>NC_139628.1:40719132-40749132 GCF_964638095.1 Poromitra crassiceps
TAAAACAATCACTGATATATTTGAGTTCAGGACAACCCTGATTGCATCAACTCAAAATCATTGACAGCCCGATTTTAAATATTTCTTTTTCTTTTTGCTACCCCAAAGATCCCCCGGGAAGCCTTTGAAGGAGAGAGACGGAGGAGGAGGAGGAGGAGGAGGAGAGCGGAGGATGAAAGGACCATCTTTATTATGATGAGCAAATATTTTCTGATGCTGTGTTTCTGTAATACTGTACTTAACTTACTGTTCCCTGTGGGGAGGTGCAGAGCAGCTGGGAGGAGAGAGAGATAAGTTAAGTTTAACTTAACTTAACTCTCTGTTCCCTGTGGGGAGGTGCAGAGCAGCTGGGAGGAGAGAGAGATAAGTTACGTTTAACTTAACTTAACTCACTGTTCCCTGTGGGGAGGTGCAGAGCAGATGGGAGGAGAGAGAGATAAGTTGAGTTTAACTTAACTTAACTCACTGTTACCTGTGGGAAGGTGCAGAGCAGATGGGAGGAGAGAGAGATACAGTATATCGTAGTTTCAAGCGCTCCAGCTTTCCGTCTGTTTGTTTTTCGTTCTCCTCCTCCTCCTCTTTCTAAATACTGTACTTGCTTTATCTCAGAGAGCAAGAACGAGGTGGGCGGGGCCAAGCTGAATATTTGGTTTCTGATCAGCATCGCCTCCTTTTCTTTATCATTTGTTTTAGAAAGCTTTCATATAAGAGAGGAGAGAGGAAAACAGTGTGGAATTTTAACCACTGAAAGTTTTTTCTTCGGTTTAATAGCTTTATTGTTCAATTTGGCGGTAGCGTTAACCGTTAACAAGTTAATTAGTCAGAGGAAGAGAGAACAAGGACAAAATAACTTTGTGTCTTTTTTTGTGTGCCTTGTTTTACGGATTAATTTTCTGTTTAGGGTTCAATTGAAAGAGATAGAGACAAAAAAGCAATGAAAGTGTAAAATGTTTTAGTGTTAATTCAGTAAGTTATGTCTCTTTTAGGGGACAGAAAGTGTATATTATTATTATTTTCACTGTGCAGGTAATTTTACCACACATTTAATGTTTTACGACTGGTTAGTCAGTTGTTTTAAACTGCTGAAGTAGGGCACAAACTGTTTTTGTGCCCAAACATTTTGTCAAACGTTGATTGATTGGAAACCTGTATACCTGTATAAATAGTTGATTGATTTCAGTGGTAAGAAAAAGAGGAGAATTTTGGTTTTGAAAAATCTATAAAGTAGATATAGATAGAGATCATAAAATAGAGCATTAGACAATTTTACAACAAATTAGTGGTTAATAACCCCAACTTTTTATTTAGTGAACTTGCTGATGTTGTCTAAACTTATTTATCTGTATTGGGTGTAATTAAATAAATAAATATATATGACAATTGGATATTGGATTGTCATATATATATGACAATCCAAAGACTGAAAATCAAATCTCAAATCATAGACAATCAGGGAAGCAAAACTAATCTAACAATCACTGTAAAAACTAAATTGCCCAACATTTATGAACACAATCCTATTTATTAAACATTGAGGATGATTTGTTAGTATAAAAGTATAGACATCAGATGTAAACAATATGAAAGACTTTATTTTGCAGATTCTGCCACCCACTCACTTATAGATCTGTTGTTAGTTTCATTTCAAAATGTATAAATTGCCATATTTATGGATTAATATAGCAGTTCTGTCACCTCACCTGTCACACACATTACTGCCAATTTTGAAATATTATATAATTAAACCTCATTTACTTATTACACTCGACTGGTTGTTTTTCAGATGTGATGTGAATCTAAAGTGAACTAAACAAGTCAGATCCACTATAAATGTTTTTCAGTAGATGCTGTGATGTAGCCACAAGAAAGATGCATTATAAATGGTGTTTCATGAGATGTGTGATATTGCTAGCTATAGGTTCTAAACAAGAAATATGGTTCAAATGTTTACAGTATTTTTCCTTTCTTGCTGCACTACAATGTTACAATGCTGTGAGACGGAGCTAAACACAAAAGATGCAATATTAATAGTTTTTCATGAGATACTCAGTATTTAATACTAATACTAATACTAATAATAGAAAAGGAGAAGATACTGAATAATGACATCACAACAGTATAATCCTAATGTTAATTTAAAATTAAATATTCTTCTAAATATGGATAGAAGTCCAAAAAACATAAAATTTTCTTTGCAGCGTTGAGATTCCATTCCTTACAGCACCCCCTACTTAAAGGAGAATTTCGTTTTTTTTTTAACCTGGACCCCTCTCCTCACATTAATTATGATCTGACGACTCACCCAGTGATCTCCACAGCGTTTTTGGCCGTCCTAGGCGTTGTTTTGACATCAATACTGTCCAAGCCAGTCCTAAAATGGAGCTCCGTGGGGGCCAAGTGGCAGCGTGTATTTCCTCCATCTAAATAGACAGTTTTATTCCTGTTTTCGCCACATATCGTCATAAACTGTTCCCTAAGGAACAATCAGACTGCAATTCTCCCCCAGTGAAATGTTTTATGGTCACTCATGATTCAGTAGGTTGGCTTGGTTCCAGCCTTAAAACTCGTTATATAAGGATTTTTCAAAATGTCTGGAGAAAATGAATGGGGAATTCTCTTCCGGGGCTTGAGCTCTCTAGGCCGGTATAGGCTGCCAGTCTTCTTGGTGACGGTGATGGTCTTGTTTACATCTCAAAATGAATGTAGTCATGATTTATTGAGGTTGAAACATCACACATAGCACAGACAGGATGTGAGCTGTGTGCTTCATAAGGAGCGACAGGGCAGCCAACCCGGGCTGTATAACGTAGAGCAGAGGTAGCTCAGACAGGATGTGAGCTGTGTGTTTCATAATGAGAGACAGGATGTGAGCTGTGTGTTTCATAACGAGAGACAGGATGTGAGCTGTGTGTTTCATAAGGAGAGACAGGATGTGAGCTGTGTGTTTCATAATGAGAGACAGGATGTGAGCTGTGTGTTTCATAACGAGAGACAGGATGTGAGCTGTGTGTTTCATAAGGAGAGACAGGATGTGAGCTGTGTGCTTCATGAGGAGAGACAGGGTGGCAGCCGGCCCAGTCTGTACAGGTAGAGCAGAGGCTGCAGGTAGCCACAGCTCAACGCAGCAGCCAGAGCCAGGGCCGTGTACTGGCACTTCAGTGAGTGACGTGGGACTAGTGCTTCCAGCGGCAGGGTGATGAGGAGGGGGAGATAGGTGAGCGTGAGGACGGCCTGGATGACGATGACGGTGATGAAGGCTTTTCTCTTCATAGCATTCATGTCTCCCTCTCCCCCCCTCCTCCTCCTTCCATTTTCCCGTTTGTGACTCCTCTTTCCACCCTCATCTTTGTCTTTCTCCTTCTCTCCCTTCTCCCTCTCTCCCTCCTCCCTCCCCTCCATCTCTCCCTCCTTCCTCCCCTCCCTCTCTGCCATCTCCCTCTCTCCCTCCTTCCTCCCCTCCCTCTTCCCCCTCTCTCCCTCCTCCCTCCCCTCCATCTCTCCCTCCTTCCTCCCCTCCATCTCTCCCTCCTCCCTCCCCTCCCTCTCTCCCTTCGTCCCCCCTTTCATCTCCCTGTCCCCCGGCGGAGGTCTCCTCAGCGCCTTGAGGATGGACAGGCTGCAGAAGGTGCCTATGATCAGGGTTGGGAAGAACACCACACAAAGGATGTTGGAGTTGATGAACATCATGAGCGGGACCATCAGAAAGTTTAGGAGAAATGCTGCAAGCAAACACGCCCATCTGTACCGGGCACCCTTCAACCTGGAGAGAGGGAGGAACAGAAGAGAGGGAGAGAGCATGATTAATCATTTCCATAAGAGTCTGACAAAATATAGATTTGAACCACTACCGAGAATCAATCAGTGGTTCCCTCTGATGATGCGGAAGTGAATTGAAAAGCTGTAGTTCCTCGAATGGCCACTAGGCGTCGGGGGCAGTAGGCATTCCCCCCATGTTAAAATGTCTGACGTAACAGGATTAAACATCTTTCCAGTGAGGGGCAAAACACTCACTCACTGCGTCGACTCAGGCCAGGATGGCCGCCGTCGGGCACGATGTCAGACCTTCCACACGTCTCGTGCTTCCATCAGGGTCCGCAGCTCCCCAGTTGTTACAGCTCCGCAGTCCTCTTTTAGGGTGTTCACCATGGTCTTTAGTGGTCTCCCAGGGTTCATCTTTCCATGAGTTGGTTCCCACAGAATGACGCGGCTAGCAGGCAGCTCACGGTGTCCAAAACACGGTTTTGGTCTATATAGCTAATTTCACCTTTTCATAACAACTGTAGGGGGGGTCATTTCTTTATATAACTCACCCGGAGTAAAATAGATGATAGAAAAGGGGGTGATTGACAGATTGCCTGTCCAGTGATCGCGCAGCTTGCCGATCACGGACCGATAGCAGGTGGAGCTGCGGCTCTGGGAAACTCCCATCTCACGTGAGGTGCAGAATGACTCAACCCATTCCCTCCCACTCTGCTGACGAAAAATCAAGATGGCGACGGCCAACGTTTCAACTCCAAACGGAAGACCAAGATCAATGGGATAGCTCTGTCCATATTATTTAGATCAGTGGTGGTCCCCACCTTTTTTGGCTCATGACCCCACTTTGACGTCATAAAACTCATGACCCCAGTCATTCAAAACAAAGTCAATTCTTTGCTCAAATTCATTTGTTTTCGATCATGTAATAGTTTGGAATACTAGTCTATGTTGCAAGTAAACATTCAATTTAGTCCCCATTTTGGCTATTTCATGTAGGCTATATTATTATGGACAGCAGCCAGAGGCCACCTCCCTACTGAAGAAAAACATTTCTATTAATAAGGGGGGTCACACATTATGGCTCTATACATGACAATGTATTTTATATTTAGATTTTGTTATTTGGCTGACACTTTTGTGAAAATGTAGGATATGTTCAGTTGTTTTAAATTGTGTGTGGTGTTTTTATTATTATAATAATTATTTGTATTGATCAATTACTATAAATTTAAGGGGACCCCATTTGACGTTTTCATTTCCATGCAACCCCACTTGGGGTCCCGACCCCAAGGTTGGGAAGGCCTGGTTTAGATCATTTGAGGTACTTCTTATCACGTTGATGTATGTTCCAATGTTACTTTTTTAAATCAATTGTTCTTTAAATCATTATTTGATGAGATAAAAACAGCTGATTGACAGCTGTGCCACTCTCACACCTTCGTCAGATGGCGGCACGGCTGAGGGGGCCCAGCCCGACTCGCATGACGTCACACGAGCAAGATGGCAGCTCGCTGAAACCAGATATTTTGGCTTCATTTTTGCGTACCGGTAGGAAGTGGGGCCGTGTCGACCATATTTATATACAGTCAATGCACCGAAGAGGGGGAGAGGGGACAAGCAGAAACATCAAAATGTCTTGAGTTATCACCTGAGGTAGTCCACAGGCCGCACCACAGCCAGGTACCTCTCCACACACACCAGGCAGAGGAGCAGAGGCTTTTGCACCAGGATGCCGGCCTGGAGCACCAGCGACACCTGCAAGGCGGTACTATGCCACAAGAAGTGATTGACAAAGGTCAGAGGCATGACCAGGAAGAACAACAGCTGGATGAGGGCCAGGCTGAGCGGGATGAAGTCGGCAGGCAGGACGCCGGACACCTTTGACCTTTGACATGAACACAAACACAATTTCTGAGTTAATTGTCATCATTCAATATCACTAGAATATAGAGGAGCCAGTTTGTTAAAGTGGTTTGAGTGACCTCTGACCTCTGCCTCAGGATGTGGTGGACCAGCCAGGCGTTGGACGGGAAGCCAAGCAGGAATTCTGAGGCCAAGGTGGTGAAGAGGATGATGAGGCCCGCCGAAGGTCCTTCATCACCATCGCACTCTGCCCAGTAGTATGGAGATGTGGAGGAAGAGTTTACGTCCGATTGGTTCATGCTGGGGGAAGAGGGAACGTTGTGGAGAGAGAGAGGAAAGGAGGGGGAGAGAGAGACACACACACACACACACAGAGAACATCATCGTTGTCATCAACATAGTGACTTGGAAAACAGTATCATTTGTTTTCACATGCACACTTTCTTTTCCTTCTCAAATTCACATCAACTGCCATTCGGAACAGAGCGTCCAACAAAATGTTGCTCATGAGACACAAGATAACCAGTATTGGAACTAGTTACTGTAACGTGTGCTTTTTGCAGTAACTAGTAATCTAATTACTTTTTCAAATTTAGTAACTCTATTACAATTACTGAAATAATAGTAACTGGGCTAGTTAATAGTTACTTTAGGACATGAAAATAGCGACATAGACATCTTCAGAGGATTATCAGATCATCAGATCTATAGTCCAGGGATAGATGCCGCCTCCCTGCCCAGCAATGTGCCACATGCCGCAATTGCAGCCAGCGCCCCCAGAGGCTAATAACCTTGAGTAGGATATAAGCCCCAGAGGCTAATAACCTTGAGTAGGATATAAGCCCCAGAGGCTAATAACCTTGAGTAGGATATAAGCCCCAGAGGCTAATAACCTTGAGTAGGCTATAAGCCCCAGAGGCTAATAACCTTGAGTAGGCTATAAGCCCCAGAGCCTAATAACCTTGAGTAGGCTATAAGCCCCAGAGGCTAATAACCTTGAGTAGGCTATAAGCCTCCCCAATAAGAAAATGCTCAAGTATCCCATGCAGGTACAGCGGTAGATACAAAAAACAAACAAAGAAAAAAAATGATGCACTGGATGTTCTACATTTTAGAGATATTGGAAGATAAAGTTAAGATCAGAATTTCCCCCAAAATAAATGTACAGCATGACAATTTGTTATTGTTATTAATCATGAACATAAGTGTAGCTCTGACAGACCTTGTTCAGGGGTGGCAGCTGCTCAGGGTTGGATGTTCAAATGTAAAGGCTGCTGCTGCTTCTTCAGAAACACAGAGCGTGACAGGTGACAGGTGACAAATGACCAGGTGGATTTGCATTCAAAAACAACATGACCGTGTGGTGGACTGTGTGGTGTGAAGCTACCTGACACACCTTACATAATGCTAAGTTGGCTCATTTTTAGGACCCAAAGGCAGACTCAGACAAGGCTTGCAAAGTTGAACTGTTTATAGACCCTTTTCACAGCAACCGTTTTGAGGAGGTAAAACGGAAAGTAGCCTAAAGCAGGTGTAACTAATACCATTAATGATGGTTCCATTCCATTTAGGTGTTCCAGTGCCAGGGCCCTCGTTACTGTTATCATTACACCTAGTGCACTCCCTGCTTTACCACCTCAAAATGGTTGCCGTGAAAAGGGCCTACTGTAAGGATAATGTATGAATGTCTGTAGGGCTGAGGTGGAGCTAACAAAGTTAGCTGGAGTCAACAACACGAGGTCAAAAACAGGTAACAAGAGCTGGATGGAGCTGTCACATTACCATGTTGGCAAAAGCAGGCCTAACCAATACCATTAATGATGGTTTTCCTTTCGGCCCTCATTATTGTTATTGGTTACACCTGCTTTACGTCCTGCTTTACCGCCTCAAAACGGTTGCAGTGAAAAGGGCCAATAACAGCTGTAGAGTAGATGGGCTTCAGGGTGTGCATGTTGATTGGAAGCCAGCGGGAGAGGAAGGGAGTGCCACGCAGACACACAAACAAACAAACAGGGAGAGAGAACCACAACAAATGCAGGGGAGGAGGGGAAAACAGAGGAAACACAAAGAAATAGAAGACGGATAGCCGAAACCATGACCTCCTTAACGGGAGGCTGTTGTACTCGTAGGCTACTCCCTGGAAGGAGAAACGCCATCATCTCCTGTGTTTACTACATCACAGGCACGTGAGAGTAGGCATCCTTCAAGTCGACTGTGGTCAACCAATCACCTTGGACCAATTCCAGCATCCCTTTTTGCAGTAAGCATGGGAAATGGTCTCTCGGCGATGGCCGGCTTTGAGCGGCCTCCAGCTTTCTTTTGAACCAGGAAATAACCAGAGCAGTGTACTCCAGAAACCGCTCCTTTCTGGAGTAGTTGTGTATCTCCTGGAGAGCGTGCTCATGCCTTCCTGAAAAGTCACGACCCGCATTTATGGAGGCGGTCTGCCGCAAAACTGGAGTGACTAACCCAGACACAGTGTCCTGTCCATCTATTCTGTCGGCACAGTGACTAACCCAGACACTGTCCTGTCCATCTATTCTGTCAGCACAGTGAGCACACATTGATGTCGCCATTCCCGATCAAACTCGGTCAAGGATCTGTATGCCACCTCTGCCCCGGGGCATGACAATATAACAATGGTTTAATACATTTACATCTAAAAGTTGGAAATGTTGCCTAGATTTCCTTCAAATAAGTACTCACTGATGGCTCATTTTTAAAGTGACTGGAAAAGCAAAATGTTGCTCATCCTTCCCAACATTGAAAGAACACACACACACACACACACACACACACACACAAGCACACGCACGCAAGTGCACACACACACACACACACACACACACCACCACCACACCCTTTCCATCCTCTCACTACCACAAAAATAATAATAAAATAATGGCAGTAGAACATTTAAAGATATGTAAGGTGTGTCAGGTGGCTTCACACCACACAGTCGGCTCATATGGTGTTCATGCAAATCTGCCTGGTCATTTGTCACCTGTCACCTGTCACGTTTGGTGTTCCTGAAGGCAGCAGCTTTTACATTTGAACATCCAACCCTGACCAGCTGCCACCACTGAACAAGGTCTGTCAAATTTATAAGAAACCACTTTTCATGCTGTTCATTCATTTTGGGGGGAAATATGACCTTAAGGTTACTTTTCAATATCTCTAAAATGTAGAACATCCGGTGCAACCGCTGCATTGACATACACTGTGAATTTAATTTACTGCTAAGCGTTTGGTTGTTAGATCAGAGTAAGCCACACACCACTTAATTATATCAAATCACACACTTGGTCATTTTTTTAATCCTAATTGACAGATGACATTGTCTCGAATCTATCTATAATCTATCTATAATAATATAATATATCTTATATATCTATAAGTGCATAACCTTGGAACCAAGCAGAAGCACTGATAAAGATGTAAATAATAATAATACCAACAACAACAACAAGTTGTAAGACAATGACAAGATCATTTTATCAAGCAGCCAAGTTAACATAATCTAGAATTGTGTGTTATGATGTTACACATTATATTGAGTTATCACGTATTTCATGAACAAATGTGTTGGATTAGATGCTTTGTTCCTAATGGGAATTTATGTGGATTTGTGAAGGGGGCCGGCGAAGAAGATTTCTTTTGCATGTAAAAACAATTGATACTGTTTTCTCTCTGTCACTCTCTCTGTCACTCTCTCTCTCTCTCTCTCTCTCACTTCTTTCCCTCCTTTCTCCCAACGTTCCTTCTTCCCCCAGCATGAAGTTGAACCAATCAGACACAAACTCTTCCTCCAAATCTCCATACCACTGGGCAGAGTGCGATGGTGATGAAGGACCTTCGGCAGGCATCATCATCTTCTTCACCAACCTCTCCATAGAATTCCTGCTTGGCTTCCCGTCCAACGCCTGGCTGGTCTGCCACATCCTGAGCCGGAGGTCACTCAACCCACTTTATTAGGCAGAGTTTGACATTTGACATGACCGGGGGGGGGGGGGGGGGGGGGGTTAACTCACATCTAGCATTGCACGTCACAATGTAACATGTCACATGACTGCTCAAAAATGTGGTTGTAAAGTTTCATAAGGCTGTGATTATCCTAGGGGTCACAATAGGTCATTTTATACAGCAAGGTTTTATACATGTTTCGAAAAAATTGTCTAACTACAATGAAATCGTTACTATGGGGACTAACATCATCATACATGAATATAATTTGACTCAATGAATCCACAAGAGTCTCAGCTTTCCAGTCATACCCAATTCATTCAAGACTGTCAAATAGAATAGGCAAAAATAACACATGCAAAAAACGGCTGGTTTTTGCCACACAAAAAACCTGCATGGGATGTGCATAAAGTGGGCATGTCCGTAGAGGGAGACATTCTCTTCAAATATTTAATATCTTGAGGTGAGAGGTGAGGGACTCCTTTGAAAATGTCCATATCATTTCCCCCGAACCGTGTCAAAATTTTGCCGAACTTTGGAGCGTTATTTAGCCCCCTTCCCCACAAGCTAGCATGACGTGGTACCAATGGATGCCTTAGCAGGTCAGGAGTGCCCTTTTTTTTTGCCTTGCGAGCTACTTTTAAAATGACCAGCTCAACATGACCTACCACCACCCCACCGGAAAAAAAATCTGAAAATACACTAAAGAATCTCCCTTACATTACTGCATGTACCCCCCACAGGACAATATTTCAATCGATTTTAGAAATGTAGTGAGTGATCTTTCAGCTGCAAGGGGGAAAATGGGCACACTGCCTACCCACAAAATGCATTTTATTGAATGATGACATTTAACTCAGAAATTGTGTTTGTGTTCATGTGAAAGGTCAAAGGTGTCCGGCGTCCTGCCTGCCGACCTCTTCCCACTCAACCTGGCCTTCGGCCAGCTAGTCTTCTCCTTCTTCATACCTCTGCACTTCGCCAATCACTTCCTGTGGCGGAATGACACCATGCTGCTTTGGCTGATGCTCCTGGTCAGCGTCATCATGGTGCAAAAGCCGCTGCTCCTCTGCCTGGTGTGCGTGGAGAGGTACCTGGCTGTGGTGCGGCCTGTGGACTACCTCAGGTGACAACTCAGATATTTTCATCCTATACTATAATAGCCTATACTATACTATATAGCCTATACTGTGCGCAGCCGCACACACACACACACACACACACACACACACACACACACACACACACACACACACACACACACACACACACACACACACAGTATATGCACACACGTGTATAACACACATCAATCAAACACACAGTACATTTACATAAAGTTGTAATTCAAATCTATATTATTTTTGTCAGACTCTCATGTAAATGATTCCTCCTGCTCTCTCGCTCGCTCTCTCTCTCTCTCTCCCTCTCTCTCTCTCTCTCTCCCTCTCTCTCTCTCTCTCTCTCTCCCTCTCTCTCTCCAGGTTGAAGGCTGCCCGATACAGATGTGGATGTTTGGTAGCATTGTTTCTCTTAAGCAGCGTGATAGCCCTGATTAATTTTTTGCTGAAATTCAGGGCCATGTACAGTGTGGTGTTCATCCCCACTCTGGCCATAGACACCCTGTGCAGCCTGTCCATCCTCAAGACGCTGAGGAGACCTCCGCCGGGGGACAGGGAGATGAGAGGGGGGATGAAGGGAGAGAGGGAGGAGGGACAGAGGGAGGGGAGGGAGGAGGGAGAGAGGGAGGGGAGGGAAAAGGGAGAGAGGGAAAGGGGAGCGAGGCAGGACGGACAGGAGGAGGGAGAGAGGGAGGGGAGGGAAGAGGGAGAGAAGGAGGGGAGGGAAAGGGGAGCGAGGCAGGAGGGAGAGGAGGAGGGAGAGAGGGATGATGGACAGAGGGAGGGGAGGGAGAGGAGGGAGAAGGGAGAGATGAATGCCATGAAGAGAAAAGCCTTCATCACCGTCATCGTCATCCAGGCCGTCCTCACGCTCACCTATCTCCCCCTCCTCATCACCATGCCGCTGGAAGCACTAGTCCCACGTCACCCACTGAAGTGCCAGTACATGGTCCTGGCTCTGGCTGCTGCGATGAGCTGTGGCTACCTGCAGCCTCTGCTCTACCTGTACAGACTGGGCTGGCTGCCACCCTGTCTCTCCTTATGAAGCACACAGCTCACATCCTGTCTCTCCTTATGAAGCACACAGCTCACATCCTGTCTCTCGTTATGAAACACACAGCTCACATTCTGGGGCCACGCCTTTTAGAGACAAAATGGCTACTGTGAAAAAGGTAAATTGTGTGCCGTGCTGAGCGGAGTGACCACCCCGAGCTATTGTATAGGTGTGGGATCTCCAAATATTTCACATTTAGCAAATGTTATGCACAGCGCTTTTATTACATAAGATTTAACACTACACCAGCAAAGTCGGCTTAGGGTGCTATTCACCTTTTCACTTCATTTTTTGTCTAAAAGGCAGGAAGTAACACAGGTGCAAGCAAGACATTAATGATGGTTTCCAACTTCCAACCAATTTGGTGTTCCAGTGCTAGGGCACTCATTAATGTTTTGGTTGCACCTGTGTTACTTCCTGCCTTTTAGACACAAAATGGGCCTATACGTTATAATAACTTGTTATATTTGTTCAGAGCTTGCTGACAATGATTTGAATAAGAGCAAAGTTAATTCAGCCATTCCCAACCTCTGAGCCCAGGGGCCCACTTGTGGGTCGCGAAGGTACTGCAAGTGGGCAACAAAAACATTACGATATTTGTGATTTTTTTATTAGTATTACTATGTATGAGAATGCATTTCACCATTGTTGAATTTGTAATCAATTATTCATTAATTAGCCTATTGCAGACAGCCCCTCACTTTTAGTTTCTGATTTATGTGTGGTGCTGATGGACAGCTCCTTAATCGTTAAAATTAATAAGTGCTCTGAAAACGCATTATTTGACCTCTGTACTGTTTACAGTCAGATGTGGTGGGCCACAGAGATTTTTGAGATTTCCAAATTGGCATCGGAAAACGTTGGGAACAACTGAGTTAATTATTTTAAAGTTGAAACACTACTGAAAATTAGCTCATTTTAGGTGTTTACTGTTTAGGACTATGCCAGCCTTCTGTTGATTTTCTGAAAGATTTTAAGATCAATTACTAAAAGAGTAGGTGAAAAATGCTGTCAAGTTAAGTCCAAATGCAATTTGAATAAAATGATCCTCTTGTTGTGTGGTGTTTATCACTGTGAAACAGGTCTGAAGTATTTAGGTTGAAAGGTTTTAGAATACACATGGTTATTCTAAAGTGTTACATTGTAAACAGACTTCTGAAACAGAATTACTATACTTCTACCCATAGCCTATTATTATTGTCATCCGGTAGGATGACAAATTATCTATGTATCTATCTATCTATCTATCTATCTATCTATCTATCTATCTATCTATCTATCTATCTATCTATCTATCTATCTATCTATCTATCTGTCTATCTATCTGTCTATCTATCTATCTATCTATCTATCTATATCTATCTAGGCGATAGATAGATAGATAGATAGATAGATAGATAGATAGATAGATAGATAGATAGATAGATAGATAGATAGATAGATAGATAGGCTAGATATTGATTGAAAATAGTAATACAATAAATGTGTGATATCATTCTAGATAGTATACGTTTAAACCATATCAGAAAACAAAGCTATATTGTCAGTTCTGCTGAACAATAACTTACCTCTGCATCATACAAAACAGAACGATGGGAAGTGCGGCATGTTCTTGAACACCCCCCCCCCCCCCCCAACAGTTCCGCCTTTCGAAAAGCATTGTGGGATTGGATGCCAGTGGTTTCTTCTCGAAGGAACTGCAAAGATGATGGTGAGTGATTTAGCATTCATGCCCCTATGACAAACTTAAAATCCTCATCCATCCTTCCCTTGGCAGCCAGTATATGTATCTGGTCTACTCTTAAACTGTAAAGCTAGTTGTCGGCATTCTTGGGAAACGATTATTTTTTAGAAAAAGCCTTGTAAACGATTTTATTGTTAGCTAACGCTAGATGGTTAGCCTCATAGCCTTGTAGCATCCCCGGCATCAATGGGCGGATACGCCGTTATAACGATGGAGCTAGCTAGCATGACATTATTGCTGATAATATGATGTCCACGCTTAACAATGAGAGTTTGACGAATAAAAATATAATAATGCACTTCACTTGTCTTGCAGTTGTGCTTGCCTTGGCATCGTCCTTTCAATATCTGGCTGTCAGTTTTCATTGCGGCTTTGTCAGTCAGGTTGTCAACGTAACGTTACTGAGGTTAGCCATGGGTTAGCCAGATGATAATGTGAATGCCGATAGGTGGCTAACTTACATGACATGTAGCTGTTGTACTGCACCAGACTAGCTGATTAACTGGACAGTGATTGTTTTATCTGTCGAGAGATGTGTAACGTTATGGCTGCTGGACTTGGGAAGAGATTGATGCACAGCAATGGACAAATCAGACACATCAAACAACAGCTAGCTTGTCTGCGAGGTTCGAGGAGGCTAGATAGCTGTCTGGAGGAGTTAGTAATACAGATACTACTGGACAAAATGAATAAACATAATGTAAGCAAGTTTCTAAGTTGACCGCAGTGAGCTGTATTGATTGAGCATCTAAACATCAGTCAGAGCCGCTTGTGATGGGCAACAAAGGCGTCAGGAGAGCAGCCTGGGTGCACTGCTGTAGTCTGAATTGAATACTATGTGCTTAGGTGTACCTGTTATGTACACAATACTATTTTATAATTATACTGTATATATATTATGCAAATGAACATGACTGTTTTAAACAACCTGCCCAGTGTTGCCACTGCTATAAGCTGGTGTCTGGTATCAGATATTGATTTACAAGCCAACTATAGATACATTCAAAATGTCAACATTTATCTGCAAGTAGTTGATATGATCTCCGGGCAATAGTTGATTTAGATTTCTTGCTTTTATAACTTATTTACTTTGATTGATATTTTCTCTAATATCCTGTGACTTTCTCATGTCCTTCCATTTGCGCTCCATCTTTCCCTCTTTCTCTCTCTTCATCTGTCTATCCCTTCCAGCCCACACCAGTGATCCTGTTGAAGGAGGGGACAGATACATCTCAAGGCATTCCACAGCTAATCAGCAACATCAATGCCTGTCAGGTCAGAAAACTACCGCTTTGCCCCGTGGTTGTGTCTGTATCTGTGTGTGTTTTTTTTTAGCTGTGAATATAGGAAAGAGGGTCTGAATCTTCTTTAACTGTTTTACGTTCTCTTCCAGGTGATTGCTGAGGCGGTCAGGACCACCCTGGGGCCCAGGGGGATGGACAAACTCATGGTGGACCCCAGAGGTGAGGAGAGGGTGACGGGCAGTAGATGGAGAAAAAAAGTTGATTGTGGGAGGAATATATATAGCTGCTGAAGTCATCTTAGGGTAGAGATGTACTTGCTTTTAACATGTTTGCGTGCCGTGCGCAAACTGCGCTTGGTGGCTACCTCGCGTATCCTGCGTCCGTTTGGAGCATAGCCAAAAACAAGTACGTATACCTCCCGTTTTAAAGAGAAAGTTTGGAAATGTTATCTTTGCTTCTGAGAAATTGACAATATCTTCATGTTGACTTTTGCTGGCAATGCTAGTGCGAGCCAGTTGAGACTGATATTAGCCTATTTCACATTACACCCAAAGCAGCCATTTTGTGTCTAAAATGCAGGAAGTAACATGAGATAAAAATTAAATGGCATCCACTGACATAAATTGTATATTTCCCTGCAGTGGAGGCAGGGCCCGAAATTAACTTTGTGACCCACTGGCCAGTGGCGGGTAGATGGAAAACATCTACCCGCCAAGCATATTTCTTACCAGCCAAAAAAAAAAACGCATTTTTGTCTCACATATATCCATATATATCAATTGCTTTCAGTACATTTCAAGTAGATAAGGTATTACATTGAAGAATACACACTTAAATAAGAGGCCAGAGTAAAATTTGAAGCAAATTATTTTAATATATTGATTGATGATTGATTAATCAATACATGTCAAGTCAATCTTATCAATACATGTCAAGTCAATCTTGAGCTTAAATTGTTGTAAAAAAACAACGTAGCTAAAAGTAAACTGCGACAGTCTCAGTGCACAGCGCACAACTTGGGCTACACACCTTTCTCTCCCACTCACACCTGGCACCTGCGTTAGCTCTCCTGCACTCGTTCTCGGCTCCGGCTTTATTGGTGGTAAGCATTTTGATTAATCTCCTCATCATACGAGCTCGGCAACAAGCGCGAGCGATTGATTCATTGATTGATTCGCCCGATGTAGGCTGTCAATTTAGCAGAGGTTAAAAGACGCTTTTTACCTCCGCTAAATTGACGACTGCATTCCATTCCACTCCAGTCATGTTTGGTAGCCTATAAGGGCAGAGCCAGAATGAAACAGTCTCACAAAGCACTCGTGTTAGCCAGCTGCGCACCAAAACACACATAACTATTATCTCCTCTACTGTATCATACGAGTGGTGTCGGCAACAAGTGCGAGCGATTGATTGATTGATTCGCCCGACGTTCGGCTGTCAATTTACTGCATTTCATTCCAGAGTCACGTTTGGTAGCCTATACCGGAGAGCCAGAATGGAACAGCCTCAGGAAGCACTCATGTTATACTACTGCATTGAACTAACGTTAATTTCAGACTGCTTCCTTGTATATTGTGGCTGGGATCAGTGCTCCCCAGCGCACTCCCAGCGTTTAACAGTCGGAAAAAGCCGCTTGGTGGACACAGGCGGCTACACACAGTTTTAATATTACATGACGACTATTTTGCGACCCGCCACGTGGCGGAGAGACGCCAAACCTAACTCGCCAAACCTAAAATATGCCCGCCATTGGCGGGTGGCGGGCTCTAATTTCAGGCCCTGAGTGGAGGAACAGCAAACAGCATGTCATCTAATTGTTATATTGTTACTTCCTGCATTTTAGACACAAAATGGCTGATTTGGGTGTAATGTGAAATAAGCGTATTCCATTCCATCATGGAAACTTTGTGAATCTTAATATCAGACCTGATTAGTGACCAATAGGATACAATTCTCATCAAAAATCCTGATCATTCCTGTCAATCAGCTCGGTGTAAAGAGACACAGACATGCAGCATGACAACAGCTATGAGGTGGGGTGGGATCGCATAGCAGCACAGGCTATAAATATGCATATGAGGAACTATGTGTATTTATTACTGTGCGGCACAAGTAAGTGTGTGTGTGTGTTTTCCAGGTAAGGCCACTATCTCCAACGATGGAGCGACCATCCTTAAACTGTTGGATGTGGTTCACCCTGCAGCCAAGACCCTGGTGGACATCGCTCGGTCCCAGGATGCCGAGGTGTGTGTGTGAGGTTTTTTTAGGCAATTTCAGTTAATTCCATGTCAACAGACATGGACTGTCTAGGGCCATTGCAAGACCTGGGCCATGGAGACCGTTCCTTCCTATATCCAGTCTATCACAATTAATGTGATCTCTCCAACCTCCGACCGGTATAAGACGTTCTTTCTTTCTATTCCTCTATCTCCAGGTCGGAGACGGCACCACCTCTGTCACTCTCCTGGCTGCAGAGTTCCTGAAGCAGCTGAAGCCGTACGTGGAGGAGGGCCTCCACCCTCAAACCATCATTCGAGCTTTCCGCTGCGCCACCGGGCTCGCCGTCAAAAAAATCAAGGAGATCTCCGTCCCTGTCAAGAAAGACGACAAACAGTGAGCGCTCACTCTCCACCCACCCTCTCTCACAAGTTGTCATTTACACGGCAGCCATGTTTACCCATGGAGCATCTGAATTCAGTTGAAAGAGCAGTTTGACTGAGCTTACACGTCTCCCTCCGTCCCCTCAGAGAGCAGAGGCAGCTGCTGGAGAAGTGCGCGGCCACAGCCCTGAACTCCAAACTGATCGCCGGCCAGAAGGAGTTCTTCTCCAAGATGGTGGTGGACGCCGTCATGACTCTGGATGAGCTGCTGCCCCTGAAAATGATCGGCATGAAGAAGGTCCAGGGAGGAGCGCTGGAGGTTTGTTTCTTCAGTTAAACGTTTGGATACTGGCAGAACTTGTATTCCCACATGAACACAAGTTTCTCTGAATTCTGCCTCCATTCAGCTCAGTATTTCAGTGTTCAGGTTTACAATAATGTTAGTTCAGTTAACTGTCATCTCTTCCTCGCCACCTCTTTCCGTTTCTCTCCTGACTTCCTTTTCTTCCCCTACATTCTCCACCCCCCCACCTCCCCAGGATTCCCACCTCGTGGCTGGGGTCGCGTTCAAGAAGACCTTCTCCTACGCCGGGTTTGAGATGCAGCCCAAACGCTACGACGGCCCAAAGATCGCTCTGCTCAACGTGGAGCTGGAGCTGAAGGCCGAGAAGGAGAACGCTGAGGTCCGGGTGAAATCTGTTGAGGTATGCGGTCTACAAACACACAATGCTGGTGTTTCTCACAAAATCTTTTTGATCATTCAAATTTTTGGAGGACTGGAAAAGAAACTCCTTTGCTTTTTTTGGATGGCAGTGTAGGCTAATGGATCGTCGGATAATGGAGAGGGCACAGGTTTTTGCTCTCCTGTTGAACTGTCCTTCAACAACACTCACTTATTTTAAGTTGACCGTATTTTAAGATAATCCTGTCACCTAAATCCCTCTCTGCCCTCTCGCTTTCCCCAGGACTACCAGGCCATCGTGGACGCAGAGTGGAACATCCTGTATGACAAACTGGAGAAGATCCACAAGTCAGGAGCCAAGGTGGTTCTGTCTAAGCTGCCCATCGGTGACGTGGCTACGCAATACTTCGCCGACAGAGACCTTTTCTGTGCTGGCAGGGTCCAGGAGGAGGACCTCAAGAGGACCATGATGGTAGGACACACACAGGGCCCGAAATTAACTTTTTGGCCCACCGGCCAGTGGCGGGTAGATGGAAAACATCTACCCGTCAAGCATATTTCTTACCGGCCAAAAAAAACCAAAACATTTTTGTGTCACGTATATCCATTTTTTTCAGTACATTTCAAGTAGATAAGGTATTACGTTGAAAATACACACTTAAATAAGAGGCCAGAGTAAAATTTGAAGCAAATTATTTTAATATATTGATTGATTAATCAATACATGTCAAGTCAATCTTATCAATACATGTCAAGTCAATCTTGAGCTTAAATTGTTGTAAAAAAAAACAACGCATCTAAAAGTAATAACTGCGACAGTCTCAGTGCACTGCAGACAGCGCACAACTTGGGCTACGGACCTTTCTCTCCCACTCCAAACCTGGCACCTGCGTTAGCTCTCCTGCACTCGTTCTCGGCTCCGGCTTTATTGGTGGTAAGCATTTTGATTCATCTCCTCATCATACGAGCTCGGCAACAAGCGCGAGCGATTGATTCATTGATTGATTCGCCCGATGTAGGCTGTCTATTTAGCAGAGGTTAAAAGACGCTTTTTACCTCCGCTAAATTGACGACTGCATTGAGCATTCCACTCCAGTCATGTTTGGTAGCCTATACGGGAGAGCCAGAATGAAACAGTCTCACAAAGCACTCGTGTTAGCCAGCTGCGCACCAAAACCCGCATAACTATTATCTCCTCATATACAGTATTCTGTATCATACGAGTGTCGGCAACAAGTGCGAGCGATTGATTCATTGATTGATTGATTCGCCCGACGTTAGGCTGTCAATTTACCTCCGCTAAATTGACGACTGCATTTCATTCCAGAGTCACGTTTGGTAGCCTATACAGGAGAGCCAGAATGGAACAGCCTCAGGAAGCACTCGTGTTATACTACCGCCCTGAACTAACGTTAATTTCAGACTGCTTCCTTGTATACAGTATTGTGGCTGGGATCAGCGCTCCCCAGCGCACTCCCAGCGTTTAACAGTCGGAAAAAGACGCTAAGGTGGACACAGGCGGCTACACACAGTTTTAATATTACATGACGACTATTTTGCGACCCGCCACGTGGCGGAGAGACGCCAAACCTAACTCGCCAAAGCTAAAATATGCCCGCCATTGGCGGGTGGCGGGCTCTAATTTCGGGCCCTGGACAGTGGACACACACATACCGTATACTCAGTACACCACTGTATGTAAATAACTTGTTGAGGACCGCACAGCCGTGTGTTATAAACCCGCATTTGTGGACTGGTACTAAATGTAGATGGAAAGGTTGTTGAATGAGTGTGTGTGTAATGTGACCTCCAGGCCTGCGGAGGCTCCATCCAGACCTCTGTAGGTGCCATGACCGACAACAACGTCCTGGGACACTGTGAACTTTTTGAGGAGGTCCAGGTCGGAGGAGAGAGGTAAGAGAAACAAGTTCAACATCAGTGTACTGTGTGTTTTCACAACTTTTGTCCCATCCTCCCCAGAGAGTAACCTCTTGAAAAGAAAAAGGCACATCATCACACTTGCCCGTTCTCTCTCTCTCTCTCTCTCTCTCTCTCTCTCTCTCTCTCTCTTTCTCTCTCTCTCTCTCTCTCTCTCTGCAGGTATAACTTCTTTAGGGGCTGTCCGAAAGCGCAGACATGCACCATCATCCTGAGGGGCGGAGCAGAGCAGTTCATGGAGGAGACGGAGCGCTCGCTGCACGACGCCATCATGATCGTACGCAGGGCCATCAAGGTCGGTTGACACTACATAGAAATAAGAGGGTGTGTTGTGTGAATGAGTGAGAAGCCATTATGAATCTCCACAAGGTTATTGTGGTTTGTTGACTGCAAAGAATAACTGTTGGCGTCCATAGGAAACATGTTTTTCACATCAGAATGCTTTGGAAATCATGTCCAGAGCGTTTCCAACGCGTGCAGACCACAGCGCACGGAGCGTTTTTTGTTTCCCTGCCGTTGCAGTAGGCTACAGGTCAGGACGCAACGGCCACACGGCCGGTAAGCAGCTAGTTTTGTCTGTTGTTGTTGATTGCTCGCACTGTAAACATGAAAGCCAGATTATTGGCAATTCTGGCAGCAGCGGAGTTTTAAGATCCCCCTACCAGGAGAACGGGTAGGAGGACGGACATTGACGAGCAGCCCGTTGAACTTTTTCCAGCTTGAGACGCCCAGAGCACTTCGCCCAAAAACACTAGCCGCCAAGCGCCAAGAGCGCTTAAACGCCAGGTGCAGTCCTGGAAAGAGCAGCACTCCTAGTGCATCCTTACCACATAGATAATGAATTGCAGAAAGGCGCTGGCTTCTCAAATACACACGTCCTGTCGACACAGCTCCTTTAAGCTCAAGCATTTCGTGCCGCTTTTTTTCCAGTGTTCAAATCCCGAAACCTGTTTAACTGGTCTGCATTTGATCCATTTCCAGAACGACTCCATTGTGGCGGGTGGAGGAGCCATAGAGATGGAGCTGTCCAAGTACCTGCGGGATTATTCCAGGACCATTCCCGGCAAGCAGCAGCTGCTGATCGGAGCATACGCCAAGGCCCTGGAGATCATCCCCCGACAGCTGTGCGACAACGCCGGCTTCGACGCCACCAACATCCTGAACAAGCTCCGAGCCAAGCACGCACAGGTGGGGAATGCACACACACACACACACACACACACACACACACACACATGCATATCTTTGTAGATATGTATAATTGTAGAAATGGTACCAATGGAAAGCAGAAATAAAGAAGTGTTGCACTCTAGAATTTATCTCATTGTCAGTTAAGCCCCAGACACACCAGGAGAACTAGAAACATGGATGCAACCACGGCGCTTTACGATGCATCCCGCTTTTTTCATGTCAATTTGGCTGACTCCTGTGATTCGTCCAGGGGATGTTTTCATGGGTGGGGGTGTATGGGTCACCAGCGAATCTAGGATTACGTCATCATTAGTACTACCCAGTCAGAAGACAATAGGGCGGGTCTTGCCAAGTGTCAAAACTGTGTGTGTGTGAGAGGTGAGATGGAGAAAGTGTGCATGGCAGACACTACTGCCCCACCCTATTATATTAATTGGTAAATGGTAAATGGACTGCATTTATACAGCGCTTTTATCCAAAGCGCTTTACAATGTGCCTACATTCACACACCGAAGGCGGCAAGCTGCTGGCACAGCCATCGGGAGCAATTTGGGGTTCACTGTCTTGCCCAAGGACACTTCGACATGCGGACTGGAGGAGCCGGGGATTGAACCACCGACCTTCTGATTAGTAGACGACCCTCTCTACCTCCTGAGCCACAGCCGCCCAATGTTGTTCAATAATCTTGATCAATCTGGCTAAAGTGAACACCTAGGAAGTTGGAAGTAAACAGTATACTGCAACGCCTGCATATACGTTTTATTTATTTATTGGTGCAATGACCCCCCTCCCCCAAATCTTGGGGACCCCTGGCCTAGAGAGACTATGTTCATGTGTCCTCTCTGTCTGCAGGGCGGCATGTGGTACGGCGTGGACATCAACAACGAGGACATCGCAGACAACTACGTGGCGTGCGTGTGGGAGCCGTCCATCGTGCGGATCAACGCTCTGACAGCAGCCTCGGAGGCGGCCTGCCTCATCCTGTCTGTCGACGAGACCATCAAGAACCCCCGCAGCAGCATGGACGGACCGCCAGGGGGCGCCGGCAGGGGCAGGGGCCGCGGGAGACCCCATGCTCACTAGACAGAGCGGGGGAGTGAAGCCTCATTTTAGAGCTGGCATTAAAATCCCAGTGCAGGTAGATGTAATAGGGTTCCAAGCTACATGTAAGCAAAGATGTAATTACACAAAAAGCACTATAATCTGATGGAACTCAAACAACCTCCATTATGTTTGTTAGGAAAACCATTTTGTTAAGTTTGTTGGTAAATTGGAATTCTTCTGTATTTAAACCTATGTTGAAATATGGCTTTGCACCTTAGTTGCTTGCATCTTTTACCTGCGATGGGTTTTGAATGCAGTTTAAAATGGGGTGATAGAACCAGTCATAGGGGAACACGCTCATACAAACGAAAAGGAAAAAAAATTCAACTAGCGATTTCAAGAACGGTTATTCGGACTTTGGCAAAGATGGTTGACGTTTCCTCTGCTTTCTTTATCTAGTCTTTCATCCGTAGTGTTTTGTTACTGAGGCTTTGTTAAGTCTCCTGTTTCAGTTTCTTTGTGTTGCTGCTTGATGGTGTGTGTGAATCTATCATCAAGCACTATCTTTCCAAATGTTGCCCTTTTGCTGAGAAAACATCTACCACCATATTGAAACGTAGGGAGAATGATAGCAACGCCCCCTTTGTTTTGAAACAGACACGCACTCCTGTCGCCTTGAGGCCGCCCCAGCTCTCTCACCCTTCTTCGCCATTTTGTAACGTGTGGAAAAGCAAAGCACTGATAGGTTTTTGAGCAGTTCTTAACCAGTTCTTATTGGTTATGCTGTGTGGAAGTATTTATTGGACCATTGTTATCAATAAATCCACGGCTGAAATAGTACTGTTGACTGTTTTTTTGCCCCAATATGACGAGTATACTAGTCCATTCCCGGGGTCTGGGATGTGCACACTACAACTCTTGCCTTTTGGCAGACTTGCCAAAAATGCTAATAAAGAGCTTACATTTGGGGAAATCAGCTTTGTCCCTGCCCATGTGCAGTTTCAGATTGATTGGCCAACCCTTTGGGGAGATACATTTATGCAGACACAGGACCCTTTTCCTCCTTTTATAGTATATAAGTATTAAGTGTATAAGTAATATGATGCTTCATGATAGTGCATTTTATTATATATGAGGGATCATCCAAGCAGCATTTTGGTAAACAAACTGCGTCACTGGGTGGCAACGGCAATGGAACCATATGGAGCTTGAGCGTCTTGACTCTAGCCGGCTGACCCTGTTTACATTTTAAAAACCGACAGTTCACACAACCTTAACATGACATGTATATATTATACATCAAACTCTTGAGCTACTTCTGCTCTCACTCAAAATGTCAAAATATAAGCAATGTGATGTATAGTTTTTGAGATATTAACGTTGGGAACGTCTCATACTAGTCAACTGCTCCGGGGTTCCGCATTTCTTGGTGGCTGTGACCTCACGCTGATTCGTCCTATAGTGGAAAAAGAAATTGAGTGTTAAAGGTAAAATTATTGCTTTATTATTACAATGGAAAATATAAAGAACCTATTGAATAGAAGGAACCTGTACAAAGCAGAAAACTAACAGAGAAGAGAAGTCATTAAAGGAACAGACAAGTTAAAAGGTCAGCAAAGTGCAAGTTCAGCCTGGTACATCGGTCGGCAAGCTTCTTATTTTATACAGAAAGTAGTTGGATACAATTGATTACAGCATACACAATGCAAATGAGATGCAGATCTTAGAAGGTGATACACAGTGGCTGGTTTCACTTCATCCTCTCTGAACAAGATGAATGCATGTGGTACTTTGTGCCAACTCACACCCACCAGCATTTCTTTGATAGTGGCTCACATTGGAAATAAGTGACTCTAGTTAATCTGCATTTGCACTTATCAGAGCTTGACTTTCAGTCCCGCTCAGGCTTGTGCTAAGACCCAGTCAATGTTTTCTTTTGAAAAATATGACTAACAATTGAAGCCCTTATTCTGATTTGGGCTCAGGTTTGCGGTTGGATATTATTATGTTCCAGGTTCAGATTAACCCAGGTGCAAATCTTGAGACTGTCAAACTGTTCAGCCCATACAGACATAACATGAACATAATATGATGTAGGGCTGCAACTAACAATTATTTTCATTATCGATAAATCTGACGATTATTTTCTCGATTAGTTGTTTGGTCTACAAAATGGTGAAAAATGTCCTTGTTGCCCAAAGCCCATGACGTCCTCAAATCTTGTTTTGTCCACAACCCAAAGATATTCAGTTTACTTTCATAGAGGAGTAAAGAAACCAGAAAATATTCACATTTTATAACCTGCAATTGGACAATTTTGCTTTTTTTTCCTTACAAAAATTACTCAAAACGATTATCAAAAATAATTTTCTGTCGATCGACTAATCGATCAATCGTTGCAGCTCTAATATGTAATGCAACACTGTTTGGTGATCAAACAAATAGCTACTTCCTCGTATTTCTACTTATTATCACATAGCCTACCGTACATGCTGCTACTGAAAAAGTTACATAACCAAATCTGGGTAGAATAATGTTTGCAAATGACTTTTTACGATTTAACCTACTAAGGTGTCAGATGCATGGGACAAAACAATGAATGTCTGAATGTTTTGACAATCAGAAAATCTAAAAGTCAGTTTAGTATGCTTTTATGTGAGTGACAGCTTTTCTAACACTAACTGAGCTGTCCTGATGTGGTGAACCCCGCCCATTTGGAACTCCATGTGGTATAAAACAAACACCGACAACGCTGTTCCACCCGGATCTGGAGGCAACATGTACTGAGACACATTCAGAAGATTGCGTGTAATGATTCAAGTCTTTTCCTGTACGACCCACACTACACTTGAGATAGATGGAACCAGAGAGCTTATTATGCATTCCAAGACGGTAGTTTGGTCCTTTGCCCACTAGGTGGAGCTGAATCACAACTATCCTACAATGAACAGCTGCAATCCAGGTTGAAGTATCCAGGATAGCAATACAATGAGGTATCAACTCAAAACATTGGAATAATGCCTGTATCATTACATGAGGGAAAAGGCAATGCTCCCAATATTAAACACTGAACATGGTGAGCCTCACTCTAGGTAGTAGGTGTAGAGTCCCTTCTGGAGCCTAAATGCTGCTTGGCCCGGGTGAATTAAGCCTCCAACTTGCATGAGAGTATTTTCTCGGCAGGAAAAGCCTCCACAGCATTTAGATGGAGCGACAAACTCTGTGCCCTTCAGTGGTTGAGGAGATAATAACAGCGTTAAGGAATGTTTTTTAGGGATTGAGAGTTCAAAAATGTCTGTCTCGTGTTCTACCCTGCTAAAGAGTAACTGTATGAATGTGTGAATTCTGGGACAGGAACTGTCCTAAGGCACGACTTCCCTTTGGAAACGCAAAGCTCCCATTCTATCCAGAAACCATATGGGGCCTACTCCCAAAGTACCGTTATTTTCCCCCTCATATATTTCATATTACTTTCAGCACATCCCTGGAATCAGATATCTAAATGTTTTTATGCTCGTCTCCACTTCCTGCTCCTCCTCAGTTGGACAGGAAGTCTATGGACGCTCGGACGGAGCGGCTGGACATGATGTCGACGGCCATGACTTTGATCTCCGTGTCTCCAAACTGCATGGTCGCTCTGATCTCCCTCCTCTCTGCAGTTGCTCCCGCCCCTCCCGTCGCTCCCGGTACCGGGAGCGGTTCCGGGAGGTCCAGCGTTATCGTGCCGCACTTCCTGACCCCGGGGTCGGAGATGTAGGTGACGTCGTCCGTCGCGCTGCAGTAGATGTTGATGATGATTTTCCGCTGGCCCAGGCGAGCTGGCGTGTAGCTTCGCCTCACCACCTCGCCGAGAGCCACCGATTGGTCGACGGAGACGAAGCGGTCGAGGATGTCGGTGCACCACTCGCGGCCGTCTTTGATGAGCAGCTTGTCGCGCGGGTGGCGGCCCTCCACAAAGCGGTTCAGCACGCCCACGCCATAGGTGAGCGGGCAGCGACGGACGCGGACCTGGGGCAAATAAAATGTTAAAGATAGACTTGACATCAAACCAAATCTGTGTGAAGCCTGATGTCTAAAGGGACAAAGCGTGCCATCTGCTATTGGCTGGTCTTTGGTGCCAGAAGGTGACTTGAGACAGAACAGTGCTAGTAAATCAAACGTACCTCAAACAAGTCCCACCCACAGAACCCACAGCTTTTCCTAGGTACCTGGATGTTGGCACACACAGAAATTTTAACTACATGTAAAGCTAATCTTGAAACTGTTTTTAAATTGAATTGAAACGTTGACTTGAATGTTGTAAAACTGAATTTCAAAGGAAATCTGAATTCAGTGAAACCACTGATCGGTCATACTGTACATTCTCCCTGAGCCTTAACTTAAAGTGAATGAATAGTGACATTTGCTGGGGAACCCCTGAAACCCTCTCCAGGACCCGGTTTAGGGACCCACTGCTCTAGGCCTGTCAGGTATTCGAGCGCCCTCACCACAGTGGGGTCCAGGCCGAAAAGCACAGCTCCCTTCAGTATGGTCAGACCCACGTCCTGGGGGATGATGATGCGGCACATATGCCCCAGTGCATTCTGGACCGCTTTCTGCAGCATGGGCGACTCGGCGAAGCCTCCCACCAGGAAGAGGAAGCGCACCCCGCGCACCTCCGGCTTCGCCATCAACTCCTCTGTCAAGCGGAGGGAGGAGGGAGGGATGAGAAAGGAGGAGATGATGGACAGTCTCGGCCTTGCTTCTCACTCTTTTGTGCTCAGCGAACATACACACTATAGAAAATCAATCCCATAGCTCTGATTGCATCTGTGCAATGTGAGTTATTTAATACCAGGAAGGGCATTTTTCTAGCATTTTCAGGGATCTTCGTGCGGTTATTTGTAGTTCAAATGGCATGGTTCTCACCAAAAAGTAACAGAACTATGGAGTAAAAGCGCCAGAGTTCGACTAAATGGCTCCAAACGGCTAACAGACTTGAACACCTCTTGTGTTTAAAGGTCAAAGGTCATGATTACTATGCTCGCATTACAACTAGGAAAGAGAAAGGGCTGTACCGTGTGTGTGTGTGTGTGTGTGTGTGTGTGTGTGTGTGTGTGTGTGTGTGTGTGTGTCTCACACCGATGTGCTTGACGATGTTGCTGATGGTGGGCTGGAAGAGCTCGTTCATGGCCTCCTGGGTCAACCGCAGCATCCCCTGGGACGACCATTTCACTATGTTCATACTGACACACACACACACACACACACACACACACACACATACAACCCAGGCGCCAGAGCAAAAATGTTGGCAGTTTGTGACATTCAACATGTCAACATTCATTTGTTTGTGAATAAAAAATATGTTTCATATCGACATTTCAGATTAACAGACATTTTCCAACGGAATTTTGAAAATGTTGGTTGATTTGAAAATGTTGTAGAGTTTCTAGTTAATTTGAAAACATCACGCAAATAAAACAATTCTCCATCTCCCTCTCTCCCTCCCTCCTTCTCTCTCTCACCCTCCCTCTCTCTCCCCCTCCCACTCTCTCTCCTCTCTCTTTCTCTCTCTAACTCTCCCTCTCTCTCCCTCTCCCCCTCCCTCTCTCTCTAACACACACAAACACAGACTCACTTGCTCCTCCTCAGAGCCGTCTCGACGCTCTGTCCGCGGTGCCTCTTGTAGTAGTCGATGAAGGAGAAGGGCAGGGAGATGTTGAGGGCGTTGGCCCGGCCGGGCGTGGCCGTGCGCTTGCGGGCCTCGAAGGCGATGGTGAGGTCCACCCAGGCCGCCGGCCGACGGGCCCGGAAGCTCTGGATGAAGTCCTGCCCGAAGATCTGGCACAGCATGGCCTCGAACGCCAGATCCACCCCCACCGCCCCATAAGGACCGCCTGGGAGAGGAGGAGAGAGAGTTGGAGAGGAGGAGAGAAAGGGAGGGGAGGAAGAGAGGGGGAATCTTTATAGTTATCATTCTAAGTGTGAATAAGTTAAGTTGTATTTGCCTCTTTTATTTGATATATTAAAAGTTAGTATTTTGCCTAATTTTACACAAGTGCAGGTGGTCATATCAACATCTATTCAATGATAAAATGTTTGCTGTAAGATGTTACAACAAATAACCTGTCTGCACAAATTCACACATTCTCCACAGATTTTCAGACAAAAAAAATTATGTTATGTGGATTGTAAGCTTGCTTATATGAATGGATTTTATTAGTGGGTGGTAAAAGTGGCTGTATGGAGGGTCCGAGGTGTTGCACCTGAAGCCTTGTAGAGCTCTTTCAGTGTTCCCTGTGGCTGCTCTATCTGGTGGACAGTCAGGTCTACTGTTCCCCCTCCACAGTCTGCCACGATGTACCGGTCACCTACAGGGAAGAGACACACAACACACATGTGCATCCGCACACGCACATACGCGCACACGCACGCACGCACATACGCACACGCACACGCGCACACACACACACACACACACACACACACACACACACACAGATGATACTACTGTATGTTGATTTTACCTGCAGAAAACACACACAAACACGCCATTTTAATTTCATCATTGTTCTGAAAAAAAAAATATGCATGTAGAAGACAATGGCATGCAGTCAAGTACAGTGAGAAAATTCAGTTTATTGTAGGAGGAAATTGTGGCTGATAATGTGGTAAATCTCGTAGTGTTTGCCTCGTGTCTGACGATCATGTCTCTGGTGTGTTTGTATGTGTTTCCCCTGAAACCATTCAGCCAGCAGCATCCCAAACATAAACAAGCTCCAGGCATTTCTCCCACTGCATGTGTGTGTGTGTGTGTGTGTGTGTGTGTGTGCGCGCGCTCGCGTGCGTGCATGCATGCATGTGTGTGTGTGTGTGTGAGTATGTGTCGTTGCATGTGTGTTTATGATATCTCCAGCGATAAGGTCTGGTTTTAGCTAAGTTCCTCTGAGCTTGTGTTCAACTGGGCCTGACCACACCCAAACCACGAGAGAGAGAGAGAGAGAGGGGGGGGGGGGGGGGAGAGCGAGAATGATAATAATAAAGGTATTTGCTATCTGCAAGCAAGAGAGAGGGGGGAGGGTGGGAGGGTGACTGTAGTAAATCCCCATGCCCCTCCATAAATGCTGAAAACAAGACTGTCATTCTTAAATCCTGAAAAACAGAGGCAATAGAATTAGGGAAGTAATAGACTCGGTACTCAGTCTAGAGACTAAGGCCATGTTCAGACTAGGAGGCCAAATCAGATTTGTGAACTTTAATGACCTATTAATGATTCTATCCAGATTGGTTTTATGAGTCTGGACGCTCCAAGTCTGATTTGTGTCACTTATGCCATATGTGGTTCACCAAACCACAGGTAGTTTCCAATCTGCTTCCGACTGATGTGACTTCAGTGTGGACGCGCTGATCACCCAAATCAGATTTGAGAGTGTCTTTTGCAGGGGGCGGGGACTTGAAGAACAGAGAGCAGACTTATCCCGCTAGCCGGGCGCTTCTCGCTCATACTGAGCATTAGCGCCCGGTGAACGTCAACGCATTTCCCATCAAACAATTGTGCCGCTCTCACGTCTAGGTATAAAAGCCAACCCTTACCTGAGCCAAAAACGTGAAGTGAAGACGCTATCCGATGCGCAACATCCTCTTCTTTTAATGACATATAGTTGACTCTTCCAAATTGTTGCATAAAATCCACTTTTCTGTCTTTGGAAAACCGAAAATGTAGGTGCAATACCATTTCGGAAGTGTGGGGGGCATTAGTGAGTATACAGTGAGTAAACAGTGAGTCGTTGTTCTGGGTTGCTAGTAAAGATTAAT
>NC_139628.1:40761632-40771632 GCF_964638095.1 Poromitra crassiceps
CAATTCCAATGCAGTCCCTACTGTAAATGGCAAATAAAGTGACTTGACTTGACTTGTTTTTAGGAGGCTTTTAAAGTGCGACAGTGATGAGGCCTGCCTAATCTGCAGCGGCAGCTCATTCCAGAGTTTAGGGGCGACAACGCCGAAAGCACGGTCCCCCCTGAGCTTACGCCTAGTTTTAGGCACAGTTAGGAGCAGCTGGTCAGCTGACCTGAGAGAGCGGGAAGGTGCATAGAAGTGCAACAGCTCAGAGAGGTAGGGCGGGGCAAGGTTGTTAAGGACTTTAAAAGCAAATAAAAGAATTTTAAAATTAATCCTAAAATGCACAGGGAGCCAGTGGAGTGAGGATAAAATCGGTGAGATGTGCTCATGCTTACGAGTGCCAGTTAAAAGACGCGCAGCGACTCTAAGGCCTACAAAATAACCCTTCAGCCGGAGGCAGAACTCGCCATCTTCGGCTGCTCGGAGTCCTCTCTGAACTTCCCTACAGCTGTGCAGCAGTCTCTGTCACGGGGACAACTGTTGCCAAGAAACTCATTCTGCAGAAATGGAAGTCCCCCTCTCCACCCTGTTTTCAGTTGTGGTTGGCGGACATGATCTCCGTTATACGAATGGAGAGACTCAGGTTCTTGAGGACCAACTCACCTGGGAGATTTCAAACTATTTGGGACCCGTTTCTGGCCTACCTTGACGAGGTTAGGGGTGATGGGTGACTCGCCCGACCGGTCTTCCTCCCTCGTGTGGGATCCCACTCATTTATATATGTATATATATTTACAAGCATAATTTATGTATATTTACAAACTGTAACTGGTGGGACTAGTGTATGTATGATTTTTCTTTTTTTTCTTTTCTTTTACTGTATCTGAGTTTGTTTGTTTGTTTGTTTTTGGTTTGTTTTTCTGTGTTCTAAAAAATTAAAATTGCTAAATAAAATATTTAAAAAAAAGAAAAAAAGAAGCGCAGCGGCGTTCTGAACCAGCTGGAGGCAAGCAACAGAGGATCCACTCACTCCCATATAAAGTGCATTGCAGTAATCCAGCCGAGTAGTGACAAAAGCATGGATTACTGCTTCAAAGTGCTGTGCTTTTCATTTCCTACATTTCCTTAATGTTAATACACCAAAAAAGATACAAATACTGTAATAAAAAATGCAGATTGTTCATGAGTCCCAAATCCGAGTCCAAGTCTAGTCTCAAGTCTTTTGAGGACGTGTGCGACTCAAGTCCAAGTCCAAGTCCCCATCTCTGGTTCACATACATGAGTGTGCTTGCTTGTAGGGCTGTGAATCTTCACTGGCCTCATGATTCGATTACGATTCATCTGTCAACGATTCGATTTGATTTGATTCCACGATGCATCTCGATACAGCTCAAAGTATTGCAGCTCCAAGTATCAAATCCTCAATTTTCTGTATTATTACTGCACATGGCTACTTTTTCATCAATTAAGACAAGCAGTCAGATAAATATCAAGTCCCTTTTTTATTTAGAAAGTGCTTTGAAATCTGAATGTCAACAGAAATTTAAACATAAACGATTCAACGATTCATCTGTCAACGATTCGATTCGATTCACATGTCCGCATCGCGATGCATCGATTATACGATACATTTTTGACACCGCTACTTGCTTGTACAGCTATCTTAGTGAGGACCAGTTTGAGTTTTATACCTGGGAAGTGAGGACATTTTGGCCGGTCCGCACTTTCTCACACACCTTCAAAGGGCTGTTTGAAGGTTAAGACTTGGTTTGAAGGGTTAGGTTCAAGGGGGGAGCTCCGTTCGTGAAGATAACGTGGAAGTGTCTTAAACCTGCATTCTTTCAAATGGCCTGCAGGGGGTGACTCCACTGGCTGCAAAAAGAAGTCGGATTGTATGGAAGTCAATCGGAAAATTGAACCAGTTCTCACTTGATTTATGGCTCCAGCAAACACTTTAGTGAGTTTATGATCTCAATCAGCAATTTCAAGTCTTCTTCAATACAGCATGATGTTCATTTAGTCAATTATGGTCCCAATTCTGGTAAAATAGACAATAAAGAAGACTATGTTTTGGGGCGTGATTGACAGGTCACCTGTCCATTAATCATGCAATTCGCTGATCAGAGACCAATTAGCAGGCATTAGAATTGGGTTTAGGTTAGGGTTAGGCTAAAGGTTAGCTCCTTTAGGTGTGATGGTTAAGGGGGGAATAGGAGGTTAGGACTCGGAGCTAGGCCCTAGCCCCCTATTCCCTACGTAGGCCTAGGAAATACATCATGTCAATGAATGTCCTCACTAGCTATACTGCATGTGTTGTGGTGTTCGTGTGACAATAAAAGACGGGGCTTGTCCCGTTACGAGAGTTAAACGAGAGTTTTACTGGCTTGTGTGTGTGGTGTGTGTGTGTGTGTGTGTGTGTGTGTGTGTGTGTGTGTGTGTGTGTGTGTGTGTGTGTGTGTGTGTGTGTGTGTGTGTGTGTGTGTGTGTGTGAGAGAGAGAGAGAGAAAAGGCAACAGGAAGAGATGGAAAGAGAGGGAGGGTTAAAGGGATAAGTGAAGGCTATAGTCTCGCTAATGTTCCCATAGAAAACGTACACGCGCGCACGCGCACACACACACACACACACACACACACACACACACACACACACACACACACACACACACACACACACACACACACACACACCAGGTTTCTCCATTCTCATTGATGTGTCTTGTGATAGGACCCCCTGCATTCCTGTCCATGTACGCACACTTCCTACAAGTCATTGTGATGCAGAAGACTGAGGAGGTGTGTGTGTGTGTCTGTGTGTGTGTGTGTGTGTGTGTGTGTGTGTGTGTGTGTGTGTGTGTGTGTAGGTGTGTGTGTGTGTGTGTGTGAGAGAGAGAGAGTGAGTGAGTCAGTGAGTGAGTGAGTCTGTGCGTGTGTGTGTGTGTGTGTGTGTGTGTGTGTGTGTGTGTGTGTGTGTGTGTGTGTGTGTGTGTGTGTGTGTGTGTGTGTGTGTGTGTGTGTGTGTTCCTACCAGGTACGCGGCCTCTCTCATGAACTGTTTGGCAGGCTGTCTCCAGACTGCAGGGACGGTAATCACCCATCTGATATCCTCTCCCTCCAGCACTGAGGACGACTGGTCCTTCACCTCCTACAACAGAGACATAAAACACTTGTTCCATAAAACACTCAAGAGTTTTGAGTATGTATGTTCTATTCACACAGACTCTTCAATTGTATATTTAATATAAGCAACTATTCAAGTGTTTTTAATCAGAATCCGAATCAGCTTTATTGGCCAAGTATGTGCACATACAAGCAATTTTACTCTGGTTTGCATAACTAAAAAATAAATAAATAAATAAATAATATTTTTTATTTTATTTAACACCTTAATTGCCAGCGACGAGTGTACTCGTCAAACACAATCCAGCTGTTAACTGCCAGCGACGAGTGTACTCGTCAAAAAAATCGATTTTTTTTTTTTGACGGTAGGTTGTGCATCTAAGCCTTTTACATCTCTTATATAGGTATTGGACGTGTACAACGTGTACAACCCATTCCACCGACCCACTAAGTGGCGACAAGGAAGGAGGAAGGCAAGCAAAAAGCAGTGTGACTGAAGCCATTCTCATGAAGGTGGATTGGCGGAGGCGCTTTCATTTTCGCTCTGATTGCTGGCGGTGCGGGATTGCAGATTTGCATAGTGGATTGCGGGTGGGACACACTTTGAAACACGCAGCATAATATGACCAGAATCGCAAAAGCTTCATCAAAGCCCTCAACCAAAACTCCAAGACGCGAGCGAGTCCAACCAGACTTCCTCAAAGAGCGGCCGCACAGACAGGCACACACCCGCACAGCAGCAGCAAAGCAATGGTGACAAGCGGGGACTGCCCCCTAGTCCGACACCAAATTGGAAACAAATCCCATTCTAAAAGGCTTTTAGAATGGGATTTTCAACCCATTCTTTTTTGTTTCTTTTTCGCTATAATTTAGAGTAATTTAATTTCTATTCAGAAATTTATTTGAGAGGTCGAGAGTATGAGAAAGTGCATTTGCAAAGGTAGGAAAGTGCTTGTGACAGGGCGCTGCACCCAAAAATAACGCCCACAGGAGGGAGGAGTTGAGCAGAGGGAAGTTTACTGCTGTTATGGAGGAAATTACTGTTCAAAACTATTGTGTAGGTCTTACTGATGCCAAAAATGAATGGTTAAAGTGACTGTTTCACAAAAAGCCGTTTATCTCTAAATATTTTTTCTGATGCTGAAACCATGCTGTATTCAATTGCTAATGCTTACATAACTACTAACTCTACAAACTAACTCTTTTAGACAGAGAAAGCACACATTCTATTAGTTATTTTTAGATGATTGGTGTTCACGAAGTCGTAACAGAAGAGAAACCTCGGCTCTTGTAAAATGAGCCTAGAATCCTCAAAAAAACCCCTGGCAGAAGCTATCTACAGCAAGAAAAAAACGGCTGGCAGTCAATGTGTTAATATAATATATATATACAAAATAATTTCTCATGAAAGGAAAGCTCATTCATTATTGACTACTACCGTAACTCTTGGTCATCTTAATCACATTTGTTTACACGGTAGACGTGTTTTTGTGGTTAGCATTATCATAATTTAGATAATGAAGATTTAGAAGATTTACTAAGAACTTGTGCCTGAAAACATGCCTGTAAACTGAGTCAATCAAAACATAAACAAAGCCAGAAGTGGGGGTGACATCTAGTTTCAACAGAGGGCACCGTGGTGCAGTAATGCACTGGGCTGGTAGTGTACCTTGATGGCGTGCTCCCTGAAGAAGCGCAGGGCGTGAGCGAACACCTCGATGGCCTTGACCCTCCGCCCGTTCACCGCCTCCAGCTCCGTCTCCATGCTGAGGTCCTGCAGCAAACACAGCCACAACTGCTGAAAAACCGCTGCAACAAGGACCCTTAATCAGAAGGATAAGACATCACTCATGCTACAGCATTCTAATTGTGCATTGGGGCCAGTTCTATTGAAGTGAATGAGGCAGGCAGGGTAAGTCTAGCCTGGGTAAACCCAGCCTCCACGTGACCTGCTCTCAGACCTGCTCTCAGTCACTACACTACCTAATGACTGAGAGCAGGTCTGAGAGCAGGTCACGTGGGGGATGGGTTTACCCAGGCTAGGGTAAGTCGTCCCACTATAAACTAATCTAGGTTTCACCTTTGATTGAAAAATACTTCCATCAGATTAAAGAAAACATATTATGTGATGTTGACTGATGCACCGTTCGTTCATGTATCATGATGTAGTTTAGCTAATCTAGCTCTATCTTGGACCAAACAGGGGCTTGAGTTGAGCTATATGCAGCTGCTGGACACACAGAGCCATGATCTGTTTGGAGACCAATAATAAGGAAAACTAACATTAGATGAGAAAAGATCAGTCATCATCACGTAATGTTTTCTTTAAAGGAACACTCCGCCCATTTTCAACCAGCTTTGTATCATTAGAACATCAGTAGTATATCAGAAAACTGTAAACTGTTTTGAAGTCTGTCATTTAATTGGACAGTTATTGAATGTTAAAGTGTGGACCAGTGACATCACTGGTCCACACTAACTCAAATTAATAACTCATTAACTCAAATCAACTCTCAATAACTGTGAAACTATTCATCATTCATCTAGTTTGACAGTTATTGAGAGTTGATTTGAGTTAATGAGTTATTAATTTGAGTTAGTGTGGACCAGTGATGTCACTGGTCCACACTTTAACACTCAATAACTGTCAAATTAAATGACAGACTTCAAAACCGTTTACAGTTTTCTGATATACTACTGATGTTCTAATGATACAAAGCTGGTTGAAAATGGGTGGAGTGTTCCTTTAATCTGGTGGAAGCATTTTTCAATCAAAGGTGAAAGGACACAGATGGTGTATAGTGGGACTTTCCATGCACGCCCACTTCAAAAGAACTGACCCCAAAGTCTGGCCCCAAGGCAAAATTCAAACGCTGTGACGTGAGTGATGTCTCTTCCTTCTTTATAGTTTCCTTGTGCTGCCAGGGGAAATCATCTGTCTACTGATTCCTTTCCATCTGTCCCTGTATATCAATCACTATTCATTAATTTCTCCATTTCTCCTGCCTCTTCCATCCCTCCCTTCCTCTCTCTCTCTCTCTCTCTCTCTCTCTTACGCTGGCGCTGTGTATCTTCATCTTGAACTTGTCGAAGTAGAGCCAGTGCTGGGCCTCCTCTGGATCCAGGTCGTGGTAACTGTCCCGCGCCGCGAACCCAAAGCTGTGGAACCGCAAATCAGGAGTCAGCAGCAGAGACGTCGGGCTCTTCTGATTGGCCACGCCCGGGTCACCGCCCTCCCAGCGCCTGCGCGGATTGGAGGAGAGAGCTGTCAGTCAAATGGAGAGGAGAGGGAATATAATAATAGAATAATGTTCCATTCAATTTGTATTGGGAACTAGAAATTTACAAGGACAAAGGTCGGGAACGCCTCTTGTGACGTCACTTGGATTTCTTACCCCGATCTCAGGGGAGCCTCACCAGCCACAACCTCAAAATCCAAGATGGCAGCTCCGTGCTTCAACAGTAGTGAAAGTTTTACTGGAACGCAGTCAACTCGGGTGTGACATCACTCAACTGGAATATTCCTAGTTCCCAATACAACTGGAACGCGGCATACAGTAATACGCCTAAATAACCTCTCTTGGCTGACTAGATTTTGGCTGACTGACTGATTTTGCGGATTGCCTTGGTTCTCACACACACACGCGCACGCGCACACGCACACACACACACACACACACACACACACACACACACACACACACACACACACACACACACACACTCACACTCTTACTTCATCATGTGTATGGCCTCTGGGTCCTGTGTGAAGCTGAACGCATAGCCGCTGGAGGTCGTCCCAAAGTCTATCGCCACGACGACCGAGAAGGGACAGGCCATCCTGGGTCTGAGCTCCACCCTCTGAGAGAGAGAGAAGGAGAGAGAGGGAGGGGGAGGGGGTGAGGGAGAGAGAGACAGACAGAAGTGGGGAAAGAGTGTGTGAATGAGTGTGTGTGTGTGTGTGTGTGTGTGTGTGTGTGTGTGTGTGTGTGTGTGTGTGTGTGTGCGTGTGTGTGTGTGCGTGTGCGTGTGCGTGCGCTAGGGATGGGCATCGAATTTCGAATTTTCGAATAATCGTTGTTATTATCAAGGTCGACTTTTATTATTGAAAGTCGAAATTCGAAAATAAAAATAAAAATGTAATTTTTTTTTTATTTTATTTTTTTTGTGAGTGAAATGTTGCATTGTCTCCCCTGATTCTAAGTATAGTCGAATCGCTTGATTTGAGGAAGTAAAACAATTTTTATAAGCATTTTAAGCAAGGTTTATGGAAAAATGAATGGCGGATGAAATCCCATGAAGAGGGAGAGGGGGTGACTTTGGCACCCCTTTGGCACTCAGACCTGAGCCTACTAAATATTTAATGAACCACTCATGATTGTCAAAACTGTTTTTTATTTTCGAAAATGTCAATGTCATGTAACATGTTCTTTACTTCAGTGGTGCAATGCTTGTTTGAGCTAAAAATCCACAGCAGAAGCTTTTTCTATTAATTAATAAAGCCTTAGACAAAGAATCGGGGGAGACAATGCAACATTTCACAATGCAAGGCCCTTAACCCCAACTGCTCCAGTGGAGCTGCTCAGTGGCCAGCAGATCAGACTGTGGTTGTACTGGTCAGCTTCCAGGTATGAATGTGTGTGTGAATGTGAACAGGGCACTCCTGAAAAAGAGAGCATTGCTCTCAGTGAGACTCCCCCTGTATAAATAAAGGTAAAAAAAAAAAAAAAAAATGTTTTTTACATTTTTTATTTTTTTTACATTTTAATTTTAATTTTCGAATTTCGATTAAAAGTCGACTTTGGCCAGCGAATTTCGAATAGTGTTTTTGCTAGAAATGCCCATCCCTAGCATGCGCGTGTATTTTCTAGCACAGTGATTCTCAAAAGTTTTCACGTCAAGGACCCCTAGACTATCACAAATTAGACCACGGACCCCCATTTGATAAGATGTCCCAGGGTTGCCCATCGGATAATACGATTTTTGCTTTTAAGATGTTTTATGTGTGAAAGCCATGACCAAAATAGTCATACAATCTGTCATTGTCTTACTTACGGATGGAATTACAGCGAAAAACACAAATATGCCCCTTTTTGCTTGGGACCCCCTGGAGTCCACTCGAGGACCCCTGGTGGCCCCCAGACCCCACGTTGAGAACCACTGCTCTTGCTGGTGCTGACAGGAGAACCACTGCTCTTGCTGGTGCTGACAGGAGAACCACTGCTCTAGCTGGTGCTGACAGGAGAACCACTGCTCTAGCTGGTGCTGACAGGAGCCAAACTCCTCTTCCTCCTCCTCCTTTGACATTCCTTGTGTTCATTCATCTTTGCTCTTCAAGTTGGAAGTGAGCAGATTTATCTTTTTCTTCTGAACAAAAACATCACCCCCCCGTCCAATTCCAAATCAAAGGAATTCAGGAAGCATCTATGATGAGAGTATGAATGTTAGTGTAACCGCACGAAAAACTACAGACTGCATCATTTTCTTCTCAAAGGAAAACATGGCTAGCATTTCATACTGCACATGTAATTATCAAGTTACTTCGATGCAGGGTAGAATTAGGGCTTGGAATTCAGGAGCTGTTGTGGATAGATTATAATGGAAATATTGGATAATAGTGGATATTTATTACAATGGCCCTTTTAATGAGAAATTGAGCTTGAGTTTGAGAGGAAAGATTAAAGAGAAAGAAAATGAAAGTACCTTTTCAGCTGTGAACTCATTTCCTCTGCTTGAATAAAGTAGCATCGCCGCCTGGTTCCCTCGTCTCGAAGCCAATGGAATGTTTCTATGGGGGATTTGGGCTAGATGTGTGAAATAAGGTGCTGTATGTGCTCAACACAAGTTTATGAAACTGAGACCTTTGTGTTCAGCAAGATCATCTTCACAAATGAACACCACTTTTAAGCGTTTCTGAACATCACGATTTTGGTGATTGCATTATTATGCGTCAAAAAGCATAAAGGTTATAGATTATCTTGCTGAACACAAAGGTCGCAGTTTGATAAACTTTCGTTAACCACAGACCTTATTTCACTTCTGGGGTGGCCTACAAAAATACATCATCCCTCCCCTATAGACTCTCTATACTTGTGAGACATTCTTTTAGCCTACAGTTTGTTGACTTAAAAAAAAATATATATATAAAATTTATATAGTTTTCTCTACTCTGATCTAACGCCTTACTAAAGTACATGTTTCTCTGCCACAGTTAACCCTCTTCTAAGGATAACTTCACTTCAGAACGTCACTTTAAACTGTAAGTGTAGGTGTGAATATAAACCACTAATAACACTGAGTGGAGTGGATGTGGGTTTAGAGGTGCTCTTTAAGAGCTCTATATAAAGAAACGTACAGTAAGTAGAGAGCGCAAAGGGCGTGTGGAGGGAAGGAGCGTCTGCGCGGAGGTGTGTGTGTGTGTGTGCGTGTGTGTGTGTGTGTGTGTGTGTGTGTGTGTGTGTGTGTGTGTGTGTGTGTGTGTGTGTGTGTGTGTGTGTGTGTGTTTGTGTGTGTGTGTGTGTGTGTGTTTGTGTGTGTTTACCGGCGAGGGAGAAGGTGTGAGCGGGGCGATGCTGCAGTCATTTCTAGCTGTGGCAGGAGAAGAAGGGATTGATAAATTATCACCTGAGGATGAGAGAAGAAGAGAGGAGAAGAGAAGAGAAGACAAGAGAATAATTGAGCAGAGAACAGAGGAGGACAGACAGAATCAGGGGGATGATGTAAATAATATATATATATAAATTGACACACAACATGCAGTGACGGCTGTGTTTTACCAGTGTATTTGGAAAAGTCTTGTAGCTAATGATGGACAAGTGCCACACGTACTCCACTAGCAACTCCATGGAACAGCCCCCGCCCAAAACACGGGAAAACTCTTTATCGCAAGGAAAGACGCATC
>NC_139628.1:40776632-40781632 GCF_964638095.1 Poromitra crassiceps
GGAATACCACCGCCGTCCCAAATTTGGAACCCGCCTCCAGAGACGGAGAGAGAGAAGGAGAGAGAGGAGGGGGGGGGGGGGGGGGGACCGGGATCGGATACAAGAGGATGCTTTTCTAGGAATATCCCTCGTTGGGAACGTCAATGCTTCCCAGCTGGCTTGCAGGCGGAATTCCCAAAGCCAGAAAAGAGACAAAAGAGACCACGGAGGGAAGTGATGGATGGAGAAGCGAACGAGATGTTAAGACAAATTATTGGCTTTCTCTTCTTCTCCCAGTTTTCCCCAGTTATTCCCGGTCAAGTTCGGAGTTGGATTTCTCTCTCTCTCTCGCTCTGTGCAAGTCTGCAGCTGAGCTCACGGTCTCTCCACTCTGCACTGGAATGTCAGGGAGAGGAAAGGGGTGACACACACGCATACACACACACACACACACACACACACACACACACACACACACACACACACACACACACACACACACACACACTCTCTCACACACACACACACACACACACACACACACACACACACACACACACAAGCACAAGCACACACACACACACACACACACACACACACACACACACACACACACACACACACACACGACACACACACACACACACACACACGGAGTACCAGGAGTGGGAGGGCTGTGACAGCGCATGGAGGGGGATGCTTTACCTCATTGGGAAAATCAGTGTATCCCAGTGAGGTCATCTTGCCCTTTCTCTCTCTCTCTCTCTCTCTCCTCCCACTCCTCCACATTGCATCCCTCCTTCCTCTCCTCCTCCTGTTTAATGAACTCTTCCTGTCCTCTCCCTGTGCTCCTCCTTTCATCATGTCTTCTGTTTCATTTCTATATCTTACATCTCTCTCTCTCTCTCTCTCTTGCTTTCGATCTGTTTTGTTCTCCCCCCCCCCCCCCCTCTCTCTCATGCTGTAGTTTGTCTCCTCTGTTTTCTCCACTTTGCTTTCCTAGACAGCTGCTCCATGAGATTCCTGCACAACCTTCTCACCTCCAAAACAAAAGCAGGAAAGGATCCAACCCACTCGCCAGAATAAAATGTCAGCATTGTACGTGTCTAGAATCCACGGAAATGTCAAATGTGAACATTTTCATTCCACGTAACCGCCTCCCTTGCCCCCGCCTCGGAGGAGGCACAGTTACTTCCTGGTTAGCGAACAGGGTGTGACCAGCGAGTTTCAGGGGCCTTGGCTATGGCGGCTTGCAGCTACCGGCCCGGTTCAGCCCGGTAACGTGTCGCGGGATCCACAGCTCGCATCGCCGGTTACGTTTAGGCAAGTAAAACAACTTGGTTGGGTTTAGGCGAGTAAAACATCTTGGTTGGGTTTAGGCGAGTAAAACAACTTGGTTGGGTTTAGGCGAGTAAAACAACTTGGTTGGGTTTAGGCGAGTAAAACATCTTGGTTGGGTTTAGGTGAGTAAAACAACTTGGTTGGGTTTAGGCGAGTAAAACAAATTGGTTGGGTTTAGGCGAGTAAAACAACTTGGTTGGGTTTAGGCGAGTAAAACAACTTGGTTGGGTTTAGGCGAGTAAAACAACTTGGTTGGGTTTAGGCGAGTAAAACATCTTGGTTGGGTTTAGGCGAGTAAAACAACTTGGTTGGGTTTAGGCGAGTAAAACAACTTGGTTGGGTTTAGGCGAGTAAAACAACTTGGTTGGGTTTAGGCGAGTAAAACAACTTGGTTGGGTTTAGGCGAGTAAAACAACTTGGTTGGGTTTAGGCGAGTAAAACAACTTGGTTGGGTTTAGGCGAGTAAAAGATCTTGGTTGGGTTTAGGTGAGTAAAACAACTTGGTTGGGTTTAGGCGAGTAAAACAACTTGGTTGGGTTTAGGCGAGTAAAACAACTTGGTTGGGTTTAGGCGAGTAAAACAACTTGGTTGGGTTTAGGCGAGTAAAACAACTTGGTTGGGTTTAGGCGAGTAAAACATCTTGGTTGGGTTTAGGTGAGTAAAACAACTTGGTTGGGTTTAGGCGAGTAAAAGATCTTGGTTGGGTTTAGGTGAGTAAAACAACTTGGTTGGGTTTAGGCGAGTAAAACAACTTGGTTGGGTTTAGGCGAGTAAAACAACTTGGTTGGGTTTAGGCGAGTAAAACAACATTTTCCGACTCATGGCCCACTTGAAAATCTCAAAAATGTTTGCAGGCTACATCTGATTTGGGAGTGTGTCCGCACTGCCACAAATCTGATTTTCAAGTCGGATCTGTGTGTCCAGACGTAAACAGCCTATCTGCATGGGTTGCTATGGTAACGACGTGGGCGTCAGTAAATACGTACGTTGGTGACGTACGTGGTTTTCCTGCACAGAAGCATTTGATGACGAGTTGCGAGTGACGTTCAAATCAGATTTGGTGGATCTGCGCGTCCGCACTGAAGACACATCAGTCAAAAGCACATTTGAAGCAGATTGGAAACTACCTCCATATGTGCTTTGGGACAAGTGACACAAATCAGACTTGGAGCGTCCAGACTCATAAAACCAATCTGGATAAAGTCATTAATAGGTCACTAAAGTTCACAAATTAGATTTGGCCTCCTAGTCTGAACATGGCCATATGACCTGTAGAACGTTAATAATTCACATATCGAGAAATGTGTAAAATGCTAAGTTTTTTCGTTGAAAAAAGAAAATATGAACAGAAATGTTCATATTTTACATTTCTGTGGATTCTAGAAACGTGCAATGCCGACATTTTAATCTGGCGACTGTAAGCTGAACGATCAGGTGTGTTCAGTCAACCTGTACTGAGTCAATGAAAAACTTTGTACAGCTCCAACCGCAGTGACTCATAAACTGCTTCAAACCATCTGTCTGTCCTGAAATGCCTTTGAAGGCGTTTTCATTAACATTTCACTTCTGTCCAATTCTGATCGATGCAGGAAAGGGAATGACTCACTCGAAACGTTTCATTCCAGAATTTTCATCCAAATCTGAGCAATAACTCAAACCATGGGTAAATATATTTGGTGCACTCTACCCTAAATCTGTAAGTGTTTTAGTATGCTGTGTGTGTGTGTGCGCGTGTGTGTGTGGATCTTGGGGGTCCACTTCTACGCTGCAGGGATCTGATTTCTCCCCACTAGAGTTGTGATTGAAAGCATACATTAACCCCCAGCGCTTACACAGACACACACACACGCATGCGCGCGCACGCACACACACACACACACACACACACACACACACACACACACACAAGCTGGCCCCGCTCCCAGTGGGCAGAGGAAGTGAGTGAGATCTCTGGAGTGCACGAGAGAATGGCCCCTGGTATACACACACACACACACACGCACGCACGCAAGCGCACACACACAACCAGCCTACCTACATACACTCTAATTTGATTTGGAAATCTGACAGGACAAGGAGACTGAGTGTGTGTGTGTGTGTGTGTGTGTGTGTGTGTGTGTGTGTGTGTGTGTGTGTGTGTGTGTGTGTGTGTGTGTGTGCGCCTGTGTGTGTGTCTGGAAGCCATTACCTGGCATGTTGGCCTCGCTGCCCAACTACCAAGAGGCCCCATATGGACCCTGCCATCACCTCTCTCTCTCTCTCTTTCTCTCTCTCTCTCTCTCTCTCTCTCTCATTCTTTACCAACTTCTTCATTGTTCCTACATCTCTCTCTCTCTCTCTCTCTCTCTCTTCATTCCTCCCTCTTTTCTTTTGCATCTCTTTGTTTCATCTTCTTTATTTGCTCACATCTCTCACCCACATCTATTCGCTCTAGAGCTGGGCGATATGGACCAAAAATCACGTCGATACACGATATATATCTCGGTATTTTACATGAAGTGGGCTAAAAGTACAGTTGTTAGTGAGATGTCACTAGCACTTTTATTAAAACAAGTGAAAAACACTGTGATCAAAATAAAATGCAAAGAAAGAGTTTCCTTTCCTGACTAATATCCATATTAATCTTCAGTAATGTGGATATAATGACTAAGTGGGTAAAGACAAATAATAGACGGGCTAGAACAGTCTGGTAAGTTTAGAAAATGACATCACTTTACTGTAATGCAGCCTTTAAAATCAGAAAAACACAACACTTATGCCATATCAGCATATTATCCAAAATCTAAGACCATATCTGGTCTCATATGGAACACCCCATTCATTCTTTCACCAATGACAACCAGCTCCTCCATTGCCTCTCTTACCCCTTAACCATTAGTGATGACATCATGACACAGATCCCAGATCAGCGTCTAGGCGCCACTCCACCCGTCTCCTTGGAGATCCAGACACAGGAAGCGTAACACAGGAAGTGATTGGGTCAGGTGACAGGAAGGAACCCCCGCGGCATTCCTCTCCTGAATTCCACATTATCTCCGGGGCCCTGGAAGTCCTCGATGCACGGAAACACACCCATCACTCACACACACGCACGCACGCATGCACACGTCACACACGCACACACAGACACACACACACACACACACACACACACACACACACACACACACACACACACACACACACACACACACACACACACACACACACACACACACACACACACACACACACACACACACACACACACACACACACACACACAAGACTGTGCACTGTTCTTCCTCCAAGTCCTCTAAAATAGTCCACAATCTCAACAGGCCTGAAGGACAAACTGGTACTTCCGCTCCAGATAGCTTGGTGGCACCAGGCACCAAACATCAAACATCACTGATGAAGAAAAGTCACATAACTAGAATTTTGACGATTTTATTTGGAAGGTTTTATTTCGATGGATTTTAGAATAGATTTTATTTAGGTTTTATTTAGATGGTCCTCTATGTCGAGCAGAGATGGGGACAGACTTGGGACTTGGACTTGAGTCGCACTTAAGTCACCCAGACAGTGACTTGAGACTCTTCCTTCAAAGACTTGAGATTTGACTTGGACTTGAGGTTTGGGACTTGCGAACAATCTTTATTTTTTATTTGTATTATTTTGGTGCATTAACAGTAAGGAAA
>NC_139628.1:40786632-40821632 GCF_964638095.1 Poromitra crassiceps
CTGGTTAATCCAGGTGAGAGAGAGAACAGCCTGGTTAATTCAAGATTCAAGATTCAAGATTTTTATTGTCACTCCATGGTACAAGTATCACGTGTGAAATTCTTGTGCTGTGGACTCCGTTTACAACATAGTGCAAATAGTACAAATATAACAAATATAACAGGGCATATGGGTGCAAAAACAACAAGAGACACAACAAGCATAAGGCAGTATAGTGATAAGACAAGTCAGAGACAGTGGCATATTCACTGCACATAGGTGCACGTGTCGGGTGCATACTTTAGACGTGCTTAAACATTTTAAATTCTGCGTATTTGACATACAGGTGCAAATAACATATTCCTTATTAAACATACAATTAAACTCGGCATTTTAAATTCGGCGTATTTGACATACAGGTGCAAATAGCATATTCCTTATTAAACATACAATTAAACGTTAGACATACGTAATGGTAGCAGCTACAGTACGGTACAGTGCGGCTACTACACTATTTGTGTATGTTGAGGAGTCTCGTGGCCTGCGGGAAGAAACTGTTCCTCAAGCGATTTGTGCGTGCTTTCGGAACCCTGTATCTTCTCCCTGAGGGTAGCAGGGAGAACAGGCTGTTGTGGGGATGGTTTGTGTCTTTGATGATCTTCAGGGACCTCCTGAGGCACCGCTGTTTATACAGTTCATGCAGATCTGGCAACTCACATTCTGTTACGTGCTGTGCCGCGCGTCTCACTCTCCGTAGCGCCCTGCGGTCCATGGTGGTACAGTTCCCGTACCAGGTGGTGAAGCCGCCAGTCAGCAGGCTTTCAATGGTGCCTCTGTAGAAGTCCCTGAGGATTTCTTTCCTTAGCCCAAATTTCTTCAGGCGCTTGAGTCCGTGTATTCGCTGTTGGGCCTTTTTGACGACAGTGGCGGTGTGGCCGGCCCAAGTCAGGTCCTGGTGGATATTGACTCCCAGGTACTTGAAGCTGTCCACCCTTTCCACCACTGTGCCATTGATGGTGATTGGGGGGTGTGCGCCCCCCCCCCTCCTGTAGTCTACAATGATCTCCTTGGTCTTGGAGACGTTCAGAGAGAGGTGGTTGTCCTGTCACCATTGTTCCAGGGCCCCCACCTCCTCTCTGTAGGCCGTCTCGTCGCTCCCCGAGATCAGCCCCACGACTGCTGTGTCGTCTGCAAACTTCACGATGGTGTTAGAGGTTTGAGTCGCCACGCAGTCGTGGGTGTAGAGGTCGTACCAGAAGGGGCTGGAGACGCACCCCTGGGGCGCTCCTATGCTGATGGTCAGTGGGGAGGAGGTGAGGTTGCCCACCCTCACCACCTGGCGGCGGTCTGTCAGGAAATCCAGGATCCAGTCGCACATTGCTGTGTTAAGTCCCAGGTCCTTGAGCTTGCATACCAGCCTGGAGGGTACTATGGTGTTGAATGCTGAGCTGTAGTCCACGAACAGCATTCTTACGTAGGTAATCCAGGTGAGAGAGAGAACAGCCTGGTTAATCTGTGAGAGAGAACAGCCTGGGTAATCCAGGTGAGAGAGAACAGCCTGGGTAATCCAGGTGAGAGAGAACAGCATGGTTAATCCAGATGAGAGAGAGAACAGCCCGCATGGTTAATCCAGGTGAAAGAGAGAACAGCCTGGTTAATCTGTGAGAGAGAACAGCCTGGGTAATCCAGGTGAGAGAGAACAGCCTGGGTAATCCAGGTGAGAGAGAGAACAGCCTGGTTAATCTGTGAGAGAGAACAGCCTGGGTAATCCAGGTGAGAGAGAACAGCCTGGGTAATCCAGGTGAGAGAGAACAGCATGGTTAATCCAGATGAGAGAGAGAACAGCATGGTTAATCCAGGTGAAAGAGAGAACAGCCTGGGTAATCCAGGTGAGAGAGAACAGCATGGTTAATCCAGATGAGAGAACAGCATGGTTAATCCAAGTGAAAGAGAGAACAGCCTGGTTAATCCACGTGTGAGAGAGAACAGCCCGCATGGTTAATCCAGGTTTTAGAGAGAGAACAGCCTGGTTAATCCAGGTAATAGAACAGCCTGGTTAATTCAGGTGAAAGAGATAGCCTGGTTAATCCAGGTGAGAGAGAGAGAACAGCCTGGTTAATCCAGGTAATAGAACAGCCTGGTTAATCCAGGTGAGAAAGTTCTAATCCCTTTATGATTTTAATTCCACTTCAGTCATGAAAAGCAGATGCAGATGAAGAGAGGAGACAAGTCTGAAGCCTTGAGACAAGAGACATGGATTGTGTAAATAATTGTGTCGGTTTACAGCTCGAACACACCAGACGCCTATCCTACGCTGAAGCAACGCAGCGTGGAGGCAGTTTCATTTCAGCTAAATAACACTCCAAAGTTAGGCTAAATGTTAGCAAATAAAACCTTTCTCCATCCTTCCGCACTCACTGCCACTGCCTCTTGGCATCTGCATCTCTGTGCCAGGTGTTTTCCTGGTCAGCCTATTTACTCCAGTTGAGAAATTTTAGATAAGAACATGAACATCTTCTTGCATGAGGTCCATTGTCTCAACAACACCAAACTAGTCTGGTCACGCTTTACGCCGCTTTTGGCCATGTAAACCAAGGAAACAGGAAACAAGTGCGCCAAAAAAATGGTCTCTGTTGCCGACGTTACGTTAACTAGAGTCTGATCAAAAAAAAGTTTCTGTATTGGCTTAAAATATGTGATATTGTGAATCTGCGATGTTTCTAAAATAACTTGTTCAAAAACTTTGTTCGGTACGTCCATTTCTTATTCAGTTTCCGCTGCTTGTTTCCTGTCTAGGGCGGGCTCTAGGCCGGAAACAGGCCGAGTGACAAAATCCCTTGTAAACGGAGACCAGACTCTTTCTCGCCGAGAAGAGCCTGGTGACGCGAGGTTACACCAAACAGAAATTATTTTAAATTCAGTTGAAAATCTCTCCCAGGGGAGGCTGCCCTCAGGTCCCACTCACATTGAGGAATAATCTCGCCCGTGGTCGGGTTGGCCCTGAAAAAGCATTTGCACGCCACTGCTCACTCACACGCCAAATGATTGGCTCTTGTTCACTTCTCTTCTCCTCCTGTCGCTTAATTCCTCACCACCACCAGTAGGCTTTAAGTTGAATCTTCATCTGCTGAAGGACGGGCAGTCCTGGCTAACAAACGGACTGTCAAATTATAACTCGACCTATTGATTACAGCCGATTACAGCAGGAAAAGGGGGTACTTTGTTTACATACTACGTGAATGGGGAAGAAGGGCGGGTCGTGTTTTAGTCTTAGCCAATGGCACCGGCACGAAACTTTGACTGACGTAAACGCGCACCAATGACGAAACTGTACAGCTGGACACAAACGGAACCACGTAACAACGTATTTTCTTCTCGGCGAAACCGTGAATTTCTCCATTCTGTAGCCAATAACGGGAGAAAACGGACAAAGGACACGTATATCTTCTTAGTGTAGCGGAGATTACCCAGAGTATTCCTGCAGTGTGCCTTATTCTCCTGGCGTCGGGAGGGGAAAGGAGCCGTGTCCCCAATAGCTGACTTGGCTTGCATTTTTACGACGGATTCTCCCCTATTTACACTTGAACTTGTCCGATCAGTCTGTTGTTATTGGTAAGTAATGGGGGTAGCTAGTTTTGGCTAACAAAAACAGACAGCACTAACCATTTCAGCAAGTAAGGGACTTCAATTGGGTCGGGTGACGGGTCCCTCCTATCCAGTGTAGTATTAAATAATAAAAGATGGTGTAAACTATGACCTCCAGTCGCTGAGCTATGGCTAACAACCCCCCATTTAAACAAAAAGCAATTGGGCTACATGCGGTTTTCTTTAAGACCATGCTATCTCCATATCACTTGCATCAGTTTGCATGGTGTTTGTTTACTATGTGGATGTACCTCACAGACTGGAAACGTGAGTAAAATCTATTATCCGAATGGATTTATCCTCCACTACATTTCCACTCACATCTTAACATACAGAATGAGTTATGTCGTGATGGGTTAACATTGTCAAGTTGATCCAAACATGCAGTTTGGGGGTATAATTTGCATGTTAACCAGTGTTGCTTTAACAGGCCCGTGTACTTGTTTAAAAAACAAACCCAATCATCCTAATTGTTCATAGTTATAATCTGACATACCACCTCCAAAAAACTGCTTATATTTTAATCTGACTAGCTCGATCATTTGTGATTAATCGAGACACTGCTTTTACCCTTAAAGCCACGCAGGCATTTTGTGTTTTGGAAGAGACTAGAGTAGTGGTTCTGGGTAGGATGTTTGTTCATGTGCTGCCTTCAAGTGCCCATTGTAAGCGCCGGCGTCCGAACTAGAATGTGGCATTTACGTTCCTTTGGTCAGAAATAACACAGTGGATTAGCTATTTAAGTGGCACAGAGCTATTTTGTATTGCAGTTTCGGGACGACCTTCATTACATATTTTATAGCAACAGGAATGAACTCGGTTAAATGCTATTTGCGGCTGTTGTCTCTTCAACCTCAGACTACATTCCATAAGTGCACCATTGCAGGTCAGGCGACGATCTTCTTGCATGTTTTAGTGGGGGTTGCAAGGAAACCCCAGGTGAGCATGGAGAGAACATGCAAACTAGGCTACGAAAGGCCCCTTTTCACAAGATGGCCCACCTAGGCACTAGGCACCTAAGGCACGAGGAGATAACCCAGTGTCAACAGTGACCCAGGTGGGAATCGAAGGACCTTGTTGCTGTGAGGCGACACCAGAAACCAAAAGTGGAAATACAATTATACAATGCTATAAATGAATAACGTCACATTTGCATTCTGTTTACATGTCATTCATGTTTTCTTTCTCTAAATAATTCCACATAACGGCATCGTAGAAAAATCCCACTTCCCCAATGTGTGGTGTAGTGGTAAATCCGATATTTCTGACAGCACTTGAAGGCAGCACTAGACCACATGACCGACCCAGCTTTTTACGTTAGCAAGGTGGCTAACTGGATTTAGCTAATGTGTGAGCTACGTAGCTAGCATCGCAGAGAGAGATCCCACGAACCAAAAAACGCGAACACGCACTCTTCGCTGTGCAATAAGTTTTCTGTAACATTGTATTTTGAAGTGTCACCGAGAGCACAATGCCAGGTAACTTTAATCTAACATTTGAATTGCGGCTGTTGGGATTTTCTATGTAATTTATTAACGTGGAATTGTAACATTAGTCCTTCGCCCGTGTCTTGTTTTGTTGACCTGGTTCCGTACAGATGCAGCGATACTGCCATGCTGTAGCAGCGTGCTAGCTGCTAAGGTTAGCTGAGCAGGGCTAACGTTACTTTGTTTGGCCTGACGCATCAAGGCGAAGTGAATGGAGCTTGACCTCAGTGCATGATTACGTGTTCTAGAGATTAGCTGTACTTCCATCATTTCATATTGTTTCTGTTCCTGCTCACACTGATATTGAATTATAATAATTGTTCGCTAGCCAGCCACCCGACCCTTTGTTGCGGGGATAGTTTTCACATCAGGCCCTTCCATTGATAGTACAGCTATCTATCTCTGGCTATTTGCAGCCACAGTAAGCGAACTAGCCACTTAGCATTACCTAGGCTAAGCCCGTCCAATCCCATTTACCAACTTTTCAGGTAGGCCTGGCTACCTGGCTTAGCCTGTTAGCCCCCTGAAAACGTTAGCACTGCAGGCTACAAGCCACGACGACGCTGCACATTACATAATCCCTTATGAAGCACTTTAATCTGGGTGTTTCAAAGCACGTATGCACAGTTGATGTAGGTAGCGAAGGCCTCACACACGTCCGCCGTACATGTCTTCCAGCCTATCTCGTTCAGCAGATGTGATCTTTGTTGTTTTTGACATTGAATCTGAAGCCCTCATTTGTTAGGTCTGGTGTTTTCAGTGTATTTGGTTTCTCTAACGTTCCACGTTTGTGAATAGCACATGATACTGTAAATAATACAGGGTTTGTCCGAGAGTTTATCAGATGACACCAAGTATCAAATTCTGGACTCCTCAGCTGACCGACCGAACATTTACTAGCATAATTTAATATTTCAGCCCTTTTAACTTATTTGCAAAGGATATTGTAGTTTCCCATAGCCTGGCCTTACCCAAAGTTTCGTTGTGTTATTCTAATTATATCAGTAGGAGTTAATGTTACACTACTCTCCACAGTTTGCCAAGTGTAGATAGGATTATGAAGAGATATATTATCCACCAGTCCAGGTTCATTCTAAATTTATAATTCAGGTCCACATATTAGTCATAATTTATTGTCACAGTCCCGGAGAAACTTCAATAAATTATCAGTGATCATTTATCACCCATGTTCCTTCGGGTTTTAGGGGTGAAAATGGGGACACAACTCCCAATCACCTGTAAATTGAGATCACATGTAAATTGAGATTGCTCTCCTCCTCCACTGTCTCCAGATTGTGTGTTGGAATGATCTCATTTCTGTACATAATGCATCTCCAGGTGTGCAAAATATGTGATCCACTCTCCCTAGATGCCAGTGGATTTGAAGGAGGAAAGTGAATGCCAAATAACATGTATTATTCATATTGATGATGCAAAATGAAATGACACAAGATACAAAGCTAGCAAAATGGATGTCTCCTTAACATTAATTTGTATAGTACACATAATCTGCAAGTGGTGTAGTGACAATGAGAAGCATCAGGCAGACTCACTCCCCTGCCTTGAGCCTAGAAATACTAGATACACTGAGGAGACTGGATATCAGAGGAACATCCAATGAGAGATATTCCCATAATCTGGAACTAGAGTGCAACTGAAAGTGTTACTCGCATCAAAAAGCTAATGTAGCCTTAGAACTAGAGGTTATTATTAATTAGTCACTCATATTTAGGGATGGGTATCGTTTCATATTTTTCGATACCCGTGCTAAAACGATACTTCTAAAACGGTACCGGTGCCTGAAACGGTACTCAAAAAAAAAGGTAAAACATATTTAAACCTATTTTTTTATTTAAAGAGGGTGTAAAGAGGATTTCAAACAATAAATTTATGTGTTATGCCCTAGAATGTTAGTGAAGGTGCGTGCAGCACCAGAGGGTAGGGTTGGCACGATGGACGATGGCATCGACCATCGTGATGGGCCGACCCCCCATCGACCTCTGAGCCTTCTACATCGGATCATCGTAATTAATTATATGTTCGAATTAAAATTGTGCCGTTTTAATAATAAAAAAGGCCAAGTCCACTTACCGTGACGCGCGGGGGACGCGCCAGCGGCATTAAACGAGCGTACCCAGTTCAGTTCAGGAAAGCCTCCACTCCCGCTCCACTGCTTCTCTGAACTGGGTGCGATTGTTTAATGTCGCCGGGGCGTCCCCAGCGCGTGAGAAGTCGGCTGTGTTGTGAAAACTTTTTAAGACAAAGAAGAAACTTCATGTTCTTTCCTGTTTTCAACCCAAAGTGAGTACGAAAACAAGTCTGTAAATTTAACTCGCCTCTTTCCAAAGTGAAAGTTGGAGTCGCTCCATACTAGATACAGCAGCTGCGTTTCTCTAGCCATTTATCCTAAACTCTCTAGGTTCAAAAGCCCACGCAAATCTAACGGTATATCAGCCAGTAATTCAGTCAGTTTTCTGCCAGCTAGCATTAGTTAAATTCAACACACACACGTTGTTGGTGAGGATCTGTAACGTTAACGTTATTTGTTTTGCGCCATTCAAATTGCTGGTAGTGACAGCCACTGCCCACTTCAGTCGCCTGGCTCTGTGCTGTAGCACAGAGCAGAGGCTAATACCCTACCCAAGCCCGCTGGTATCATAGAGCTCAGCTGTCCTGTGTTGTTAACGTGAACGCATTGCAGCGGCTAGCCAAATGGAATTACAGCAACGCAGCGACTTCATAAATAATTAATTATTCCCCCTACCCGCGACGATGCCGTCGTCCAAAACGATGTTTCACTGTAAAACAATCACGATGGGTATTTTCATGACATCGCACGATGCACAACCCTACTGGAGGGCGGTTATTTCACTCAGCAGCTCGGGCATGGCACCTAAATGAGGCACCTAAATCTGGGTTGCAATTCGGTACCAGTAGTATTGGTTGTAAAAGTACCGGTACCATATTGGTACCTTGTTTCGGTACCCAACCAACCCTACTCATATTGCAGTATTTGTTAATATACACAGGAGTTTTATGTCCTCCACGTCATGGAGTCCTAGTGCAGATCAGAACCAGGGCTGCACAATTAATTGAATCGCAATCGACTTCGCAAAATGGCCAAGTGCAATATCCAAATCGTAGTGGCCTGCAAGTATTTGATAACGATAAAATGTGTCACAACGTTAACGTACCATTAGATGAAGCATTGTGGTGCTACAGAGATGCCCCGGCCTACAAATCATATTCTCCAGACGTAAGGGAACATGCTTGTTTGGTACAGACCCCAGTAAAAATCACATTTTATTTTTTCAGTGAAAATGAAATACAAAAAAAACCATTCCCAATTAAATCGTATGGCAATATCTGTCAGTATAATCGCAATATGCTTTTTTTTTTTGCATATTGTGCAGCCCTAATCAGAACCTTTATTCTTCCCTATTGAAATTAATCAAATCATGTTCTGCTCACAGGCATAACGGTAGGATGGGCCTTACTAGGCTCTACTAACTAAATATTACATAGTGACCAACACATGGGTTATGCAACATCAACATGTAAGTGCTACATGCAGTACATTAGGCACAGTGCACACTGTCCCCGCTGTCCATATTTATGCGCGCACACCAACCACGAACCCTTGTGTACTAGTCGCCGGAGGAGAAGCTGTGTTTTCCGTGACCCTTTGCAACTGTGGTGAAATTTCTGTTTAGTGTTAGAAATCACACTGAACCTTAAAAAAAAAAAAGTAAGGATCGCAGGCATTTTGGACAAAAATAGTTGTAGTTTGCTGTGCAAGTTGATGTGAGAAATGTGCGTTGTTATAATCTATAACATTTGCAGTGTAATCAGTTTATAGGCCACAGTAAAAAATAAACAGACAAACGCGCGCGCACACAGCGGCAGGCTTCATGCACGTTGAGCATTGATGGCACATTTTTTGTAGCATACTTAAAGCTGTGTAGAGTAGCATTTTGGCCCATGGTCGTCTATTGCAAAATTACATCCCCACCTCCTCACTCTCTCTCACTCTTCCCTGCTTATTATTTGTCTTAAAGGCTAACATCACATCGTTGTGTAACTTGCTGTGCAATTACACCGTCATTGCCCAGACACACACACACACACACAGCTGTAAACCAAGCAGACACACCCCCTTTTGGCCATAGTAGTAAGTTAACCCGCATAGATTATACTGTACATGTTTACTTGTGTTTGCTCTGTCACCCTATAGCGAGCAGCGCAGCAGTCTGCCTTGGGTCAAGTCTGTGTTGTTGTCAGGAGAAATCCTCAAAGTAATATCATTTTAGGGGTAAAGCATTTAGTGGCCAGGCGTTTTGCAATCAGTGTAAGCCAATGCAGCGTCCTCACATGTCTAGCATTACAAATGCGTGTCTGTGTCAGGCAGACCCTGGGGGCTGTGCGGGGCTAAGTTGACATTCTAGGTTTTACACATTCTTTCTTTTTTGCTGCATGTCCAGAAGGCCAGAGTTGAGTCATGACAAGCTCTTTTGTCTATGGGAGGATTGTCGTCACTGGAGTAGGTGTGTCTCACCGTGGCAGTACTAAGTGAGAGTCGTAGGAGTGCTCAATCACGTCAAATCTCATATTAATACCCCCCCAAATGGAATCATCATAGCATATCGCCAATATTATGGACATTTAATTTCACTGAGAATGTCCACTATAGTTGGACAGGCAGTGAAATTGTTTTGTCCCTCAATTCATCAGGGCTAATACTGTTGGACTGTCTTTGTAGCAGCATGCCTGTCTTCGTGTGGACTGCCTTTACGCCGTAACAATTACAGTAGTAGGTTCAATGTGACATTTATCTTCTGATCACGCCCTGCTGTATGAAGTGACAGATCTGGACAAACAATCAATACATTGCTACATTGGATCTTCAGAATAAGATATAGAAAGGTTATGATTGACATGCTATGTGTTTGGGTGGAAAGCCAGTGTGCACCCAAGCAGTGAAGAGATGGAGAGGGAGAGTAGGAAAAAGTAATGCACACACAGACGGGAGATGCATAACAAATCCGGTCTCATAAAATCTGATCTTTAGAGGCAGATCTCAAAAGTCACATGCAAATGGCAAGTGTAAACGTAGCTAGGGAAGTGGACTGCAGGAGGGGGATTGTCCGAGCAGCTCCACCGGGCAGTGGGCAACATGACCCCATTTACACCTGGTATTAAAATTATCTGTATTTGCATAACTTGTCTACATAAGGAAAAATGCATGTTAATGCAAAGGTGTGAGCGCACATAGCAGGCGTTGCAATCTGACTCGCTTTGCGATTGGATCTTGTGAGTCAGGGTCTAAATGCAGTCAATACATTGTGATCACGTTTTGAACAAAAATGTCCTGACGTAGCCGTCCACTCAGTTAAACTGAAGCAATCCAGCATCATCTAGTCCTGCTGTTCATCGCCACGTCCTCCCAGCCATATAGTGATTGTGACTGTAGTATGGTTCACAGCAGCTGCAAAGTCTGCAAACACGATTGTTCGTGAAAGACGCCCCTTTCCTCAAACGGAAAGTAAATACAAGCTGTACAGTATCACGTCACCCGCCATATTTGTTTTTGATGACAGCGCTGCCTCCTCGTCTGCTTTGCATAGTGCCCATGAAAAAAGGAGATCTAATCTCAATGCAGACCATGAGAACACAACACATGTAAATAAATAACAGGTATGAAGGCAAAAAAAAGGTTTATTTTCTAGATGGCTTATCTACATACAGATGACATTTTAATGCCAGCTGTAAATGGTCGTTTTCCTTGTTGGTCCAGGAATTCACAAGCTCGCTTCTCTAAGCCTTAGCCCTTGTTCACACAGGACGCCGAACATAAACAGAGCTGAAGCCTGAAGCAGGCACAAGCTTGAACGTATACCTAATCATTCACACAAGAAGCCTTCTATTTTCCTCTCAGCGCCTACTCTCGCGCCTTGAACCTGCCCACAACTCCCATTGACTTCATGCCTGGCTTCACGCTTGGAAAATAGGCGTGACTCCTGAACGATCGCTTGAGGCGTGAGCGTGGCTTCGGCGAGGCTTCAGCGTGGCGCACGTCAGTGGTGTGAAGGGCCTCGCCTGTTAACAAGGATGCCTAAATGAAACTTGTGGGTCCAGCGTAGGTAGGGCTTAGGTTGAGCATTGCTTCGGCGTCCTGTGTGAACGGGGGCTTAACCTTTTTAGGCTACTGCTGCCCTCTTGACTTGAGACCTCACACCTCATATCTGGATGTTTTTCTTTAGGTCAGAAAAATAATTTGGTGACCCACCTAAGCTTAATAGTCAGTGGAAACCTTGATGTCCAATCTGTGACCACTTGACTATTCTGTGCTGATCGCACTGTCCTCCACTTATATTATATAATTAATTATATTCTAATCTACTCTAATGATATAATACTTGACTGTACTCTGCTGTATCCTGTTGTCATCATGGCACAATGTTTGAGTTATTAGCCTAAGCCACATTATTTCACACTCTGGTTGATTCTATTAAAGCCTGTGTGAATGGAATGCGGTCTTCCTCCCATCTATCTGGGGCTGGGCCAGTGTGTGTGTTACAGGTGAACATCTATCTGGGGCTGGGCCAGTGTGTGTGTTACAGGTGAACATCTATCTGGGGCTGGGCCAGTGTGTGTGTTACAGGTGAACATCTATCTGGGGCTGGGCCAGTGTGTGTGTTAACAGGTGAATAATTACAGACTGGCCTTTTAGTGTAGCGCTGCCACTCGAGCATAATTAAACCTGCCGCCTTTTGACTATGATTATGAAGTGCCATCCTTAAAGATGAGCTGAACCCGACGGAACCCAAGTGGTGCGTGGGTCGGACTCGGAGACGTTTCAGACTGAAAACAAACCTTGTCAGAGATGACAGAGGGTTGAGAAGGCGGGCCATAAGCATGTCGATGATTTGATTTGACAATTCTGGGGACTTGATTTGGCGTTGGCCAATCCTGGCGTGTTCTGCCCCCAAATCGAGTGGGATTCAGCGTGTGGCGCTACAGATCCGCAGAGAGAGAGTGTACCAGGCAGTCAGCTGCTTCCGTGTGGAGCGGAGCGGACAATCCGATGCATGAGTGCTGCCTGCCTGCCTGGAATCTCCGAGGGGCGACCCCTTACGTTAACGTTATCCTGGAATGCGAGTTTAACGAGCCAGTTGCATGTCTTTGCATTCTTAAACATTACAGTTTGCTTTATTTTGTATGTTACATACCATTGGCCAATATATTTGTTAGTTTATGGGCTAGAAATTCTGCCAGGTTACAGACACTAGGCTCCATTTTCTCCTTCATTCCGAGGAGAAGATTCTCCTGAAATAAAGATTGCTTGACAGCTGCCATGTTGTGATGTGATTGGTTGAATTGTGGCAGAAATGTGATAGTACTATGTGACGTCAGCAAACTGTAGATTACTGTTGTGAATGAAATCTTGAAAAATGAACTTTTGACGTGAAAAAGTGTGGAAAAACTAAAATTTTATTTTGGCATACATTATTAAATAGGAGCACTGAATACCCTTTTAGCATAATTGCGGTGTCTTCAGTAAAAGATGCTTGTAGAAATCACAGGGTGGGGTCATTTTGGTTTTGGTTCTGGTCTGCGACCCGTGCTCAGTCTTGGGCCCGTTCCGGGATCACTTCCTGTAGGCGTTGCAGTTTAAGACCCGTGATTGCAATGGGAATTGTTTTGTGGTGGGGTTTTTGTGAGCACTGAGGCCCCAATGGTGAATTTTCACGGTCTTCACTTTGTCTCTAGCTGTGGGGGGTAATTTCCCAGCTGTAGCTACATGAATATAACAAACACGAGTAATTTGCTGAATCTGGTGCGGGGCTGAAAGAAGTTGAAGAAGCCATGCCTCAGATGGGGATCGTGTCAATCTTACAGCCAACCAGGCCCAGCTGTGGGGCAGTGAACAGGAGGCGAACCTGTGCCAAAGTTAACTTGGCTGTGCCAAAGTTAACTTGGCTTTAAGCGAGGAGTTGTGCAAAATGGAAGATTACAGAGAAAGTACACATGGCGTGCAGTGTAGGAATTTAGCCAGGGGAAAGGGCAAAAATGCCCCCAAGAGATCTCAGAATGCCCCTAAAAACCATTGTCCAGGGGCAAAAATTGCCCCGATATTTTGATAATTTTATTTTCATTCAATTAATTTAATTTCCATCTCTTAACACACTCAGCAACTGCATGCTGGTTGCCAGAAGACGACGATGAAGAACACACAAACAGTGCTGTTGTTCACACTACGCTTTAGCAACTTTATGCACTAATTACTATTTTTTAAAGTGCCCCCAAAATGTTATAAATGCCCCCAGTTTTAGACGGTGGGGGCAAAAGTTGCCCACAAAATATTCCTACACTGTTTTGGGGTATCGTCTTTGTCTGATTTCGACAATCCTTTCAGTGTGCTGCTTTGTAAGTTTCCCCTTTTTTATTTTTATTTTTTATTTTTTATTATTATAGTTAGGGATGCACGATATATCGGCAATCATATCGGTATCGGCCGATGTTAGTCATTTTTTAACATATCGGTATCGGTCCGATGTTACAATGTTAATATCGGTTATCGGTATCAGCCAAATTCTTCACATTGAGATGAAATAATGCAGTAAATCTATGATTTATGGGCTTTTACAAATGTTTTTGAAATAAAGAAATGCATTACTTTTTCAAATTCAGTGTTTACATGTGTTTTTCAGTATGTACAACATTTTATATGTGTTTTTATACAGATCATATCGACATCGGTAAATATCGGTTATCGGCCATAACAGCAATGTTAATATCGGTTATCGGCATCGGCCAAAATTTTCATATCGGTGCATCCCTAATTATAGTGGTTCTTCGCCTTATCCAATAGTTCCTGCTTTTTCTAATGTCCTGACCTGTTCTCTAACTATCTTCCCCCTCCAGAGCCGGCTGAGATGAGCGGTCCAGAGGTGGCCAAGACACCGGGAGGCGGGGCTCCGGGGAAGGAAGGAAAGGAGCCGGTGGCCAATGGGCACGCAGGAGAGGGCGGCGACGCCAACCCCTTCGCCGAGTACATGTGGATGGAGAACGAGGAAGAGTACAACAGACAGGTGTGTGCTGAGGGAGGGTCGCTGCCTCCTATCTTTCAGTCAGGGTAGGGCTGGGCGATAATTCGATTTGATCAGTTATCATCTCAGTGGAATCATATTGTGATGATATGAATATATTTTAATATTGTGACACATATCTGCTGTCCGCATTGATGATGGCAAGCAAACTTTACTTAAAAACTCTCCGAAAATGAGTTATGGAGGCAGGAATATTTGTAAATTTGTTTTGCTTGACATCACACCAAACATTACCATTCAATGAGATGAACATTCATTTGATACATTTACTTGATTTTGCATACATGAACCATATTGTGATATATAGACATCGAGAAAAGTCATTATGAATTGAGGTAATATTGCTTTCAACCATACCGCCCGGCCCTAAGTCAGGGTATTGCAAAACCGTCTAATGTCTACAGTTAAATGGTTTATTTTGGAGGAAGTATATCGAGGTAGCAGCCAAGTAGCTTCACTTCCAGGCTCGGTGCCGTTTTTGCTCATTTGTGTATTTTGGACATAAAGCAGACAGATGGACCAGTCTCACACTGCAAGTATTTTCAATAGTTCTGGTCCAAATGATGCAATAGAAGCACAGGCAAACCACACGGGGTCCGCCATATTACCCAGATAAAGTCCAGGCACACACACACGCATGCACAGAGTCTTATCAAGAGGAAGCCCATCAGAGGTGGAGTCTTAACGACTTGATATATCAGCCGCCCTCATCCCCCATCGTCGTCTTTCTGCCCCCCTCTCTTCTGTCTTCATACCCCCATGCTGCCCCATTCCCCCTCCACCCCCATCCTCCTTCCAGCTCTACCTTGGCTTGGAAAATCTGTCTGTCACAATACCAGAGCCTTGACTTGGACTATCATCACTAAAGTTTAATATCTATCATCTACCAATTCAACACTACTGCCGGCTCAGTTGGATATCCATCTTTTCCGTGTCTATTGGCCCAATTCCACAGCAGCTAGTAGCGCGGTCCCGCTCCGCTCGACCCGTCAAAAACCGGCCCAGCTCGGTTTGATTTGAGGCCGAGTCGTGCTACTTTTGGTCCCTGCCTCGTCGGGGTACTTCGGGCTGGCGAGTAGGTCCCAAATGGTGACGTAAAACTCTGATGGCTACTGATTGGTCAGAGAGAATCGTGTTTACTCTGTCTACTGACTGTCAATGCAATGCTGGCGGCTGCATACCAGTTTAGTGGTCTTACCTTATCTTCTGTTATGTATATTTCCATCAGTATTTTGTGTCGCTGCCTTCACCTCCGGTGAAATAAAATCGTGGCGGGTGTTCAATTGTCTGAGAAAAAAGTCCGCTGCTCGCTCAGGGAGCTCTGTAGCTGAGTGGAGGCTGCAGCGCTCCGCTAGGCCGCAGCGGGTGTTTGGAAGCCCCGGTCTTGCCTGGTGAGAGGCTGCGGGGTAGAGGCTTCACTCTGTTGCGCCTCTCCCGTCCCCGCACAGCGCAGCGCATGCCTGTGATATCATTCTCTTGGCCGATTGTCACATTTGCCCATGTACACTGTAGGTCATTTAGAGGCACCAGTATTTCATAAACAGTTTAAAAGTTCTGTGGATGGATTTAATTGTAACGTTATGTTATAGCCGAAGGACAGATATGCGGTCGCTATTTTTAGACGACCAGCTGTGGGCGGGGGTGGGTGGGGGCAGATGATCCGCGGTGGAAGCAAAACGTCCATAGGGCTGATACGATTAGAGCCGAGTGGTGACGAGCTGTACAGGGCAGTAAAATGTGGTGGAAATGAGCCAAAAGTAAGCCAAATAGTACCATATGTTGCTCTTGGCACCAGTTCTTTTCAACTATTTTAAGCCGACTTGAGTTCCAGTTGAACACGATGATGATGAGCTGTTTGCCGATGTACCCACGTTTTCAGCTGTTTGACTCTGTTGAATTTTGCGGCGACTGTTTCAGCCTGCTGTCAAGAGCCAGACAGCGGCTCTCTGTTCCAATCGACCCACGCCAATCAGCACTGTAGCGCCCTCTGGAGGTGTTGTGGAACTTGTCGAGAATACTTGTGGAAATTGATCGTGATTAATAATAAATAGCTAAGTTAAACTCCTTCCTAAGTTAAGTTATTCTTTATTGTCCCCGCGGGGAAATTCATCCTCTCCATTTGACCCATCCTCTACTAGGAACCTTCTTAGCAGCAGCGCAGGGCCTGGGGAACAAACAGTTATTTTGCCAGTGCCTTGCTCAGGGGCACTGACAGGAGTGTTAACCCTAATGGCTAGTTCACACTAGGCGCTCCAATCCCTCGGCGAGCTGTTTTTGGAGCTCGGCGAGAACCCCTTCCTGATCAGAGGCACATCACGTTGGCTCTGCACTCGCAAATCGGCGCTCGCTTGTTAAGTGTGAACTGTCCACAGGCGCTAGCGGGGAGCTCCCCCCCCATCACTCACCGATCAGTCACAGAGGTCCGACGGATATATAGCCTGCTTGATATCTACATTACATTTACATTACGTCATGTCATTTGGCAGAGGCTTTTATCCAAAGCGACTTACAGTAAGGCTTAGTTCACACCGGGCCGGGACCCAAGCCTTGCCTACGCCTTGCCTTTACCCACGCTTTTAAATAGGCGTCCGTTTTAGTCAACGAGGCTGTGTACACACCGGCCGCCTGAGCGTGAACCCTGCGTGTACCCACGCCTTGCCTGTGCCTTGCCGATTTTATCGTTTAGGCGTGAGTTCTATTTTCAAGCCGACTAGGCGCGTGCAGGCAGGCTTCTTCTGTCAAGCCATGAAAGAAAAACGCGACAATATCCGTGGGAAATAGCAGTCAACTGAATTTCAAAATAAAATGGAGTTACTACAACAGTGTTGAGCAGAGAGAGATTGACGGGTGGCTATCACGTGGGGCTTTCTCCCTGTCTGCAAACAAATCTTCATGAGAGAATAGCGACCGAAGAAGCAAGATGGACAATGTTGTTGTGCCAGCACATATTCTTGCAAGATCACCTCTCTAAAATGTCCGACTATAGTCAGACCTGGTTATACATATCCAGCATCAATAGAACATTAAATATATCCGATTTATTTTACATATGATAATTCGGGACCACACGTGAAAAAATACAGTCCGGAGAGAGGAGAGGCGCTTGTGACTCGGCTCCAGGTTCAGCGTGCAAAGGCATGCGGTGTGATCGCAAAAGCGTGTAATAGGTTCACGCCCAGCTCAAGGTCTGCAGGCGTAGGCGTGGGTTGAGGCAAGGCGTAGGTAGGTTCCCTGTGTGAACTAAGCGTAACACGTTTTTGTCAACAATAGAGAAATCAACTAATCTAGTCTTGTCAGGAGTGTGGTCGGGGGAGAAGAGCGTAGTGAGGCAGACACGGCCAGGGTGATGTGTGCGGGCTGCAGCACGCTACGCAAACAGGCAAGTGGTCTGACTGAGGAGGTCATTCTCCGGGATTGGTACAAAGTAAACTGCTGTCCCACAACCGAAAAACAAATTTAAAAAGCATTAAGTAGCTATGCAAATCTTATATGTTTACTAAAATCATTCTATTGTCCATTTGAAACCCAAATAATATTTGAGATAGCCGTAAACTTTATAAATCTAACATTGAACCAATTTTGGAGAATGACCCATCGACTAAAGCCGTGCCAGACGTTTGCGGACTTGTCGGGGATCCTCCTGGTGAAACATCTTGTAATGTGTGATCCCCTGTCGCAGCTCAGTCATATAGTGTGAAAACCACGACGACTCAAAGACTCCTGATTACAAGACAGACTGTTATATACTGTGAAAGGAACAGAGACTGATGACTCACGCGGAACTTGTAGTCTGTACGTGCTATAACATACATGTCTTTGATGGTGGGAGGAAACCGGAGCACCCGGAAGAAATCCACGTGAACATGCAAACTCCACACAGAAAGGACATGGGACTGACCGGGGCTCGAACCCGGTACCTTCTTTCTGTGAGGCAACAGTGCTAACCACTGAGCCACGGTGCCGTTTCTGCCTGTCCTGGGCCTTCCTGTCAACTCCGAGCCTCCTCCTCCAGGGCTGAACGATTTGGGGAAAATATCGAATTGCGATTTTTCTGATGGATGTTGTGATTGGATTTGCAATCAAAAAAGAGATGGCTCAGTGTGCATGATTGATTTACTCAAATAAATGTAGAAGTCCATTTTGAACTTAAAGGAGAATTCAGGTTTTTTACACCCCGGACCTTATTTCCAGCTTAAAATATGATGTTTTACTCACCCAGAGAACTTTGGTTTCATTCTGATCGCCATAGAAGATATTCAGGTCAGAGTACATGGCCCTGGTGTGTGGTGATTCCTCGTAGACAATAGCCAGGTAGACAAAGGAGTCTGCAGGAAACTCACAAGACTTCAGCGGGGCTTGGATTCACAGACCCCGGATGAGGAAACTGAGGCTGCCCGGAGGAGACTAGATGGATTCACGTTCATTTATGGGCGAGATATTATGAGAATATGAACCACTACGTTGCAGAAAATACGTTATTTACTACTTATGCCCCGTTTTCGCCCATTTTGGCCAGTTCGGACTCCACTCTGACCTGAATATCTTCTATGGCGATCAGAATGAAACCAAAGTTCTCTGCGTGAGTAAAACATCATATTTTAAGCTGGAAATAAGGTCTGGGGAGTAAAAAAACAGAATTCTCCTTTAAGCAATCAATTGTAGCCTTTTTTAGGTTTGAAAATGGCAGAAGTTCATATAGCGATTTTGAACCCCACACACACACTAAAACTGTTCATCTGTCTCCTTCCTTCTCCCTGTCACACCCTCCCTTGTACCTCTTCCCTTACTGAAATCCCCTATACATCCAACTCCATCTTGATTTCTCCTCCCCATCCGCTGTTGTTTTCTTGCTTCGTGTCACGGAGGCCTGCTTTCAGAGTAACTGATGACTGATAAGCATCCACAGCTTAACAGACCTCCCTCACAGAGCGACCCGCCCCTCACTCCTCCCATACTTTGTCCTTCATTCCTCCCTCTACCCATACCCATTAGTGTTTTGCTTGCACCTGTGTTTACCCTGCCTTTTCGACACAAAGCGGCCCCTGTGAAAAGGGTCTATTTGGACAAGTTTCTCCTTGAAATGTTTTCTTCTCCTCCCTCTGTCCATCCACCCCCCATACCTTGGCCGTATCCACTCATCGGTCCCATTTTTCTCTCCCTTGTCTCCTCTCAGGTGGAAGAGGAGCTGTTGGAGCAGGAGTTCCTGGAGCGCTGCTTCCAGGAAATGCTGGAGGAGGAGGACCAGGATTGGTTCATCCCATCACGTGACCTCAACAACCAGGGGGTGGGGCAGCTGCAGCAGCAGCTCAACGGCCTGTCGGTCAACGATCACCACGGCAACCTGGAGGAAGTGGCGGTGAGACAAGACGGATGCTTACTTCAGGCTGGCTGTAAACTGGTTAACTCAGGACTCAGGAGTTGAATTGTTCAATGCATCACAGATGTTGTTTGGCTCTTACTTTTGTATCTCACACTGCTTTATTGCACTTCTTATTTTTCATATTTGATTATACTGGAAGTAGTGTTAATTTCGTTGACGAAAACTAACAAGGACATTTGACACGGGACTAAGACTAAAGGTCCTTACACACCGAGCACGTTTTTTTCGTGCGATTAATTCGCACGTCATATATTTTTTCGACTCTGGTTCGATTTTTGCGAGTTTTCGCTGCGACTTGAGGTTCAAGGTTCAAGGTTCAAGGATATTTATTGTCATTCCAAAACATGAAACATGAGAGGGAACGAAATATGAACTCAAGGTCCTGGTGGATAAATCAACTAGATTAACTAGGATATCATAAATCATAAGATACCATAAAAACAACTGAATACTAAGAAAGAAAAACAATATAAAAACATAAATTAGAAACATCATAAAAACAACATAATACCTGGTGTAAGAGCAGAGAAAACAGTTTAAAGTGCATGTTTCGCTCAACACGGAGCCACTCAAAGTCCATTTTGTTTCGCTCACAGCTGGCGGCATTAAAGTGCGAGGAGTGTGGCATCATTCACTACAGGAGCAGCAGATTTTAGATATATACATATATAGATATAATACATACTATGTACTATATATATAAAAAATAATATATATGTATATAATTAGATACGTAGGAAAAGTAATAATAAGGTAAACGTTATGAGAAATAGCAGCAGTATATTGCACGAGCAGCATTTTGATATATACATATATAGATATAATACATGCTATGTATTATATCTTGAATGCCTCGAATGTTCATGCACCAATCAGGATGAAGCTTGTTGGGGTACGCGCGTCACGTCATTGCACCTACAACCATCACAGGGAAATCAATACTGCCTCGATTATGAAGTGATCAGTTATAAACGCTAGCTCCAACATTATCCCACTCAAACAGATTTTAAACCTCCCGTTGCAAATGCGCACAGTTGCAGTGGCACTGTCAAACTGGACTTATTCATTTTCTGATATATTTATATTATTTTACCTCAGACACACGGCTAGCCTCTGCTCTGGGTCAATCGGCTCGCTGTAGTTATTCCACATCCTCGTCAGATGTGGTGCCAGCTGTTGCAGCAGAGACTCAAACTGCCCCACGGACATCCTGAAATATGTCCGAAAGCGTCCGTGGTACAATTTCAGCTCCTGTATCAAGCAGTGAAACTCCCCATGCTGTCTCCTACCCCTGAGTATTGGATGTACCCAGAAATTTCTTTTTTTCTTTCGTTTGCTAAGCAAAAGCAGAAGCAAGTTGTCTTCACTGGATGAGGATTCCATTGTTTTATTTTTGCACCGCCTGTGTTTTTTTTCCGCGCCTGCTTTATAGCCGCAAAATCGCGTCGCGTTTGATGTGCATAGAAAAGTCAGGACTCAGGAGTTGAATTTCTCAACGTTTATTCGCGTCGTGCTCGGTGTGTAAGGACCTTAAGACTAAATAAAAAAATAGCAGAAAAAATTAACACTAACTGGAAGATAATGTTTCCGACTTACCATTGTACACTGAAAGGATTGGAAGTTCACCAAAAAAATTAATTTATTTCATCGTCTGCTCGCCTTCCTGCCAGTTGAAACCCAGGTGAAGTTTGTCCATATAACTTCACATGTGTTTCGACTGGCCGGAGGGTGAGTAGATGGTGACAGAATTTTCATTTTTGGATGAATTATTCCTACCCCATCCCAAGAAAAACATGTTGGACCAGCATAACACTAGAATTCCTGTGACCATGTAAGAGTGCCTGCTAAAAAAAGAAATGGGATCAAAGCTAAGGAGTGAGGTAGAAGTGTGTGATCTAGGAATTAAAGGTTATTCTGGTGTTTTATTAATTATGAGTAATTCTGGATAATGTGTACTAGGGATGCACCGATATGAATTTTTTTGCAGATACCCATTACTGATAACCGATATTAACATTGCTGTTATGGTCGATAACTGATATTTACCGATGTCGATATGATCTCTATAAAAAAACATTTTTATAATAAAATTTGGTACATACTGAAAAACACATGTAAACACTGAATTTGAAAAAGTAATGCATTTCTTTATTTCCAAAACATTTGGAAAAGCCGATAAATCATAGATTTACTGCATTGTTTCCTCTCAATGTGAAAATTTTGGCTCATACCGATAACCTATATTAACATAGCAACATCGGACCGATGCCGATATGTAAAAAAAATGACTCAACATCTGTCGATACAGATATGATTGCCGATATAGCGTGCATCCCTAATAATGTAGTAAGTACAAGTATATATCATAAGTATGCTACATCCGTACACTGATTAGATGGTCATTTTTTTAAGGTTGCATGGAATGTGTTGTCACTCTTCTTTCTCTCCCTCCACTCTCTCCAGAGGAAGAGCATCTTGAATCCCGAAGCGAAGGAGTTCGTCCCGGGGAAGAAATACTAGGAGTCCCCCTCACCCCCATGGGGCCTCCGCGCGCACGCACGCACACAACCACACACCAGTCCTCGCATATTCTCAGAGACTCTAGCGGCCTCGACCGCACACACACTGATACTCACACACACACGCATGCACACACACACGTTAAGCCAATGGCGTGCTGCTGGCGGGCCCAGTTGGGGGGTGGGGGGATTTCTTTCTTTTTTCTCTCTTTGGTTCTTTAATCTTTTTATTTCCTGTTTGTTTTGTAATACCAGCGGTGCCCTACTGCGGGCGCTAGCTCAACATTGCATTTCGGATCACATTGATGATGTATACAGAGTGCGGCAGATCACATTAATGTCCCCTTGGACCTGAGGCAGCTACCAAGGAGAGATGCCAGGACATAACGTCAAATCGGTTGATAAATACAAAAAAAAAGAGGAGGACTTCATATACTAGTAACTTAATTTGTGTTGCACTTTTCTTTAAGTGCTGTTAAAAAAATATATATATATATATATACAATTTATATTGCAAGTACATTGGGGAGTTCTCCTACGAGGCGTTGTGCAGTAGCGAGGTTGGAAAATTGACTAATATTTCAGGGGACTGTATGGGCTTCTGTTGCTACTCTGTAGACTCATCGTCCTGTTCAGTCAGACCCGTTAGCATTTCCTCCTATGACGTCATGCTCAAGCTCTCTGTGACATCACAGTTCTCAGTTCTGCATCTAGCGATGCAGGTTCTTATTCGTATGTGGTGCGGCTCAGTTCCAAACCAAATAATAAGCTCCGTTTTACCCTTGTTCCCAAGTGATCGGAATAGACCTGGATAAGTGTAAACATGGCTGAGTGATAATTATTTTCCCATTTAAGGAAATCCGTGTTTATCCTATTGTCAGCTTGTAAAATATTTGGGGCGAGTTTCCCGAACTTCATGAAATCTATAAAATAAAAAAAAATCTAAAAAATATTTTATTCTAGAGCAAAGGTCAGAGCTGCGTTCTTTGGTTTCGGGAAGGAAATCTGAACCTTGAATAAACTAGCTCAACCTCCGTCTGGGAAACCCGACCTTTCTGTTCACAGCGCAATTCCCAAGTTCCATTTTTGGCTTTATGGGGCGTAGTGAACAAGCGTGTTGGAGGGACTATTCGGTTTGGAACGCACCCACCTCCTCTTTCTGCCGGAACAACTTGGTTTGTCCAGCATCAGATCGAGTGTCCATATCCAAATCAGGTTCTCAAATAGCCTCTCCTCCTTTTTTTCTTTTGCTTTTTTTTTTCTCTCTCCATGTTTTTGAGGATGAGGCGTTTTGTGTCTCTACTGGGTTGCCGTAGCCTGCGGTGTCCATTCAGTCCTGTTTGTAGGAGGAACAGCGAGGAGACGATACTGCCAAGCCCGGTCAGAATGAGGCTAGCAACCACGTGGCTGACGGTATCGCCTCCTCGCTGCTCTCCCGCGTCCTGTCCGATCAAGTGGATCGGTTTCAAGGAAGTTCTTTTTAGCCAATTGACCTCCATTGTGCGCTGGTTTCCCTGAAGCCTAGTGTCAGCATCATCTCTCCCATTGTGAGCCAATGGGGCAAAGTCTCTGTGTGAGGCTGATGCTTTTTGGGAAACCCAGATGCTAATCCATCATGAATTAACAATAAAAGCTATGTAAAAGCAGAGATTATATTTTATTTGATCCTTCCAGTTCTCTACTCTCTTGGCTTGAACATGCCGAGACAATATTGTCACATGAGATTATGGGTGGGGATACTTGGGGAACACTCCGCTGATTTTCAACCAACTTTGTATCATTTGTTTCACTTTGTATCAAATTCTGTAGTATATCAGAAAACTAAATGTTTTTGCAGGCATTCATTTAGTTTGACAGTTATTGAGAGTTTATTTGAGTGAAGTTGTGGACCAGTGATGTCATTCATGCACAAATGACATCACTGGTCCACAACCTAAATCAACTCAACAACTGTTATAAATGAATGACTGCAAAATTGTACCGTTTACAGTTTTCTGATATACTACTGATTTTGTAATGATACAAAGCTGGTTGAAAATCTGCAGTGTTCCTTTAAGCAGTGAGAATACCATTGGGTAAAATATGCAACTGTTTCATGTGTGGCACTCACCGTGTCAATATTGTCTCATGCATTGTCCCTTTAAGCATTAACACTTGTGCACTTTTTCCTCAGATTTCAAAGTATCAGATGGTTAAAGGCACTTCTGTCCACCCATGCTTTTTTCAATATTGGAGCAAAGTACTCAAGTGTTTATTTAAATAGTACAGTAGAGACAGCGAAGCAGAGTTACTTCATACTTCTGTGGGTTAAAAGGAAACTTCCTTGCATGGTGGATATGGGGACGGGCGCGCGGGCCACAGCCGTCGAATGGCACCCTGGTTAAGCCAATAGGAATGTCCGCCAGGTGGATTGTACAACATGAAATCATTTTTGGTGATTTTGTTTGAGTTAGATGACAAAGGTCGTTTAAAAGAAAAGAGGTCCAGAAGACACAAAAATTACGAATTTCAGTACAAAGAAAAAATTCTGAAAAAAGACGAATAAAGATGTTAAAGGCAAATGTCTCAATCTTCTCACTCTTTTGTTGCATTCTGACACACACTTTACAAGCCGGGTGGGTTCTGATTGGTCTATATGGCTGATAATGATGCTTTTGCCATTTCTTCCTCTCATATACACCACGCGTACATGCCAAGCTCTTCTCCATCAGGAAGGATGACTGGCTAGCTATAGACACACACTTGAATGTCTGCCTTGGGTGCTTGCCAGTAGATGGTTTACTGCTGTGGTGTGACTCATCCTCTGCTGCTGTATCCTGATTGAAGAGCAGCAGCGAGTGTGAGACGTAGCCTTGACCGCTAGATTTTTCGCCTGTCTCGATCGTTGGGCTTTCAGTCAGCCTCAGATACTCTGGTATTTTGGTATAAAAGAGCATATGGATGCTAACTTGACTTTTTTCTATCTGCAGTTCCCCCTCTGAATTGAGATATTTAGTCAACTGTAGAGATGCAAGTTAAGGATGAAGCTGTCTGTAACTAAGAGGAGGATGATGGTCGCTCAGCCAGGTTCCTTGTGTTGGACAGATCTTGGGGCGGGCCAACTGGAAGACACACAGGATTGGATGACAAATACACATGACTACAGATAGGATGGAGGGTAGTCATCAATCATACTTTACTACCAAACATGAGCTGAATTGGAAAGCACATTGGTATCAGATGAGGAAAAGGCACGGCAGTAGTGTGATACACACACACACCCCTACCTTAGCGTGATGCTGGCCTGGTTGCCAAATAAAGCAGATGGCATGACATAAAGACATCTTACCCCGGAGGGTATGTTTAGTGGTTTTCTTGGTACCTAGGGTACACCCCAAGAACAAAACAATGAATCACATAACACACACCACCCTCTCCATACCTTGATGGTGTAGCTGGCTTAGTATTCTTGGCGGCAGCATCTTCCCATTGGGTACACTGTAGGCTACTGGATGTTGGCCAGGGGGAGGGTGCCGCCCCGGGGGATGCAATGAGGGAAGGAGGCCTCACGACTCCCTGGAGGCCTGAATTTGCAATATTATCCAGCTCCAGCTGGGGCCAGTACAGAGCACACCCCCCAAGTACAGAGCACGCCCATAGGTGAATCCCTCTATCCAAAGAGCACCTCAAACAACAGTCCAAACTAAGCGCTCCTTCACAAACAAGAGAATGTTACATAATAAATAAATAAAAATGTCATGTTTTACATAAGTTATTCACAAAGCGATCTAGATGGATAAATAGCACTACAGGTGAGAGGAAAATGTATGGCCTGTCTCATTGTACTTTAGGTGGGGTTATGGATTGTGTTTAGGCCTGGGGTTCAGCTGTTTGACCTGAAGGGGGCGATCAGTGAAGGGTTTATAGTCCTGTATAATTAAGAGGTGAGGAAACCTGAAAGAAGAGCGAGACAAAGTCTAAAATCTATTCAAATGTCTGCTGGCCAAATATGTTCTGATGTAATTAAACAAGTGGAGTGTCGCTGTCTGCCTAATTTTCTCCTCTTCCCAAGGCTGTGAAATCGACACGCTACACCGACTTATACAAAATGCTTGATGTTTATTACAAATCTGATTGGCAAATATAAAATCATGCTTCATTATTACAAAATCAATTGCCCAAAATGAATGATACAAAGGCTACTGTTTTGTGATTCAAACAGATTTACCGTAGCCTATTGCATGTATTATGTTTTTACAAAATACAAGAAATTTCCCTTTTTTAGCCATTGACTCAAACTTGAGAAATGTAGTCTTGTCCTGGGAATTAGCCCTAAACAAACTCACACTTATCATCTAGGGACCCACCAGAAATATGGCTGCAAACGCAGACACTGCACTGACTAGTGATGCATGGAGAGATGGTGATGTTGCGCCATCTACTAGTAAAAGACAGAACTGCAGAAAGCCTGTAAATAAATGAGTCGAGTCCATTTGAGGGGTAAAAAAATTATGGCCAAAGGTGTAATTTCTCTGCATCAAATGAAATCCCAAAGCAGGGAGGAGTATTTTTTTGTCTTACTAAAAAAAAGTGATGTAGATCACAGATCAAATGGAATCAACTTATCAATCCTCAATATGTTCTCTGTGAGGTCCACAGCATTTCTACTCCAATCACATCTCAAACCTGAAAGAGTGTTAAAAAAAAGTGCATAGACTTGTAGTGACAGTACAATGACAACAGATTGAGTTCCACTATTGATATTGCTGACATGCAGCGGCCAATAGACCCTTTTCACGGGGGCCATTTTGTGTCAAAAAGGCAGGGTAAACACAGGCACAAGCAACACACTGAGGGTTTCCACATTCCAATCAATCATGGAAGTTGGAAACCCTCATTAGTGTTTTGCTTGCACCTGTGTTTACCCTGCCTTTTTGACACAAAATGGCCCCAGTGAAAAGGGTCTATTGCTAAAACACAATGTTTTTTTCTACCAGTCACAGACTGAAACATCAGCAGATAACCAAAGTGGAACTCTACAGTACATCAGCTGTGTGATTTGGCCTTCAGGTTTACAATTATATTGAAGATCAATTCTAATTGAAATACATTCTCATTGCCTGATTGAGTCCCATACTACTTCTTGCGCTATGCATATCAGTTGCCGTGTACACTTTAATACGGCTGCTCATCAAGAATCAGCAGTATCACTTGTTAGATAAAATCATGCCCTAAGCCATTACTATGCAATCATTATTTATAATAATTGTTATTGTCAATAATTCTAATAATAGGAAACTGTCCAAAGAAGTTGACTTAATCCTTCATTTTGTACACTTTTGAAGGGCAACTTCACCAGATAAATTGTTCCTCCTTATGTCTCCCCCACACCTAAAGATTTTCAAATCCTTGAAGATTATAAAAAATCTTGAGAGTCCACACACCTCACGACAGAGATCACAGATCTTTTTAACATTTCAATCTTGGAACGCACACAAAATCACTACCATTCAGACGCAACCCCACACACTTGACGATTACGCTGAAGATTGTCACCTCGGAGGACTTGGGATCTCGCAGAAACTCGCGTGATTAAACGTGACTTCAGAGCAAAACATGTTAACCTTTTTCAAGAGAGAGAGAGTAAAAGACGAGTAACTAACCGAGCAACCCTTTGATCTGAGAGCCCAAAGATCCGTTCAATCACACAGGCGCGTCCCTCCTGCTTTCCTCTCCTCTGCCCGTCTCCAAACGTCCTTGAACTTCCTTGCAAGACACGTTTCATCAAATGAGCTTCACCTCGCTCTTCTTAACAGCAGCTTAACTGTCAGTGGGCAACAATAGCCGTAGTCGACTCTGTGTTATATTTGGGTTCCTTCCTCGCAAGGCAATATGACACGCGAGAACAGAATGCAGCTGTCCATGAATGAGTAGCTATAGACTGGAAGGGCGATGTCCGACTTTTATGATACAATTTGTTGTTAACTGTATTTGTAGGCTAAATGGAGCGGTATGTGCCTTGCAGTGGGCTATCAATGCGTTATGCGCACAATGTCTTTGATGTCCTTCTGCTCAGCATGGCCATGTTACACAGACTAGATTATTTAGTATGAAAAGTTAATTGCATTAATTGAAGCTCAACCCGTGTCTACAAAACTTTTCTTCTTGGTCATTATTATGAGTTTTGGCACACTGAATGACAGAACAACCAACATGATAGAGGAGGGGCTCTCTGCTTTGTAAATATCAAACATGTTTGATATGGCCGATCCACAATCGGGAAGAGCCCGACAAATCAACAGCAGTTGTTGAACCCCACACACACTACGCTGTAGTGTGTGCGGGGTTCATTATCGGGGTTCCGATAATCTGCCCAAATGATCCCGTAGTGACTACAGGATAATTTGGGCAGATTATCGGTCCCGATGAGGCTGAAATCGCGAGCACCCCCGAGATAGTCGGGAGGTTGGAATCTTGGCCACAATCGGGCAAATTCTCGTCAGGTCTGGGGGAGGCATTAGCTGAACACTGATTGGTTGAGATCTGTGGAATGCACAGCCGCGCTCTCATTGGCTGCTGCTGAAGGTGTGTTGGTAGAAGACGTTGGCGTTGGCTGCGTAGTCCATGGTCACCACGGCGCCCACGCTCTGAGCCCCGAGGCTGGCGCCGCCAAGTGCTGACGACTGCTGCAAAGTCAAGAGGTTGTAGCCACGGAAACGGCCGCTGAACTTTTCAGATGACGCCAAGCCGGCCAGGACCTCGGTGAAACCTGGTGACAGAGGGAGAGAGAGAGGGAGGGAGAGAATGAAAGAGAAGGATAAACACCCAAAGAGAGAGGGAGGGAGAGAATGAAAGAGAAGGATAAACACCCAAAGAGAGAGGGAGGAAGGAACTGTTCATTTAAATACTAAGGATTCTGAGAGGAAATTACAAAAACCTCTTTGGATTGGAGGAGGTGTTTGGCTGTGTAAAGGCCCGGACATACTTTCCATGTTCCGGGTCTGCTGACCGCTACTTGTAGCGGTCATGCGGACACGCCCAATTTTCAGGTTCCAACTTCACCATAGAGCAACAGACCTACAACTAGCGCCATTTCTGGGCACAAAGGATAATAGAGAATGACTGTTATCGTGGCATCACAGTGGAGGGTGTTTGGTCGTCCAATTGACTGCAGCCCAGAGAACACTGCATATAGACCTTATTCGATTGACGTAACTCACGTACGGGCACACCCACCGCCGCCATGTTCTTGACATAGCGCTGCAGCTCTCAAATGACAGCCTATGTAACAGCAGCGTTTATAGGAAGCTAGCCGCCGTTAGCGTTACCTGTATCGTTCCTGTTGTGTTTGGATGGTGACCACGGCTGTGGTAATGACAGCAATAAAGTCCCCGTGGTTTGTTTCTATCTCTACCGTCCACAGACGTGAAGGGAGCGAGACTGAGGATACGTCAGCACAGGAGATGTGTGGATATAGTTAGGAGAGACAGGTGAAACTTTCTGACAGCTCCTCACAGCAAAGTCTGTTCACCTCGTTTTTTCTTTTGTTTATTATTACAGGCATTAACGGCAGCATACAAACAACAACTCTGGGTTTTTTATTGCTGTCATCTCCATCGCTATTTTGTAATGGAACAGAAACGACAATAAGGCTGTCACTAGTTGTCAGCTGCAGGCAGCGCTGTGCGTGCAGGACGGTATGTCAACAATATGGTGCCGTCCAGGGTTAGCGAATAAGGTCTATAGTGAAGCTTGTGTGTTGTGGATCTCTTAGCAGGACCTCTCTTCAAAACAAGCGCAATGTTGTTACCTGCTGGAGCCTGAGCAGTCAGCGCGCTTGCCATGCGTACAGGCTGCACGGTCACACATTTTGGGCTGCACACAGACGACCGCATAGGCGTCCACACGGACAAGGCGCATGACGACATTTACGTCACGCAGACCAAAGCGGATCCTCGTGGTAACGCAGACCCGGGAAGTATGAATTTGGCTTGAGGCTGCAGCAGCACTGACCTGGCTTCAGAAGCTCCCAGCTCTTCCACACTGAGCCCACACACAGGATGGGCAGACCGAGGTCACCAGCCAACAGAGCCTGACAGGGAGAGAGAGACACACAGAAAGAGAGAGAGAGGGGCAATAGAGGGCAGACATAAAACCACTCAGAAATCCTCCTATTTTGGGATGAAAAAGGTGATGAGTTTGCATCCTTGAATAGGGTTGGGGTGGGGAGAAATAGACCCTTTTCACAGGGGCCATTTCGTGTCGAAAAGGAAGGGTAAACACAGGTGCAAGCAAAACACTAATGAGGGTTTCCAAATTCCAATCATGGAAGTTGGAAACCCTCATTAGTGTTTTGCTTGCACCTGTGTTTGCCCTGCCTTTTCGACACAAAATGCCCCCCCGTGAAAAGGGTCTATTGCAACGAGAGCTATACAGTGGCAGGACTTTGAATTTTGATCTTGCAAAAGACGGGATAGTGTGTGTGTGTGTGTGTGTGTTACCTCCTGAGCTGCAGGTAAGACTGCCTCCACATGTTTTGCCAAGACTCTCCCAGCCTGCGTGAACACATACTGACAGAGAGCATCGCCTGCCTCTGCACCTACAACACATATACACACACACACGCGCGCGCGCGTGCACGCACACACACAATTCTGTTACATTTGCATTTAGTCCTATGAATCTTCCAGTCCTGCTCTGTGAGTTCCCCCATGCTCCCGTCCCCTCCAACTGAAACCAAACAGGAAGTGATGCGGCGCGTACCTTGTGCCAGCTTCTTGCAGAGGCCAGCAAAGTGAGACTTCTGGAAGTTTCTGTAGAGGTGCGGCAGCATGCCCATCAGATCGGACACCTGACAGGAATTGTACAACGCATTTCTCACAAAAAGTATATTTCCAGTGGTGCTTAATTCTCTAACTGCTAACTTCCAGCATGAACGGTGCATATGCTTTAATCTGCACTTCTCCACTTAGATTGAGGTTATAATGTAAATAAACACATTATGGAGTACCGCAGGGATGACGTGTTTTTGTAGGGCACCCTGGAAGTTAGCATCGCCAACGGTTCCCTCGTCTGGAAGTCAAGGGGGCTTTTGTATGGGGGTTTTGGTTAGATGTCTGAAATAAGATCTGTGTTTAACAAAAGTGCATGAAACTGAGACCTCAGTTCAGCAAGATAATCTACACAAATGAAAAACACTTTTTTTGATTTGTGAAGCGTAAATGCGATCGTCAAAAAATCGCGATTTTCAGAAAATGCTTCAAAAATCATAAATGTGGTCATTTCAAAAGAATTAAAGATTATCTTGCCGAAGACAAAGGTAGCAGTTTCATAAACTTTTGTTAACCACGGACCATATTTCAGGCATCTAACCAAAAGCCCCATACAAAAATACCATTGACTTTGAGATGAGGGAACCATCTTCCGGGTACTTCTGGGTTTTAGGATTCCTTCCTGCGGCACTCTATTTTCCAAAAGCTGCGTGTTGTTGCCCTCTGACCTGGAAGTATTCCTCCATGACCTTCCTGACACACGCGATGTCATGAGGAGGAGCGACCAGGTTGTCTTTGGCATCGAACACCGTCTTCACTGCCAGATGAGAAATCCAGAACGCTGAGAGAGAGAAAGAGAGAGAGTTGAGAGTGTTAGAAGGCATCCGTGTCCAATCATTTCAGTCCAATGGTATTCTACTCTGCTGTATAAATATAAATGCAGTTTGTTTTGTGTTGTATGCCTGTGTTGGCATGGCTACCTGAGCCTTCATCGCCCATCATGTGACCCCAGCCTCCACAGCCAATCTGAGAATCATCAGGATTGACCAGCTTACAGTTAGAGCCTGTCCCTGATATCAGCACTATTCCTCCTAGAGAGAGAGAGAGAGAGAGAGAGAGAGAGAGAGAGAGAGAGAGAGAGAGAGAGAGAGAGAGAGAGAGAGAGACAGATGAAGGGAGAGGGAGAGAGAGAAGAGTCATGACAAGTTAAGTGGAGCTGATTGATAATACATGATAATAAAGATAATTATGTAGATTCCATTATGCCATAAAGTTAGGAGGAACACACCATCATTAATATTGCAATTATGAAACCACACGTAAGGGAGTAAATGATCCAGCCTCTCTTTTATTAGCAGGGTCATGTTTTAAACTATTCTTCTGAATATCTTTGAATTGGTTTGGTATAGATATAAATTTATTAAGTATATAGATATCTAAAATGTCAATTTATATGCTATAAAAAATACATAAAATGTGAATTGATATGGTATAATTGAGCTAAAATGCAAATTCATTATGTTACATTAACTAAAATATATGATTATATAAAAAATACCTAAAATATAAATACATGCACTACTAAAATGCATTTGAGTTCAAACCCAAATGCAGGCCACTTCCTACACAGGTGTCTCCAGCACAGTTCAAGTTCAAGCTGTGTGCTGACACACATGACGACTAAAGAACAAGGAAGTGAACAGCTGGTTACCGCGGTCGCTGGCAGTTGCCATGGCGCCAATGGCGTCAGTGGTGATGAAGTAGTCCTGGCTGAGGTTGGGGAAGCGCTCCTTCATCTGAGCAATCAGTCTGTCTATGGCCGCCTTCTGTTCCCCCCCGCTCAGAGACATGCCCTGACACACACACACACACACACACACACACACACACACACACACACACACACACACACACACACACACACACACACACACACACACACACACAAATTAATGATTTTGACAACAAAAATGGCGAAATTAGAGGTAATGAAAGTTCTAGTGTGTGACGTTTGACAGACCAATGAGCGGAGTGGGGTGTTGGGATCCAGCCCTGCCTCCTTCTTGGCTGTCTGGACCATGTCGTTAATGGTCTCAATACATTTATCCACCCCCACCAACTGGAACACACACGTACACACAATACTTACAAGTATTCATTGATATATTAATTTGAAGGCATCAACTGGCATCAAAAAGCTTTAAAATGCTGTGTTATTAGAATGAGATCAAGTTTTCTAGTTTATGGGCATTTATATGGATTATTGAGGAAAATAAATCCATCGAGTGGGGTATAACACCTTGATCCTCCACCCCATCCATCATTCCTTTATTTCCTAGTAGGGCTGGACAATATACCAATATTATATTGATACTAGGCATCTCACGCGCTCAATTCCTACTGCACCTGTCCTGGAACTGGCAACATACCGCTGTCCATGGCTGAAGACAGGGGTCTTATGACATCATTGATGACATCATCAGTGTGACTCTTATGACATCACTGATGATGTCACAACATCTTATGGCATCACTGACAATGTCACAATGCCTCTGACATCACTGATGATGTCACAATGCCTCTGACATCACTCATGATGTCACAATTTATGACATCACTGATTACATCATGACTGGGACTTTGTGTGTGCGCTCACCCCTCGCCTGTCCTGCAGCTCGCCGAGTTGGCCTCTCCGTCTCTCTCCCTCAGTCTCTCTCTCCTCTCTCCCTCTCCCTCAGTCTCTCTCGTGACTTTGTGTGTGTGTTCTCTGGCCCATGGAGCTCGCTTTTTCTCAGCAGTAGTCATAGCCCTTTTCTCATGAGCTAATGCTCCTCTTCAGTGATTCGCTTATAAGATGACTTATGACATCAGTCATCAGTGGGATTTATGACATCATTGATGATGTCACAGTGGGATTTATGACATCACAGTGGGACAGAGAAACAAACAGACAGAGCCCCAGCTCCCATTTACCTGTATATACTGACTGATGATGAGTGTCTCTTACTAATGATCAGTGGGACAGTCATCTCTACAATATTGTCGTGATATTTAGATTGAGGTATTTGCTCATAAAAAATATTGTGATATTTGATGTTGTCCCATATCGCCCAGCCCCAACAGTCTTGTTTTAATAAAAGTGCTTGTGACATCTCACATGTGGCTTTCAATTACAACTGAACATTTAGCCCAGCTTCATGGAGAATATTGAGATATTATTGTGTATCGCCATTCAGCCTAAAAGATACAAATATGATTTTTGGTCCATATTGCTCCATCCCTCCTTCCACTCACCCAGTGGTTGGTGGACGGTCCCTCCGTTTCAGCCAGGACCCTCCCATCTCCTGCCACCAACACTGCCTTGGAGTGGGTCCCTCCACTGGAGAGAGAGAGAGAGAGGGGGGGGAGGGGGGGACAGGGGAATGAATAGTCCGAATGAGGGGTGACCATGTGACGCCACACACACGCGCGCGCGCACACACACACACACACACACACGTCACCACTCCAGTCCCTTTCTAGCTGTCATCAGATTTTAACCCGTGACAACGGACAGAAGAAGCTTTCTTCCTGAAAGTACTTCAGATTTCTGACTGACTGAGAGTTGCACAAAACCACCTACAGCTGCTCCAACCTTTACACAACTGACACTCCGCTTGGCTAGCATCAACTGTTCATTCACAAAAATAGTGTTTGTAAAGTATGTGTTGCCCATTTAACTGGTTCTCACCCCTCTACACCGCCGAACACAGCTGCCATGTCTTCCTGTTTTGGTCCTACGCGTCCGGCGGTCCAGTCGACTGCGCTGATCTCGCGAGATTGCCAGCTGAACTCCAAGTTGCAATGCTGAGCAATGACCAGTAGATGGCGGTTGTCTGCTATTTTCACAAGGATCTCTCTCTCTCTCTCTCTCTCTCTCTCTCTCTCTCTCTCTCTCTCTCTCTCTCTCTCTCTCTCTCAATTCAATCCAAATGGGCATATATATACATATTTAAAATAGACACTTTACTTTTGAGAGAGAGAGAGAGAGAGAGAGAGAGAGAGAGAGAGAGAGAGAGAGGTGTTAGAAGGTAAATATAACATCCAAAAGGTCACAGTGCATATTTTTACTTTGTGAGTGAATTTATATG
>NC_139628.1:40826632-40884132 GCF_964638095.1 Poromitra crassiceps
TTCAGATGATTGAAACTGGATTAGCATGGCCCCAGTTTAATTAAAAGTTATGACCAGTTTAATATTAGTTAAATTCAGACTACTGAAACTGGATTAGCATGACCACTTGTTTTATTATTATTATTATTATTATTATTATTATTATTATTATTATTATTATTATTATTATTATTATTATTAACTTGTTTAAAAACATATAGGCATGTAATTCAAGATAAGTCTGCCTTTTATTTCATATTTCATAGAGTTTAAATAAGACTTTCTGAGCATGACCAGTTTGACTTGTTTAAATTTAAAAACATATAGGCCTGTAATTCAAGTCTGCCTTATTTCAATTGGTTTTTAGCCCTAGTTGCACTTCTGTTGCACTTTTTTGTTCATTTGAGGTTTATAACAGTGCATAAAGGCATTGTGTATTAAATTAATGCGCTATTTTTTGTGCAATAAATTTGAGTGGTTTAAAAGAAAATCTGATATTTGGGTCGCGACTTCATGACAAGGAAAATAGTGGGTCCTGAGGCTACACCAGTTGAGAACCACTGATCTAGGCTATGGGAGCGCTCCCTATGCATTCATCACTTCTACTTCCTTTTTGGTGATACGGAAATCTGTGAGCAGTGAAATGTGTGACCGCACACGGTGCTTGTTGCTGGCTTAGTACAGTGAGTGTGGTCACATATTCTGATGGCTGCTGACAGAAATGGTGAAATAATTGATTATTTCCCCATAAGAAGCAATGCGGTCACACCTTTTGGTGGTCACACTAGTGGCCATTCGAGGAACTGCAATATTTAGTACTTGCATTTTTTTTTGCATTGGTGTCAATGCAACAAAAAAAGTCTGCCCCCTCGGATATCACCCATTTAGTTATTTCTCCGCCTCTACCTCTTAATTTCATCTTCCACAAGCAAAAGACCAGGCGAGGCCTGCTGACAACAATAGTGCCATTTACAACTTTTTATCACACATATTCTCCATTAGTAGACTGGAAATATTGCGCGCTCATTTCTAGCTTTGCACGCTAATTTCTAGCACCGCCGCCTGCCTTATTGTAGTACTGAGATATATAACCAAAGTGTTTAAGTGGTGAGCAAGAGATGTGTGAAAATAGTAAGCAAACGTGCCTTTGTTTCATGTATGTGGTTTGTATAGCTGCAGTCCTATAGGGTCTCACGCAGGCGCAGAACGTACATGCTAGTTAACCGTCGGGCTGTAGTATTTTGCAGTGTGTTCAAGTGCAAATTTTTGGCCCCGATAAAGGCGATGTAACAGTCTGCATTCGTTGCCGCAAGCTAGCTAGTCCTTTGCCATCGCCCTGGGGTGTAGCCGGGTTCAAACTCAGTGGACTTCAGAGAGTAACCCGGAGATTCAGGTCTGACTGAAGTGTTTGTATGAGGGTCTTTCATTCAGATTTGGGCTCAAGTGGTCCCAGTAGTGCACCATCAGGCTTTACTCCACACTCTGCTCAACTCATCATCACAGTGCTCCACCACTGTGCTGGAAACAGGCCAGATGTTTTAGCCTGCCGGCACAGAGAAGGAGGAAGACTGAGGTTAGGGCAGCACATCTGTGGTCAAGACAGTGGTCTCTCTCTCTCTCTCTCTCTCTCTCTCTCACACTCACACACACACACACACACACACACACACACACACACACACACACACACACACACACACACACACACACACACACACACACACACACACACACACACACACACACACACACACACACACGTGCACACACATTTCCTCTCTCTTTCTGTTAAGTACACATTCATGAGTGCACACAGTCACACACACACTTCCTCTGTTTTCCCTCTCTCTCTCTCTCTCCCTCTCTAACAGACATCAATGAGGATACACACTCAGACACAGCCATGAATGTCGGTCTACTTCTCTCTTAAATACACATGTGCGAGCATGCACGCACACACACACGCACACACACACACACACACACACACACACACACACACACACACACACACACACACACACACACACACACACACACATGCACTCACCCAAACACACACTTACTGTGGGTGTCCCTGAGGTCTGTCTGTGGCCGGTGGGAACGTGTTGGGACTTGGGAGCTAAACAGAATGTGAGGTCATCATGTGATCAGGATGGTTTTAGCAGGCCTAGGCTTTGTTTACCCAGAATGCCAAATGCCAACGTGCATGTCCAACCTAAAATCTCAGAACGTTACCATTTTACAATTTTGGAGCCGAAATTGTAACATAGCAACGTTGGTCCAAAACGTTGCTATTTTACAATTGTCTGTGAGACTGTGTTGGCATGTCCTATTGACCATCACATCATCATCACACATTACCAACTGCTAAATAGGCAACCTACTACAACCAAGAAAAACAACACAGTACTGTATTATGTAAAAAACACAGTACTGTATTATGTAAAAAAAACACAGTACTGTATTATGTAAAAAACACAGTACTGTATTATGTAAAAAAACACAGTACTGTATTATGTAAAAAAACACAGTACTGTATTATGTAAAAAACACAGTACTGTATTATGTAAAAAACACAGTACTGTATTATGTAAACAACACAGTACTGTATTATGTAAACAACACAGTACTGTATTATGTAAACAACACAGTACTGTATTATGAAAAACAACACAGTACTGTATTATGTAAACAACACAGTACTGTATTATGTGAAACAACACAGTACTGTATTATGTAAACAACACAGTACTGTATTATGTGAAACAACACAGTACTGTATTATGTAAACAACACAGTACTGTATTATGTAAAAACAACACAGTACTGTATTATGTAAAAACAACACAGTACTGTATTATGTAAAAAGCACAGCCCAGAAAAAAGTCATTGAAAATAAACTGCAGAAAATTCCAATAAAAAAAGAAAGAAAATAAACTGCAAAGGCATCTTACCTTCACCCAACGCACAACGTAGGCTGATCCTACACACAACGTAGGCTGATCCTACACACAACGTAGGCTGATCCTACACACAACGTAGGCGCACAACGTAGGCTGATCCTACGCACAACGTAGGCTGATCCTACACACAACGTAGGCTGATCCTAGGCACAACGTAGGCTGATCCTACGCACAACGTAGGCTGATCCTACACACAACGTAGGCTGATCCTACGCACAACGTAGGCTGATCCTACGCACAACGTAGGCTGATCCTACGCACAACGTAGGCTGATCCTACACACAACGTAGGCTGATCCTAGACACAACGTAGGCTGATCCTACACACAACGTAGGCTGATCCTACACACAACGTACTGTAGGCTGATCCTACACACAACGTAGGCTGATCCTACACACAACGTAGGTGCACATGCACATTGAAAACAATTGAGTAAATCCTCTCCAGTTGTGCGTCATGTCAGGTAATCAACTCACATAGTGTAATATGTATTATTACTTTACTGAAAGAGACTTAAAGGTACTACTCAGTGTAATATGTATTATTACGTTACTGAAAGAGACTTAAAGGTACTCAGTGTAATATGTATTATTACTTTACTGAAAGAGACTTAAAGGTACTCAGTGTAGATCGCAGATAAATGTATCCATGCTGTCACCCTAGTATAAATTCAAGTGTGGACAAATTCGGCACCCCCTAGTGGCAAGGCGCCCTGGGCAATTGCCCTGTCCGCCCTGCCCACGCGCCGGCACTGACGTCACCTTTGACAGCTTGCTGTGGCTCAGACCGATGAGGAGTGACAAAAATCCCCTAAAGCAGGCAGCTGCCCCAATACATTGGTGAGGAATCCACCCCGACACCATAGCTTTGGTTGTTGACGTATGGAACAAAGATATTAAAATCAGCAAAGAGCCGTTAGTGGTGAAGTTTCGCTGTGTGGGCCCATGCAGGAAGGAATAAGTCCACAGGTTTCTCTGTTCTCAGATGAATAGCCCAAATTGAGCCCATATGATTAGATAAACACAGTGTTGTCAAAGATGGGTGGGTGGGGCGGCAGGGGGCCTAGTATTTGAAGATACTGTCGTTTAACTAGAGGTCCCGGGTTCAAGCTCCCACCCTGCTGAAGTGTCTTTGAGCAGGACACTGAATCCCTATCAGCTCCAGGGCTGCTGTTACATAAGTGAGCCTGACCTCTGACCTCCATGTGGCACGGGGAATGGAGAGAAGAGGAAACACATCCACTGTGAAATGTGTCTTCAGTCACTCAAAGTATTTACAAGCTGACACAGAAAACCCAAAAGTGAAACGGTAGAAATAATATTGTCAGCCTTATGGCAGAATATGATCAGCAGCTCTCTAAAATAATACAATGGTGAATGTGGAAAATGGAATGGAAATGTTTGAGATTGCAGATTCTGAATCTCATGCAGTGACTTCACTGAACAGTGAAACAAACACATCCATTCAAAATCAGAATCACGTTATTTGTGATATTTAATAATGTCTTTCAAAACAAAACTAGCACTACCTCACCTTGCTACCAAGCTGCATGAACTGGAGAAAAGTGGAATATAGGAACAAATTCAGCAGCTCTTGGAGGCACGTGTTGGTTTTTATGTCTTTGTACACGATTCAAGGAATGTTTGCACTCTTGACTCAAGGCTTACCGAGGAGTGGGCCAGGTGTGTGAGAGGAGTTGGCCAGGTGTGTGAGAGGAGTTGGCCAGGTGTGTGAGAGGAGTGGGCCAGGTGTGTGAGAGGAGTTGGCCAGGTGTGTGAGAGGAGTTGGACAGGTGTGTGAGAGGAGTTGGCCAGGTGTGTGAGAGGAGTTGGCCAGGTGTGTGAGAGGAGTTGGCCAGGTGTGTGAGAGGAGTGGGCCAGGTGTGTGAGAGGAGTTGGACAGGTGTGTGAGAGGAGTTGGCCAGGTGTGTGAGAGGAGTTGGACAGGTGTGTGAGAGGAGTTGGCCAGGTGTGTGAGAGGAGTGGGCCAGGTGTGTGAGAGGAGTTGGACAGGTGTGTGAGAGGAGTTGGACAGGTGTGTGAGAGGAGTTGGCCAGGTGTGTGAGAGGAGTTAGACAGGTGTGTGAGAGGAGTTGGCCAGGTGTGTGAGAGGAGTTAGACAGGTGTGTGAGAGGAGTTAGACAGGTGTGTGAGAGGAGTTGGCCAGGTGTGTGAGAGGAGTTAGACAGGTGTGTGAGAGGAGTTGGCCAGGTGTGTGAGAGGAGTTAGACAGGTGTGTGAGAGGAGTTGGCCAGGTGTGTGAGAGGAGTTGGCCAGGTGTGTGAGAGGAGTTAGACAGGTGTGTGAGAGGAGTTGGCCAGGTGTGTGAGGCCAGTATAAGAGTCCAATGAAAGCAGAAAAAAGGCCCCCACACTGACACAAAATAGAGGAGACTGTCTGGATGCAAAAACATATATAATATTTTTGCTCCGAGCTTCCTTTACAGGAATTGGTCTAGGTGCCATTGGTGCTGATGTGTCATGTATTAATATAGCAGACACACTGACACACACACGCACACGCACGCACGCACGCGCGCACACACACACACACACACACACACACACACACACACACACACACACACAGAGACCAAAAGATATGCAAGCGACAGACAGTAGACTGCACACATAGTACAGTAGAACTAGAAGGGGACTCAGAGAGCGCAGAACTCCGGCAAGGCCAATAGTCCAATCTGCTATGATATGCAATGAGTTGGATGAGTTGGATCGGACCTGCGGCAAAATTTAATGGGTTCTTCCTTGGCCCATGCTACACCTTTCTACGAAGTTTCATGAAAATCGGCCCAGTAGTTTTTCCGTAATCCTGTAAACAGACATACAGACAGACAGACACAGACAGAGAGACAGACAGACACAGACAGACAGACAGACAGACATAACCTCCTTGGTAGAGGTAACTAAACCTTTAGACACAGCGTGCATTCAGGCAGCATGGCTTAAGCCTTACACTGTAGTTGCAGCTGTAGAGCACAGTGTATTGAACCAGTGAGAAAGAAATATTCCACCAACTATTTTGAGGTGGTAAAGCAGGAAGTAGAGCAAGTGTATCCAATACCATTAATGAGAGTTCCGTTCCATTAAGGCAGAGGTTCTCAAATGTTTTTCAGCCAAGGACCCCTTACAAGATAGAAAATATACCGGGGACCCCCTCATTCTGATTTGTGATTTTGGGCTAAGCTTAATTGTTTCCACGGTAACGTGCTTGACTTTTAATTTGATAGGTTTGTTATTAGAATGTAATCAATGAACCATTTTAGATTTAAAGCATAAACTATTTTCGTTGAACTATGAAGATTTTGCAATTTTTTTTTTTTTTATTACATTACATTTACATTACGTCATTTAGCAGATGCTTTTGTTTTGTCCAAAGCGACTTACAATATCACAATTTGTCAACAGTACAGAAAACCACTATGCAACACAATCAATGACAGCCAAGATATTTTGATAGACTAGCACCATGTAGGAAGTAGTTTGAGAAGGAATAAGTAACATGTAGCATTTTTTTTTAATTAAACCTTTTTTTTTTTTACCTGAAAACTTTTCGCGGACCCCCTGGCAAAGTGCCACGGACCCCTGGGGGTCCGCGGACCCCCATTTGAGAACCACTGCATTAAGGTGTTCCAGTGCCAGTGCCGTTAATGCTATTGATTACACCTGCTTTGCTTCCTGCTTTACCACTTCAAAACGGTTGCTGTGAAAACGGCCGATAGGATGAGGTGTATGACATCAGAATTAGCTTTATTGTAAGTATGTAATAGACAGAGGGAATTTGACTCCGGTATACGTTGCTCTCAACGTACTTACAAAGGAAAAAGCAAAGGCATGCATACAAGCTAAAACAAACAAACAAGGACAGCGATCAAAGGTATATAAAGCAAGTTAACTGCTATTTACATTCTATACAATAAGTGTGATGTAGAGTGACTGCTATAAGGTAAAGGTAAAGTGATTCAAGTGTACAGCGAAGTGTTTGAATGCAGTGATCCAGTGACTGGTTTCAGTGTTCATCAGAGTGATGGCCTGTGGGAAGAAACTGTTCTTATGTCTGGTTCTTTTGGTGCATGGTAGTCTATAGCGCCTACCAGAGGGGAGGAGGTCAAACAGGTCATGTCCAGGGTGAGATGGGTCTTTGATGATCTTTCCTGCCCGTCTTTTGACTCTAGAAATTCTAGAACTCTAGAAATCCAAATGAAGATGATCATGTGTGGACGCCGGTCACAAAAAGTTGTTAGTTAGGAAAGTGAAAGCATGGCTACTCAATGCAGACATGATTGTCACAGTGACATTTCCTGCCCTTCCTTGTTTGGAAGAAGAGGTAGAACAGTGTCATTGTTCTCAATATAGCAGTTTGAGTGCTGAACTAAACGCTCACTATGACAATGACAAGGCCAGCTATTGTTCTATTAGCGTTGCAGCTGCAGAAAGGGGATGAGATGGACATACATGCAAGCACGCCGTCACACACACACACACACACACACACACGCATGCCCACGCGGCACGCGCACACATACACACACACACACACACACGAACAGGCGGGACATCATTGAGGAAGTTTCTCTCTCTCTCTCTTATGGTTTTGTGTGGCATCTATTTGCATAGGTTCCACTCAGTGTATTAGTGGCAGTCAGATAATGGTCTGTTGCCTTATATGGAGTTGTAGCTGTCTCACATACAGACACCAACACACACACACACACACACACAGACACCAACACACACACACACACACACACACACACACACACACACACACACACACACACACACACACACACACACACACACACACACACACACACACACATGTTTGTGGAGCTGCTATAGTGAGGACATTCATCATTGACATAATGCAGGCATGTCCAAAGTCCAGCCCGGGGGCCAGATGCGGCCCTTTGACCGATCTTAAGTGGCCCTCGGCTTGTCTCTCAAAGTATACTATATGTGGCCCTCCACACAGTAACGGTTAATCAAGCAAGTTCAATTCAAATTTCTTCTGTTCACCTAACGATGACAGCACTACCATACAGTTGGTAGACAAGCACCAAGTAGGAACAACACAGGCAGAACAAATGTTTTCAGATGGTAAACGAAATCCTTAGAGTACAATTGTATTATATGTGATTTTTATTTTTATTTTTATAACCCATAATGATGCGAGAAGCAGCCGGCCGGCCCCCCGGTAATTTCACATGATCTAATCTGGCCCCCATTCAAAAAAGTTTGGACACTCCTGACATAATGCATTCATTAATGTTTGGACACTCCTGACATAATGCATTCATTAATGTTTGGACACTCCTGACATAATGCATTCATTAATGCGGCGGAATTTCACTGAGCGAAATTGTGGCATATATTTTTTGAGATCAGGGTCCATTTTTTCCACCTGTGACATGAACATACCGTAGATAGAAATGAACGCGAAGGCAACGATACTGTGCGGGGGAGGGACGATATGTATACATATACATAGGCTGGTTATATTTGTCGGTGCGTATTGGTAACCACAGGACACAAGTCACACCTACAAACTTGATCAAAGGGAAATCAATAATGTCTCCAGTCCTTAATGATATATTACACGTGATTCATGCCATTGTCCCACTCCTCCTGACACATTTTGAACCAACCGGCTCTCAGCTCACCAAATGTACCACCGCCGGCACTGGACCACCGCTGGCACTGGACCACCGCTGGCACTGGACCACCGCTGGCACTGGACCACCGCTGGCACTGGACCACCACTGGCACTGGACCACCGCTGGCACTGGACCTTTCTAAGTTATTACCTCTGATATTATTTGACCTCAGACACTCGGCTAGGCTCTGCTCTGGGTCACTGGTCTCTCTGGGACTCAAACTGTCCCACAGACATCCTGAAGCAGCTCTCCTCTCCTCTCCTCAAAAGCCCAGTTTACACAGTGATTCGCAATGAGACTAGTTGAAACTACTTCTACTATTACTTGACAAGGATTAGTAGGAGAAAGCACACATTTGTGACACATTTCGTGTATATATATGCTACCTAACCTCTACTCTATTCTATTTTATTGTTGTTTTTTTATGGTCTTTTCCAATGCTTCCAATGCTATCTGAGTGTGAGCAACTGTAGCATGATTCAATTTCAATAAAGTTATTCTGATTCTGGAATTTCTGGTGCTTGCAACCGGGCCCTGCGACTTGACAAGCTGAAATGCTGGTGACGCCATCAGCCGGCTGGAGTCAAGATGAGACTCAAATAGACCCTTTTCATGGGGGCCATTTTGTGTCGAAAAGGCAGGGTAAACACAGGTGCAAGCAAAACACTAATGAGGGTTTCCAACTTTCATGACTGCAAGTTGGAAACCCTCATTAGTGTTATCATTATAATAAAATGGCCTCCATGAAAAGGGTCAATTGGTCCTTACCGGCACTATACAAGCGCGCACGCCGCACACACACACATAGACCCGTGCACCGCAACAGGGCTTATTGTTTTAATTGTACTGCATACTAGATGGTCCAGAGCAACCCAAGAGAAAACTAAAAATGACGCAAACTAACAGATGCACACACACACACACACACACACACACACACACACACACACCTGGACTCAGAAGAAGGAAACAAAGAGAATCCTGGGTAATGACAATCCCACACATTTCCTGTCCTTTCTGGCAGTTATTTTTAACGGGCTGATGTGTGTGTGTGTGTGTGTGTGTATGTGTGTGTGTGTGTGTGTGTGTGTGTGTGTGTATGTGTGTGTGTGTGTGTGCATGTGAATATGCATGCATGTATCTGTATGTAGACTTGTGCAGCCTTGTGAGCGAGTGTGTGTGTAATATCAATATCAATATCGTGATATGAGACTATATCGTTTTAGATTTTGCACATCATAATAGTGATAGTGATATCAGTGATAATAGTGATATCAGAATTATTTTATTTGGTTATAGTAGGCCTATGTTTGCACATACGCGGAAATTGTTGGTGTAGAAGGTGCACACGTTACATGACATATAACAACTCAGTACAAAACAAAGCAAAATACAATAACACAATACATATGCATAAGTTTAAACATTATACAAGATATGGACAGAGCATTTACAGCCAAATGTGGCAGAGTACAAATGTAGCAAGGCAAAGTGACAGTTACAGTACAAGGTTGGCAGTAGTACAGTTTCCAGAGTGGCACAAGTGTCTTTTTTGTGGTTTTAAACGCTGCATTACAGTAAAGTGATGTCATTTCCTGAACTTACCAGACTGTTCTATTATTCACCTTTACCCACTTAGTCATTATATCCACATTACATTCCTGTTGATTATTTATCAAAAATACCATTGTGTAATACATATTTTGTGATAATAATCTCTACAATACTGTCGCAATATCGTTATCGAGGTATTTTGTCAAAAATATTCGGATATTTGAATTTTGCCCGATCACCCAGCCCTTTTGTGTGTGTGTGTGGGCGGGTGACAAAGAGATTAAGCCTGCATGTAATTTATGTATTCTTATCTGTAATTGACAAAATATGTCGCAATTGCAGCATCACTCCTCGGTGGTTTGGTTTGTGCTGCTTATTATCAAATTACATTGACTGTGTCAGCTAGTGTGCAGCAAATTCTTCTTGCACACACCCTGTGGCTGCGCTGCAGTGATATCAGTTCTATCATGCAAATACCATAAACACATCTTTAACCCATTGATACCTGATGCAGCATTTGCGTGTATATCCCTCATTTGTGTGTGTATCCCTTTAAGACCGCGAACCGCGGTCTTTTTTTTTCTTAATATTTGTTTCCCGATTTTTTATCCCATTTTATCCCCCATTAGTGCTAATTCTATATTTATCCTGGTTGCTACTTCATCCTATGCCGATCAGGGAGAGCCGAGACTGATTCCATGCTTCCTCCGAGACATGGGCAGTCGGTCAGCCACTTCTTTTCACCTGACAGGGGAAGCTTCACCGGTAGGACATAGCACGTGGAAGGTAGCCTGGGTAAACCCATCCCCCACGTGACCTGCTCTCAGACCTGTTCTCAGTGACTGGGAACTGAGAGAGCAGGTCACGTGGTGGCTGGGTTTACCTAGGCTACGTGGAAGGATCACGCTATTCCAACCAGTTCCCCTCCCCCTGAACAGGCGCCCCTCAACGTTGAGAGGAGGAACCACACTAGCAACCAGGACAATGCATGTTTTTAGTGAAGGGGGTTCCTATATGAAGGAAACCCCCGGGAGGCACGGGGAGAACATGCAAACTCCACACAGAAAGGCCGTGGGGCCTAGTCGACCCCCACCCGGGCGATAGGGGTGGCACTCGGGGATATACGGACGGGCACGCATTCCTTCAGCGCTCACCTCGTCCCCAGATGGGAATCGAACCCACGACCTTCTAGCTGTGAGGCGATAGTGCTTACCACTACACCACCGTACCTCCCCGAACCGCGGTCTTAAAGGGATACACACACAAATGCTGCATCAGGTATCAATGGGTTAAACTGACTCTCTCTCTCTCGCCCCCCTATTTGCTTGCTGTAAATAATGGTGATACAGTTGTCTTGTTGTAAAGTTATAGTGTAATAAACATGCAGCTTAGTCAAATCCAGGAAGTTCTGTAGTGTGTGAGTGGCTGTTGGGTCAGCTGCTGCACTGAAGGGAGGCCCAGACAGATTGACAGGCCATAATTGGGCAATATACTGCACAGTTTACATATCATGTGTATAAGCACCACCAGTCTGCGAAGAAGCCATTTCTCCAATACATTAACTGCATTCATTTAGGGATGTAACATTACATCACAAGACAGTTAAACATCGATACAAATGGGCGTCTGGGTAGTGTAGCGGTAGATTCCCTGCCTACCAACACGAGGGTCACAGGTTCGCACCCACATGTTACCTCTGACTTTGTCGGGCGTCCATACTGGCACAATTGGCTGTTTTCTGGGGGAGGGAAGCCAGATTGTGGGTATGTGCACTAGCGCCTCCTCTGGTCGGTTGGGGCGCCTGGTCGGGGTGGAAGGGAACTGGTGGGAATAGCGTGATCCTCCCTCCCACGTGCTACGTCCTGCCGGTGAAGCTCTCCCTGTCAGGTGTAAAGAAGCGGCTGGCAACTGCGGTGTCGGAGGAAGCATGGTGCTAGTCTACGGCTCTCCCCAGATCGGCAGAAGGTGGAGCAGCGATCGGCGCAGCAGCGGGAAAAATTGGCCAAGTACAATTGGGGAGATTTTTTTTTGAAAAATCAGAAGAAAAAAATCTATGCAAATAATTAATGTGTGAAGATTAAAATCGATGAGATGAAAAATGAATCCCAATGCCTTTTCCCCCCAGTTTTTCTTTTACAAAGAAAAGGAAATATGCACTCATTGCAATTGCAAAGTTTGGCTTTTGCAATCGAATCGTGAGTTAAGTGAACGTGGACCACTTTATGACCAATGCGATTTTCAGAAAATGCTTCAAAAGTCATAAATGTGGTCACCGTGTTTGTGAAGATTATCCTGCTGAACACAATGTACCACTCGCATGAACTTTTGTTAACCGCAGACCTTCTTTTATGCGTTTAAGCGAAATCCCCAGTCTAAAACCCCCACAGCCTTTTCCCCTGATGATACAACATGGCGGCAATTTCTGGTAAAGCCTACAAAAATACGTCATCCCTGCGGTACTGTATTTACTGTTGTTTAACAAGAAACGTGTGTGACTGAATGTTTGTTGTTATGTTACCACACACAGTATTACTGTAATCCAATTTTTACTCATGCATGCAACATGTCACCATGCCCATTGTAGGCACTGAACAGCTGGGAGAGCAATCACACACACACACACACACACACACACATACACACACTCTCTCTCGCAGGCTCCCAGCTGTGCGCCCTATTGTCCAGACAGTATTGCGTCTCATGCGGTTTGTCACCGAGGAGGAAGAGGTCATTGTTCACTGTTAGCTGCTGCTTCCACACAAGTTTGTGTGTCATGTCACATGTGGCGGTCTCCAACCACAACATGCTTAGAAAAGACACACATTCGCAGTGAGTTACCGTAATGAAGAGTTGGAAATTACACAGAAGAACTGCAGCAAATACTATAAGCGGTGGTGTAGACGGTTTTAACTTGACAACAAAAACATTCTAAATTTAAACCCCAGCTCACTTCCTGTTACAGTGTTTGCTAGTGCAGGACACCTCCGAAAACATGACAGCAGACAGGGCTGACAATTTCCGTGAAAACCATCTATATGGCCCCCCAAATCACGTAACCCTAACCCTAACCCAAATCACCTAACCTGGGGAAATGAGAAAATCTCAAGAAACATGTGTGGTGATCCACACACTGGGTTGTGCGTTCTCATATCGGCAAGTAGTTCCCCCAAGACCAAGTGGACTGCACAGGGTCTTCAGCCATATGACTTAACATGGCTGAATACCCCGTGCAGTCCACTTCGCTGGGAACTACGAGCCCATCTGAACGCACCCTAAATGAACGCACCTAAAATGAATATATTTGTCTTATTCCCGCGGATAAGTGGCCAAACATCACGTCAAAATATTTCCAGTGCAGCAAGAAGTTGAACAGAACATGGGTGGGATGGGTCCACTTGGCTTAGATCAGTTCTCAAACTTTTTCACGTCAAGGACCCCTAAACTGACACAAATTAGACCACGGACCCCCATTTGACAAGATTTTGTCCCAGGTTCCCCCATAAGGGACTTTTGCTTTTAGATGTTTTATTACAGAAATGTTATAAAACCCATGACCAAAACAGTCCTACATTCTGTCATTGTGTTACTTATGGATGGAATTATATTAAAGTGAAAATAAACTTCCCTCCCTTTTGCTGGGGACCCCCTGGAACCCCCTCAAGGACTCACTTTGAGAACCACTGGCTTAGAAACAGAGCTGCTCTCGACTCGATCGCAACCCAGGCGCGTTCCTTTCCCATCAGTCTGAAAGCGGTCACACCAAAACCAACGCCAGATAAACATCTTCAACGTAAACACACCCATATTTTGTGGTCTGTTGCCAAACTTGCCAATAGTCACTTCTTTCACGTGCCTTTGTCTGTTAGGGTTAGGGTTAGGGCTAAGATTTCACAACAGGTTTAACAGATTATTCTCAGAAACAAAAAATATAAATAAATAAATAACACAAAGGTGGATTTTCCACTGTTTGTAATATTGGTGTTTTAGGCAAATTTTTGGTTTTGGTTACACATCTTATCCTTGGTTTGGCTGTTTGGCCTCAGGTTTGGTTCTAGTGAAGGTTGCATGAACACATGCTTTGGTTTTAGTTGGAACTTATTCTTGCCTCCAAGTGAGGATGTGTGAGTTGCTGTAGCTGCACTCCACTAACTGCTGACTCAATGTGGAGGCCATGGTGTGTACCATGGTGTGTGCCATGGTGATGAGTCAAACTACACTGGCCGTATCTCACCACATACGTCCTGCATTAGTTTGAGAAGTAGTGGAACATCTGTCGACTCGCCTGGTAAAAGATATCATCATCTTCAAACTCTCTGTTCATCAGTATTTAATTATTTCTGGCCAACAATAGATCTGATTTTCCCATTGCTGTCGAAGCAGGGGAACCCACATGGAAATGGTTTTTCCCCCCGGCCTTGAGCAGGCCATGAGATCTGTGTCAAAAGCATTACGAATCACATTTTTGCTCTTTTGTCCGCCCCCGGCCCCCTCTTTCCTGTCATCCCTTTCCCACCACAAATAGAGGAAGAATCTGGGTTTGTCCTCTAACCTTCTTGTTTAGGGCTCACCTCAGGAACAGGCCTCTGACATTGTGCTTTCCTCCCAAAGCAGTTTCCTCATCTCAACTGTCCCAAAATAGTTTGCTTTGGGACTTGATACTTAGAGACAAATTGAAAAAAAAGTCAAAATGTTTGGTTGCAAGTCATAGACCGTGTAAAATATATGGACGTAGCCACCGTGACATCGCCCATTGGTTTTTGGACTGTTTTGAAACCTCGAGGTTAGCATTTTCACCATCGCCATCTTGGTTATTTGGAGCCAGAATTGACGTGAATTTGGACGAGAGGAGCCACAGCGCCTCGCCTGTTATTGGTCCGTGATCAGCGAGCTGCGCGATCACTGGACAGGCTACCTGTCAATCACGCCCCAAAACATAGTCTGCTTTATCGTCTATTTTACCCGAAATGGGACGATAATTGACAAAATCAGCACCATGCTGTATTAAAGAAGACTTGAAACTGGTGATTGAGCCTGAGGCCATAAACTCATTAGGAGAGTGTTTACTGAGGCCATAAATCAAGTGAGAATATGATAATTTTCCCATTCACTTCCATGTAACTCACTTCCATGTAACCGGACATCTTTTTGCAGCCAGTGTCGCCCCCTGGGTTGAATAAAAAATATTGTACACCAAATGTGATTGATTAAGTCTTCTCTTTCTCTCCATCACCTCCAGAAATGGAAGAAGAACTGGTTTGTCCTCTACCCCGCCAGTCAGAGCGGAATCGCCCGCCTGGAGTTCTACGATTCGCCCGTGGGCGGAGGCGGCGGGGCCAGTGGCGGCGCGGGCGGCGGGACAAACGAGAAGACCCGGAAGCTGGACAAGAAGATCATCCGTCTGTCGGAGTGCATCTCCATCCTGCCCGCCGTGACCGAGAGCTGCCCGAAGGACAACATGGCCGCCTTCTGCGTGGAAACCAACGACAAGACCCACGTGTTCGCCGCCGAGAAGAGCGTCACCACCGAGTGGGTGGAGAAGATGTGCGAGATCGCGTTTCAGGTGCGTTCACTCCCCTCTCATCGTCTGGACTGTTTTGAGGCCAGGAGTGTGTGTGGAGTCCAGAGGAGAGTGCGATAATGAGATAGAGGGGCACGGTTCCTAAAGGTCCTTGAAAGTTTGTCATTGAAAATGTACCGTATATATTTTGTGCAAGAATAGAAATTGAATTACTGTAACAGCACAGTTGAGAAGTAAGTGTTCACACATTCAAGCCTCTCTCTCTCTCTTTTTAACTGTTGTCTGTGTGCTTCTGTAAAGCTGCTAGTTCTCATTATAAACAGTATTTAAGCTTGATCCGTGTCTCAAACTATGCTGTGCTGGGTCCTTGAATTTAAGGGAATTGGGCCTGGAAATTCCTTGAAAAATCTTTGAATTTGATGTTTAAGAAGGTGTGGGAACTCTGGAGGAAAAACATTTTTCAGATTAGCTCCTAGCCTAAACCCAGTTCTAACTTAACCCTTAAAACCAAGTCCGTTGAATCAGGTCCGGACATTCCCCAGTTACGGGGTTTATACGAGACAGACTTTTAATAACTTTTTCAATGTAGACTGCGTCGGTTCGGTCAGTCAGGAACGGATAGCGCATAGGATGTCATCAGTGATGATGTCATCAGTGATGATACCAGATCCACCTCAGATGTGATCAGAAAAGACCTTGGAGTCAGGATTCGAAGGGTGGGTTGGTGCAATGTCTAGGGGGGTGGGGAAGGTGGGAGGGGGCGTGATCAGTAAGGGGGCGGGGCTAGGGAAAATGGGCCGTAGCTTGGGATAGGAAGGTCATAGAGAGGCAAGGTTCGAGGGAGTGTATAGGGGGCTCTGGGTGGTTGGTGCCTGTGGTGAGGGAAGGGGGTGGGGCTAGGAGAAAGGGGCCATACCTAGGGATAGGAAGTTCATAGAGAGTTGAGGTTTGAGGGGTGGGCAGCAGTAGTGGTTGGGGGGGTGTGGCCGGTTTTGGGGTAGAGGTAGGACCATTTCCCATGTTGAAAACAATTAGCCGTGTTGTTGAGGTACTCCTAAACATTGCCTAAAGTGCAATAAGGCTGAATGGCCACACCACTGTGCTGTGTGCTTCAATGTATTTGTGCTTTTATGAGTGTGGACAGACGTGGATGACTTGTGGGCGGAGTCATACATTTTAATTAGGTAATTAGGGCTGATGCACCGCAATGGCTGCACAGCATCCAGCGGTCACACAGGGACGCACATCTGTACTCCGCTGGTTACAGTCAAATTAAAAGTGAAGTCACACTTTCCCTCTTCCATATCTGTTCTGGCCGGTTAACTACAGAGTACCAGTGCAACAAAAGTCACATGCCTACTACACATGCTAAACACATGGGCATGTCAGTTGACTGTGTGTGTGTGTGTGTGTGTGTCCACAGGGAGGAAGCCCTGCTGCAGACTCTAATGGAGGACAGCAGGACCTGCAGATGTCTGAGAACCTCATCTACTACTCTAGAGAGGAGGGTAAGGAGTCAAGGTCACACACACGACAACACACACGCCGCACGCACGCACGCACACACACACACACAGACGCACGCAAGCGCACACACACACACACACACACACACACACACACACACACACACACACACACACACACACACACACACACACACACTGTGGATTTGATGTTTGCAGAGGTCAGAGTTATAAAATAGGTAAATATTGTAACTGGCAGGTAGATGAGCAAAATCTCCTGAACAGAAATGCAGCAGCAGTTTTAGCAGTGGGGTTAATGGGAAATGTGTTTTTATATTGACCTGACCTGACCTGACCCCCACCCCCTCTCTCTCCCTCTCCCTCTCTCTCCCTCTCCCTCTCTCTCCCTCTCTCTCCCCCCCTCTCCCTCTCTCCCTGCAGTGAATGAGTTCTGGGTGGGTGTGCGTGGCACCGAGGCGTCTGAGCGCTGTGGCCTGGCAGGCAGCTACTGGCTGAAGGCCGACAGCGACGTCCTGATCCTGAGGGACCCCAAGACCAAGAGGCCTGTGCTGCTCTGGCCCTATAAGCTGCTGAGGAGATACGGCCGAGACCGGGTGGGTGGAGGACACAGGCGCACACACACACATGCACGCACGCACACTCACACACACACACACACACACACACAGGCGCACACGCACGCACGCACGCACACTCACACACACACACACACACACACACAGGCGCACACGCACGCACGCACGCACGCACACACACACACACACACACACACACACACACACACACACACACACACACATACAGAGTACTGATTCCTCTTCGGGGGTGGAGCAGCAGTGCAACAATACTCTGTCTATCAAGCGTGCAATAAGAAAAAAGAAAAAACATACACAAATCCGAAACCAACAATTCAGCAAATGGCGAAGACAGACATACATCTATAGAAATCTTGAGAGCCAAATTCTAAGCATTACATATACTGTATAAGGAAAAAAAGAAAAGAAAAAAAACATGAAACACACCACCAAAAGTTGCCACGCACCCATTCTTTTCACACATAGACCTTTGTCACACAGATTGGCAGCACCATGTGGTTACACATAAATAGCTTGTGAAGGTGTGTGTGGGTGAAGGTGTGTGTGTGTGTGTGTGTGTGTGTGTGTGTGTGTGTGTGTGTGTGTGTGTGTGGGTGGGTTGGGTGGGTTGGAGGTGTGTGTGGCCATGCTCTCTGTATCACAGAGGATGCTGTACTGAGCCTGTGGCTATTTCTGTGTCAACGATGTTCTTGATGAAGCTCTTGACAAGCATCTCAAGACGGTACCTGATCTTTAAAGTGGTGTGTGGTTTGGACATGCTTGATGCGTTTGTGTATACACGTGTTAAGTCGTTTCTGTCTGAAACGAACAGGCTCAGACACAGGAAAAGAAAAGAAAAGAAACCATACATACATCATCGATATTCAACAGTACAACCGTACGTGGTGCTACCGGTCGCATAAGATGCTATGTGCTTGTAAGAGATATTGTGCATGGGATCCCACGCAAGGGCTCCATGAAAACCCAGCCGGGCGAGTCACCCGTCGCCCCTCAGTCACTTGTCATTCTTAACCTTAAAGTTAAGAAAAGTAAAAAAACGGGTCCCAGATTGTTGAGAATCTTTTGAGCGAGTTGGCTCTCAGGAACCTGACTCTCTCCATCTGTATAACAGAGATCATGTCCATCAGCCACACCTGAAAAGAAGGTGAAGAAGAGGACTTTCATTCCTTCAGGATGAGTCTTTTGGCGACAGTTGTCCCCTGTGTCAGGGATTTTTGCCCAGCTGTAGGGAAGTTCAGAGACGACTCAGAGCAGCCGAAGATGGCGAGTTCTGCCTCCGACTGTAGGGTTATTTTGTCTGTCTTAGAGTACCAGTCAAATATTTTGGCCCAGAATCCCGTCAGTGAAGGGCAGAACCAGAAGGCGTGAGATAGTGTGCCCTCTGATACCTGACACCTGTCACACAGTGGCGAGACAGAAGGGAAGATCTTGTGTAGTTTATGTTTAGAGTAGTGAAGACGGTGAGCGACCTTAAATTGGATCAGCTGGTGCCTGCTATTAACTGAGCAGTTGGACCACAGACAGACTCCTTTCCCATATAATGTTAGATAAATCGATTCCAAGGTCCCCCTGCCACGCCTCTCTGAGTGAGATTCAACCTTATTGTTCCCTGTGATTCAGCAAAAGTTACAAGATTCACTGTGGGGGTGGGGGATGGGGGGTAGAACTTGAACATAAGAATAGAATATAAAACAGTTAGAAGAAATACTTAAGAACACTGATGAAGAAAAGTTTTGTCATCAGAAGTTTGTCTTATTTGAATGTTTACCTTCAATTAAAATGAAAGTCTCATGCCAGGAAGAGAAGCACCCAAGATACATTTCTTCGAAGAGGGAACAATTTCTTTTATTTGTCTCCCAATGATGCACAGAAGGGTGTTGACCTCAGAACAGATAAGTTAGTGCTGATACAGAGACATAGTACAGGAAGTTATGCAAGAGTGACTGCATAATGTGATGATCATTTTGAGCATTAAAGAAAGATTGGAACAGAGTACAGCTGTTGAACATGTACTAAAGTTAAGGTTGAACCAGAGTACAGCTGTTGAACATGTACTAAAGTTAAGGTTGGACCAGAGTACAGCTGTTGAACATGTACTAAAGTTAAGGTTGGACCAGAGTACAGCTGTTGAACATGTACTAAAGTTAAGGTTGGACCAGAGTACAGCTGTTGATCATGTACTAAAGTTAAGGTTGGACCAGAGTACAGCTGTTGAACATGTACTAAAGTTAAGGTTGGACCAGAGTAAAGCTGTTGATCATGTACTAAAGTTAAGGTTGGACCAGAGTACAGCTGTTGAACATGTACTAAAGTTAAGATTGGAACAGAGTACAGCTGTTGAACATGTACTAAAGTTAAGATTGGACCAGAGTACAGCTGTTGAACATGTACTAAAGTTAAGGTTGGACCAGAGTACAGCTGTTGAACATGTACTAAAGTTAAGGTTGGACCAGAGTACAGCTGTTGAACATGTACTAAAGTTAAGGTTGGACCAGAGTACAGCTGTTGATCATGTACTAAAGTTAAGATTGGAACAGAGTACAGCTGTTGATCATGTACTAAAGTTAAGGTTGGACCAGAGTACAGCTGTTGAACATGTACTAAAGTTAAGGTTGGACCAGAGTACAGCTGTTGAACATGTACTAAAGTTAAGATTGGAACAGAGTACAGCTGTTGATCATGTACTAAAGTTAAGGTTGGACCAGAGTACAGCTGTTGATCATGTACTAAAGTTAAGGTTGGACCAGAGTACAGCTGTTGAACATGTACTAAAGTTAAGGTTGGACCAGAGTACAGCTGTTGAACATGTACTAAAGTTAAGGTTGGACCAGAGTACAGCTGTTGATCATGTACTAAAGTTAAGGTTGGACCAGAGTACAGCTGTTGATCATGTACTAAAGTTAAGATTGGACCAGAGTACAGCTATTGAACATGTACTAAAGTTAAGATTGGACCAGAGTACAGCTGTTGAACATGTACTAAAGTTAAGGTTGGACCAGAGTACAGCTGTTGAACATGTACTAAATTTAAGATTGGACCAGAGTACAGCTGTTGAACATGTACTAAAGTTAAGGTTGGACCAGAGTACAGCTGTTGAACATGTACTAAAGTTAAGGTTGGACCAGAGTACAGCTGTTGAACATGTACTAAAGTTAAGGTTGGACCAGAGTACAGCTGTTGAACATGTACTAAGTTAAGATTGGACCAGAGTACAGCTGTTGAACATGTACTAAAGTTAAGATTGGACCAGAGTACAGCTGTTGAACATGTACTAAAGTTAAGGTTGGACCAGAGTACAGCTGTTGAACATGTACTAAAGTTAAGGTTGGACCAGAGTACAGCTGTTGAACATGTACTAAAGTTAAGATTGGACCAGAGTACAGCTGTTGAACATGTACTAAAGTTAAGATTGGACCAGAGTACAGCTGTTGAACATGTACTAAAGTTAAGATTGGACCAGAGTACAGCTGTTGATCATGTACTAAAGTAAAATTTCCACTAAAACAACTAGAGATCATCTTGCCATGGGATCACACCAGCCGCGACACCCGCAACTTACATGTCAAACGAATGTGAGCAGGGGCCTAAAGTGCAGAGAAACACAAAGAAGTTCTGAAAAATAACCCTAACAAGAAAAGGAAGGCTGTAAGCAGCATTTCTGTATGAAGAAAAGGAGTGCGTATAGATTTTCGACACGGTATATAAGACCCTCTCTCCTCTCTCTGTCCTTCTCGTTCTCTAGGTGATGTTCTCGTTCGAGGCGGGCCGCCGCTGCGACTCGGGCGCCGGCAACTTCACCTTCGAGACCAAGCAGGGCAACGAGATCTTCCAGCTGGTGGAGCAGGCCATCCAGTCTCAGAAGGCGCTGGCCGAGGAGCGCCACCTCAGCTTCGACCCCGACTGCGCCGCCTCGCTGCAGCACCTGCGCGCGGCAGACGGTAACGGCTGCAGCGGTCGGGAGCCGGACGGGGACTCGGGCGGGAGCAAGCCGGGGTCTGCGGACGGAGTGCTGGGGAGGAGAGAAGGGGGAGACGGAGCGAGGGGGCAGGGTGGAGGAGGGGGACATAAAGGGAGGAGCTTACCAGAGCCGCCCCCCGTCATGGGAGCGGGTGTGGAAGAGCACGCCGGTCTGTACTCGGAGCCGGCCGACTCGGTGCGGCGGCTCCCGCAGAGCGGTGACTGCCTCTACTCTGACCCGGTGGACAGCATCAAGAGCCAGGGCCAAGCAGGCAGCGGCCCTGTGCCCACCCCCCGCCTCCGGCCCGTGGGAGACGAGGGCTCGGGGGGAGGCAACAACAAGCACAGCAAGCAGCCCGACCTGTACTGCTACCTGTACGACCTCAGCGTGGAGCTGAACCAGAGGGCCGGCGCCTTGAATCTGGACGATCCTGGAAGTGGGGTCAGGGGAGGAAGAGGAGGAGGGAGAGGAGGGGTGAACAGCAACAGACGTCAGGCAGAAGGTCAGGCAGAGGGGGCTCCGTCGCCTCCCGCTCCTCCCCCAGAGCACATTTACGACGAACCAGAAGGCTGCGCCAGCGTCGGCTCGTGCGGCAACTTGGCGGCGAGCCTGTACGACGAAGCGCGCCCGGCGGACCGAAGGAGACTGGAGGAGGTGGCGGCCCCTTTGGGACAGGAGGGAAGCAGCTACTCGGTCCCCTCGCACGGGAAGCAGTACACGCAGCCGTATGCACCGCACGCGCAGCCGGACGCCCACGCGCAGCCGAGCCGTGGCGGGGCCCTGCCTCCGTCTCCCAGATGGCCCAAGCCCACCACCGCCCCCAAGCCCAACAGGGGCCCTCTCCCCCGGAAGGAGCCGCTGCCACTGCCCCCTGTGAAGCCCGGGGGGAACGTGAACAACAACAACGGCAACCTGGGAGGCGGGAGGGAGCTGTACAGTAAAGTGTCCAAACCGAAGTCCCCGCCTCCGGATTCGTGGTACAGCCAGCACCCGCAACACCAGGCACCGCTGAGGTCGCCCGATATCATCTACGACAACTTGGGAGACATTTGAGCCTTTCTGGGCTTCTGGGATAGAAGCTCCTCCTTTTCTCCGCTGATCCTCGCTTCATTAAATTTGAGCGGCGCTAGCGCAGGATAGACGCGTCCTAATCCAGCAGAAAAACTATCGCAAACTTTCTCTCTTGCTTTTACAAAGAGCCGACCGGCAGATTGATGCCATCTGTGGAATGGAATAATTATTGGAGAGAGCAGATCCATTCTGAGTGGATTAGCCCCAAACTATGAGAAAACCACAATATGGCTCGTATGCCTCTCCTCTACATTTTGAGACACGCAGGGCAACTATCGCACAGGCCACCCTGTGTGTGTGTGTGTGTGTGTGTGTGTGTGAGAGAGAGAGAGAGAGAGAGAGAGAGACTGTGTGTTTGTATGGTCAAACCCATAATTGGTGTACCTAGCCACAGTGTGGTTGGAGCCAGCCACTTCACTTGAACACACACACAAACACAGAAACTCTGGATTTGCCAGAAGGAGCTTGGCGCACTGGCTTTGCTTTAACAAGCTCAGAGACTGGGCTTGGCTCCTCTTTGAGAAAATGTCTGCCATGCTTATGAAGTGACTGGGCACTTAACTGGATCTCAGCAGTATGGACTCTCCTACAGCAGCAGTGGGGCAGTGTGATGGCGAAAGACAATCACTTTCTACTCTGGATTCAAACATACGACAGTTTGGATTATCTGTGAACTCTCAGCCTATGGACAGTCCAAGCAGCTTTGGACCAAACAGACATTTTCTGTGTTTACTGGACTGATCAACACTCCCCGTTTGGGTCCTGAATACTGCTTCCGAGGATTCAGCTACTTGGGTCACGTGACCCTGAGGTGTCCGTCGATTGGCCGCCGAGGCGATCTCCTGCACATAGTGGAACTGTTTTATAAGAGGGTCTTATTTGAATGCTTTACTGTACAGAATCACTTCAACTAAACGTGAAACTAATCAGTCCCCTGGCTGCAGTGTGTTGGTTGGGATGCGTGTCAGAAACAGCTGCGCTGTGTGTAAATATAACATTAATATTGATTAATAAAAGCGGCTTAAATGGACACTGCTGCTGTGTTTCTGCTCTCATTTCACAAACGGTGTGTAACAGCAAATTTTACGTTTGTACTAAGGTCTATAAATATCAATGTAACGTTAAATTTGCTGTTACACGGTGGTACTGTAGAAGTGGCTTCCCCTCATGCTCGGCAGCCTGGTCACCAGGATCAAGTGTCGCCATTGTACGTTTGTGCAGTCCACGCATACGTAGAATATCAACGTTTCTGAAGCAAACATATCAACGTTCTAGAGTCTGCTATTGAAATAACGCTGGCCGGGATGGATGGAGGGCGTAAAACACTTTTCAACCTGAAGTCACATTTAACATTTTTGTTATTTAAGCCTAACCCAAAGCACAACCCTAAGCGTAAACAAGTTGCTTTACTTGACTAAACATAACCAAGTTGTTTTATTTGCCTAAACATAACCAAAGTTGTTAACGTTGTTGTATTTGTGTTTAACGTTGTAAATGCGGCAAGGTTTTCAAATTAACCGTTTTGTTTCAAATTGACGTTGATATTGTACGTCTCCCTGGTTTGCAGACACGTCAAATGCCAACGTTGTATTCTTGCGACTGGTTTGGTGTGTGTTTGTTTGTGTTTGTTTGTGTCCGCCTGGATGGGTCACGGTGTGCAGGCTTTAAAAGACTTTTGTGAAGAGAGAGTGACAGACAGCCTGACCTCCCGTCCAAACGCCACAGTGTGTTTTGGTGGCTGTTTCACTCGGTCTCCAACCACTTCATCACAACGTTAAAGCTGACCCCCGACACAAACAAAGGCTTTCTTTCTTTCTGTCTGTCTTTCCTTTCTAATGCTGTTATTTGGTTGCTGTGGGTGATGCTTAATTTTCGGCCCCAACGCCACGCTGCACATTTTAAGCACAGCCCGAAGAGAGAGGGGAGATGAGTGGAGGGAATGAGAACGAGAAAGAGAAAGAGAAAAAAAGGAAGTGAGGAGGGAAGAAAAGAGGCTACTTGACGTGTCGGTCGGTTCTAAAAGAAAGCGAGAATGAAAGAGAGATCGTCAGAAGGGAAACGTGTGGGCGAGGGTGACGAAAGACAGAAGAAGAAAGAGAATTTAGGCGAGACACAGGTGAGTGAATAGGGTAAAAATCACCATGAAACTTCCCCCATTGATAACTTACATCAAGACAAATATTTTTTGTATTACAAGTTTTCTGAAATGTTATGTTTAAATATGCATGATCTTACTTAAATATGCGCTAATTTGCATACATTTCCAGAACAGAAATTTGAACATTGGATAAAGCCAGGTTTGTACATATTGGAGCCAAATGTTTTTACAGAGGTCATTTTGGAGATCACTCCATGAATCAGAAAATACTGTCAGCAGTCATTAAAAAAAAACCCATTTCTGCCATGTTTTTAGGAATAAAATGTGTAATGTGACTGAAACAGGAAAGAGAGGCGGGACATAGCATGGGGAGGAGTTTGATTTGACCGTTGGAAAGTGGACTTGTGTGGGATTAGGGACTGGAGTTGACGCTGGCCAATCCTGGTGCTGGAATGCTGCGAAGGGTTTGTTCTTCCCCCAAATCCAGTGGGATCGATATTATAGATCCCACTGGATTTGGGGTAGAACAAGCCTGCACCGCTCCGCAAAATAATGTATTTTACCGGACAAATCTGAAACCTACCGGTCGCATTTGAATAACGGTCCATGTACAAACACAATATAATGTACAGTGCAGCGCTGGGGTGTGTAGTCACTGGCTGGCTCCACTGCACGAGCCTTGGAGCAGAAGACCTGCCGGCTCCCTGCCTCCGGAAGCAGCAGCCAGCAGCACTGCCGGAGGGAGATTGCTTTTTCCAGAGGGGGAGTGCTGGCTGCCCGCCTTGAAGCGCCCGACGGTAAATAACGATATTCCTGGAGTTTAACAAGCCATATGTCCTTTGCATTCTACATTAAATTAAGACATTACCGTTTACCGTAAATTCCGGACTATAAGCCGCGGCTTTTTTCCCGTTTTTTGGCCCCTGCGGCTTATATAACGGTGCGTCTTATCTATGGATTTTTTCAGAAAAAAAAAAAAAAATACAAATAAAATCTCTCTTTTTTAGCACTCTTTCTAACTATAAATCCACTTCTGTTTTAATTTCCTCTCTTGCCCTCTTTTCACCACACCGCGGACACTGTGTGCACTGTAAAAATAAACAACGGTGGTGTTGTGTTATGTTGTTTTGTTGAAATGTTACGGTAATACGGTAAATGGGAGCTTCCTCAAACAGCCATCTCTTTCCCGACAATCCCCTCTGTGCGTGACCACTTACATATGGTAATTACGGTAAGCAAACGGCCACTCGGCCATCAACTCCCTCCCCCGACTACCAGGAGAAAATCACAAACTTCGGCGAATTCACACAAAGGAAGATCAAGGAATATTCCATCGAACCGGAGCAGATCATAAATATGGATGAAGTGCCTTTGACGTTCGACCTGCCACTCACTCGGACTGTTAACAAGAAGCGCCCTGGAGGATTCTTTCACCAAAAAAAAGCTTTGCTCGTTCTCGACAGCATGAGAACGAGCAGTAGAAGCAACACTCTCACTTACCATGGGGAAGGTACGCAGAAATTCACACGACGCAGCTTTCAAGTTGAAAGCAGTCAATCTCGCATTAAAAGAGGGAAACAGAGCAGCCGCGCGTAACCTGGGCATCGATGAGTCAATGGTGAGGCGTTGGACGGTGCAGCAGGAGGAACTGTCTCAGCACGGAATATTATAGGAGTGTGAAAACATCCACAATCACCAACGGGTTCCAAAACGCTGGACTGCTGCGGGATGAAGAGGATGACGCCGCCACAGCTGGCGCTGAGGGCCGTCAGAGGCTTCAGAGGCTGTTCGATGCCGACAGTGATGAAGAGGAGTTCGTTGGTTTTGAGTGACAATGAAGGAGAGAGGAGAGTGGTTGACGAAGCCACCCTGAACCTGTTCGTTTCCGACACTGAAGATGAGGACTTTGGTGGTTTCAGTACGCAGGAAGAAGAGGAAGACGAGGATTAGTGACTTGACTTCTCTGGTTACAGGTTTGCTGCACATATAGCCTATTGTTGTGTGATTTTGTCTGGGGATTAGTGACCTGACTTTTGTTTTGTTTTGTTGAAATGTTAATAAATGGGAGCTTCCCCAAACAGCCATCGCTTTCCCGACATTCCTCTCTGTGCACGAACCCTTTCATATGGTAATTAAACATCAAAACACCCGCGGCTTATAGACCGGTGCGGCTTATAGAAGAAAAAAATAGTCAATTTTGGTCCCGCGGCTTATAGACCGGTGCGTCTTATAGTCCGGAATTTACGGTAGTTTTATTTTGTATGTTACATACTTCTCTGCCCATGTAGGCACTATAGGCAGCCATGTTTCCTGCTCAGAATTTTCTCCGAGCCATGAAGATTGATTGACAGCTGTCATGTCATGATATGATTGCTTGAAATTGGGTAGAAATTTGATAGTACTACCTGATGTCAGCAAACTGTAGATGACTGTTATGAATGAACTCTTGATGAATGAACTTTTGATGCGAAAAATTTTTGGGAAAACAAAGATTTTTTTTTTCTTTTTTTTTCCATACATTGTTAAATAGGTGCACTGTATAACCAGGGATGTGATCTGAAATAGAAAGAAAAAGTCAGCTCGACTTGAAAGGAGAAAGGGGCGGGGGGAGGGGGCAGGTCAGTTGAGATGTGGATGAATGGGGGCCAGAGAGAGAGAGAGAGAGAGGCTGACATGTGGTGAAGGCTGGCTGGATGGACCTGTCTGTGTCTGGTTGGCAGGTACACTCTGTTCCCTCCACTGCTGTTTGTCTCTCTCTCCTCAATCCTTCCCTTTCAGCGCAAATCAAAGCGCTTAATGAGCTCGGTTCAAAGTAGCTGCAGACAAGAATTCAAGAATGAATGACAGAAGGTCCCGGATGGCTCAGTCTTAGCCTCAACAGAGACTGAGCTTGATTCTCAATGCTTATAGTCTCAGACACCCTATAGGGCAAAATCATAGACTATAAAAGAGATGGGCAGAGTTTGTGTGATGTCACCCATTGATTTGTAGACCTCTGTTTTGAACCATCTAGTTTTGGCGTTTTGGGCACTGCCATCTTGGTTCTCGAGACCAGGGGTTTCCCACAGAGCCGCAGCTCCGCCTGCTACTGTAGGTCCGCGTAACACAACAGTGAGCTGTATTTTAACGGGTGTTATATACAAATTTGCCCCCCCATAACGTTGTACTGAAAGATGAAATTAGCTATAGCCAAAACAGTTTTGTTGTACCAGGTGGTAAACATGTTTAATTATTATGCTGTTAAGTCAGGCATTTTAACATGGGGGTGTATGGGGATTGACTCGTTTTGAAGCCAGCCTCAAGTGGCCATTCGAGGAACTGCAGTTTTTAGTACTGTACTACTTCTGCTTTGTCGTCAATGCGACCAACTCAGACTGCCCCCTCGCGCAAAATCCACTGTGTGCTCCCTTTATATCAACCCTACCTTTCCATACATGTAGCAATCACACACACACACACACACACACACACACACACACACACACACACACACACACACACACACACACACACACACACACACACACAAAAGTTAAAGTTAAAACCATGGTTTTAACTTAATTTCTCTCACCATTTAGGTGTAATTCTGGGTTGATCTATGGATTATTTATGAAGAATATGGTCTTGATAAAGTCATATTTTAGCTGTGTTATATAAGGTCATGAGTTAATGAGGAGTAATGGAGTAAATGTAATGGGATTACAGTGATCAGATTATATAAACAATTTAATTTACTCAGTCACTGGAAAGGCACCACAATGAAATAACAGATACCGAAAAAGTAAGGGATTATTTTCCACATCTTGAGATAATGTGTGTAATGATAATAATGCTATTTAGTTTGAAGACAATATTGGATTACATTTTGAAAGTACATTTCCTAAACCTGCTGTCACACACACACACACACACACACACACACACACACACACCTCGCCCAGTCTGCAGATTGGAGCGACATGTGGAAGGGGAAAGGGTTGAAAGGAAAGCAGACAGAAGACAAACTGTCTGTCTTTCTCATTAAACTGTGGGTGAACTCGTGGAAAGAAGAAGTGATGGAGAAAGGTCACACACACACACACACACACACACACACACACACACACACACACACACACACACACACCCACACACACACACACACACAGAGTACAGCACTGTTGTCTTTTTACTTTCTGATATGGTTCAATACTTCCTCATTGGGATATCCAAACAAGCTGTGTGTGTGTGTGTGTGTGTGTGTGTGTGTGTGTGTGTGTGTGTGTGTGTGTGTGTGTGTGTGTGAGTGAGGGTGTGGTGTGTGTTTGAGAAGTTCTTAGAGGAGAAATGAAACTTCTTTTTTGATTGCTTAATCCTGGACAGTTATTCTGTTTAATCTCCAGCACATTTAAACTCTATAATGGAATGGGAATGTGAAGAATGTAAAGCTATGAAAAACGACTTCAATTCAAGTCCATTTTCATAGTTCAACCATTTGCTTAAGATCTATTGGTCACTTTGCACATTATTTGATATACATATAAAATACAAACAGTTTTACGTATTCAAACACACTGTTAGCAACCACATTGCCATGTTACTGTGCACGAGTGAGTTGATTGGTAGCTGTAGCGCCAATGGTGTTACGTGTGCCGACATGTGATCCACTGATTGGCTGCTGCTGGTGTTACAGGTGACGTGTGCTGCCACTGATTGGCTGCTGCTGGATGATGTTGCTCAGGCAGTTCAGCTGCAGCAGAGAAATAAGGAGATAAGTGACTATGCAGGATGCAATTCACTGAACCTTGAAGGGACAGTTCACCCAATAGCAGCCTTCTCCAAAACGCCTGAAGGCAGTAGGGGACCAGGGACTGGTTGCACAAAGCACCTTAAGTTAAATTAGTTAGTTAGATTTTCCTTAGAGTCTGATTTAAGGTGTCGAAAAAATAAAATCGGTTGCACAAAACACCCTTTAAATCTACTAAACATTTTAAGGAAAACATAAGCACAAGATTTAAGGGTGTCTTGTGCAACCGATTTCATTTTATGGACACCTTAACTCGGACTCTAAGGAAAATCTTAACTTAAGGTGCTTTGTGCAACCGGCCCCAGTCCTTCAGAGTTCCAAGACCTATATTTATTTACACCATCATTTAGTGCAAATGCAGCTGATTGATTTGCAACAAATAATTGTGTATAGGTCTTTCTATTCACAGTGTGATCGTAAGGTCTCCCACTGACTTCAGTTGTTTTGGGGAAGGCTGCTACCAAGTTGTGCTGGCAACCTCCCTGTGTGTTATATGGACTTACAAACTTCCACTGTTCCTTTAACGTACCAAACACCTGAAAGTGTTTCCCACACATAGGCTTTACTTTAAAGCCCCCTCTATTAATAACCACCCAGGTTCGGTGCATCCCTAAATCAATGGTTTTCAAATGTGCGCAGAAGCAGCCTGCACCATGTGATCATTGTGATGTGCTGTGAACCTTCCGTGTGAAAGAGGAAGCTGTTTCATGCTTCTTATCTCCTCTGCCTTCTTTCCCTTCACTCCTCATCCGCTTCCACCTTTCACGCCTCCACCCACTGACAACTGATGAGTGTGTGTGTGTGTGTGTGTTCATGCAAAGGCTCCAGTGAGCATGTAGCCTGAATGACAGACGGCTAGTGAGCATGTAGCCTATGACAGACGGCTAGTGAGCATGTAGCCTGAATGACAGACGGCTAGTGAGCATGTAGCCTGAATGACAGACGGCTAGTGAGCATGTAGCCTGAATGACAGACGGCTAGTGAGCATGTAGCCTGAATGACAGACGGCTAGTGAGCATGTAGCCTGAATGACAGACGGCTAGTGAGCATGTAGCCTGAATGACAGACGGCTAGTGAGCATGTAGCCTGAATGACAGACGGCTAGTGAGCATGTAGCAGGGCAGTGGTGGCCCAATGGTTAGAGAAGCGAGCTTGTGACCGGAAGGTTGTCGGTTCAATCCCCGGGACCGGCAGGATAAATCTGGGTGGGGAAAGTGAAAAGGCAGCGCTTGCCCCTCCCTCATTACCACCACTGAGGTGCCCTTGAGCAAGGCCCTTAACCCCAACCGCTCCAGTGGAGCTGATCAGTGGCCAGCAAATCAGACTGTGGTTGTACTGGTCAGCTTCCAGGTATGAATGTGTGTGTGAATGTGAACAGGGCACTCCTGAAAAAGAGAGCATTGCTCTCAGTGAGACTCCCCCTGTATAAATAAAGGTTAAAAAAAAAAAAAAAAAAAAAATGTAGCCTGAATGACAGACAGCTACTGAGCATGTAGCCTGAATGACAGACAGCTAGTGAGCATGTAGCCTGAATGACAGACGGCTAGTGAGCATGTAGCCGGTTAACATTCCTGGTTATCTGTATTTCTGTTTATTATGACTGAAATGTCCCCGCAAGTCAGCGTAATTACAAGACACACATTTGAGGATCCCCCCCAACCCCTCTGAAATGTACATTTTCAGGTTATTAGGGATCAAGTTTTAGGGGATAGATGGGCATTCATTCAGTCAGTAATGTCCTCAGTATGCACTAGTGTGTGTGGGTGTGTGTGTGTGTGTGTGTGTGGGTGGGGGGTAACTTCTAAAGCCAGACAGTTCTATCTGTGGCCAGACAGAGGTCTTCTATAGTTTCATATAATACCAGTGTTCTGGAGCTCCGGCAGGACATGCTGCTTTAGAGATCCGGCTTGTTGATTTGTGGATTTAGCTGCTGCTCCCCTAACCCTAACCCAAAGTACCAGAAGGTCTTCTTCTTCTGTGGTGTTTTATGGCAGTTGGCATCTTTTACTGTGTGTTGCATTACCGCCTCCTTCTGGATTTATCCATCCACTGTTTCCCTACATTCTTAAAAACAAAAACAAATGATGCTTCGTACCACAAAGCCTATGACATCATTAGCCCAGTCAAGGGGTTATGACATCACTGATGATGTCACAATGCATATGATCTCATTAGCCGATAAGGTCTATGACATCATCAGTGGGAACCGGGCAAGCCCGGTGTACGATGGGGAAGACTGGATGAGGTGGGTGTATCTGAAGCAGAGATGGATGAAATACTGAGGGATGCGTTTGGGCAAAGTCAGGCAATTGTGTCTGGGTGAGAAGAGGAAGAATATTCCCTAACTGTGAGAAGCAGCAATGTGCCGCAAGGCATCCAGTCTGCCGGGAAGCCATAAGAAGAAGAAGACATCATCAGTGCTTTATGACATCCCACGGAGGGGAGAACCAGACAATGCTTCCACCCCTAGGCTGAAATCTCTATTAACGGAGGGACCCCTTCATGAAGGTGAAGGCAGGTTGCTCAGGAGGGATGATGAGTGGAGGAACATGAGACGAGGCGCAACAGCCAATATTGAGGAGGTGTGAGAAACACCTGAAACTTGAAAGAAGAAGAACCAGGTCTAGAGTGAGACCATCCAACTGTGAGAGGCAGCAATGTGCCGCAAGGCATCCAGTCTGCCGGAAAGCCATTAGAAGAAGAAGATGACATTCTGCTGGATGGTCCTCAAGGAGATCGGGAGGATTGACAGGGGGAGAGGTGGTTTGGAGGGACAGAATGTAGAGAAACATTGGATGGATAAATCCAGAAGGAGACGGTAATGCAACATAAAGGATGCCCACTGCCATAAAACACCACAGAAGAAGGTCCTCAAGGCCAGGTCTTCGGGTGTCCCCTGGAGACCTAGGTCTCATGCAGCAATGTACACTAATCCAGGATGGCATAGTTCAAGGTTCAAGGGTACTTTATTTGTCTCTCGTGGGAGAAATCTGTCTTGGGTTAGCGGGGTAAAATGCTGCATTACACAAAGACAATAAATACATTAAAAGACGCATTAAATGGTGACATGTGCAAACACTAGCATGTTGAGGTAGTCACAGAGTCATAGCTCTCTCAATCTGGGAACCTAGAGTCTATTTCGCCACGTAAATAGACTCTGGGTTCAGCCGTACCTTTTTTTTAGGCTTCCTGTAGAGCACAGATCTTCTGCCCGGGACTTCCACTTCTGTGCAACAGTGTCTTTTAAAAACATACCTTGCATTTATTTTGAATGCTAAATGTCAAAATTCATATCTATTCACTAACATTCGGGACGGGAACTCTTATATTCACCGGTACAACAACAGAGCGGCACTGTGTGGAGGTGGAAGTCCCCGGCAGAAGATTTGCGCTGTACAGGAAGCCTAACAAAACGGTACAGATGTCCCAGAGTCTATTTACGTGGCGAAATAGACTCTGGGTTCCCAGATTGTACGTCTCTAGACTGCGGTTTCCATGGTTCAGGAGCATTCGGATGACCTTCAGCCAGATGCGGTTGTCTTCGGCTGGTCGGTCCACACCATCATTTCCACCCAAGTCCTCAGCTGCCTGTGTCATGCCTCTGCAGCTTCCTTCTCAAACTTCTCAATTGTCCTCTTGTCAATGCTGTCACACTTGTAGATGAGGTGGCTGCTGGTGGTGGACTTGCCCCAGTCGACATGGCCGATCATCCTAATGTTTATTTGGAGCTTTCCTTCCCCATAGTTTATGCCACCTATGCCACCTATGCTGCCTATGCCATCCTGGACGACTGGTCCGAGCATACCATGGTGCAGGCCACCCCCAATCTTCGCTGTGCTCCTCTTGGCATGGTGGAGGAGGAGAGTAGCCACGTGAAGCCGGCTCCGGCCTTGGAGGACAGGAGGGGAGGATCAGTCTGTGATCGGGCTGGAGTCGATGAGAGCTGAGCTGGTAGATGGTTGTAGGACTGGCTTCAGGCTGCTTACAGTCTTCGCGCCGACGTCCCGGAACTCTGCACGCAAGTCTTGCTGGTCTTGTTGGTATTCTCCCTGCTGGAGCCGTCGGTCCAGCTCCAGGTCGCTGAGCGGCCCCGCCCACCTGCTGCTGCTGCAACATGGCTACCAGGTCCTGTTCCATCTGCATGGTGTGCGGCTGTAGCATGGTGACCTCCTCAGGGGGCACGGCTCTCTGAGGGGGCGTGGCTCTCTGAGGAGGGGGTGCGGCTCTCTGAGGAGAGGGCGCGGCTCTCTGAGGAGGGTGCCACAGACTGAAGTCCGAGTCGCAGAAGTTCCCGTCTCCCTTCACGTCATGCAGAGATTCCCACACCAGACCCTCCTCCTGGAGGAAGCCCTGGTCTGTCACCAGCAGGTACAGCTGGCCCTTGTGTTTGGTCATGGTGCTGAAGTGGTTGTTCCTGAAGAAGACAGAGATCTCTCCCTCCCAGGCCATGGTGTTGAGCTCACACAAGCCATGGTAGGACAGCTGGGTGGCCGTGGACTCCAGGAACTGCTCTGCTACCAGGCCTTCGCTGACACGGCTGCTGTCTGCAGAGTGTTTGCAGTCGATGATTTTCTCCACCAGCTGGTTGTAACTCAACTTCCCCACCGCTGCGACCACCTCTGGACTCTGAGGGTTGAGCAGCCAGCCGTGGTAAAGTGGGATGTCGAGCAGGTCGAAGACGATGCACTCGGGCGTGGACTCGAAGTCCGTCACACCCGTGAAGCGCACATTCACGTCCAGACCCGTGCACAGCTTAGGCAGCACCGCCATGGCATCACTCACGTTCTTTTGGAAGTTGAGCTCCATGCCATGTGCCTCCTCTCTGGATGTGACAGACAACACATACTCTTTCAGATTAGCCATCAGGTCTTCATTAGTGATGATTTCAGTCTGAGCCGGCAGCTTGGCCTTCCTGCGCAGGAAGAGTGTGTTCATGATGGCCAGCAGGGGGCAGGGGCCGTTTTCACTCTGGGTGACGATGGGCGTCTTCTTCTTCTTCCAGGTGATCCACTTCACCAGGTAGTAGGCCGGCATGGAAGGCTCCCCCTCTGTTAGAAAGGTTCCAGTTAGGTGCCTATTTCTATGGGGTAATTGCCAATGGGCAATTGGTTCGAATCCGGCTCGAAGGGCCAACATGTTCTGAAGGGACTGTAAAGGACTGTGTAGGTTTATTTGTGGTATCAAGCTGACGCTTGCCCCCGGTGTCGGTCAAAACACAAGACAAAGAGGAGTCACTGTAGGCTGGTGGTGCTTGTCATTGTCTACTTGTTCTGACAAAGTACCCAACCTCCCACCACTTATATAGCCTCAGCGGGGAAGGGGCTATGACATCACTGATGATGTCACGTCTATGACATCATTAGCCCAGCGGGGGGGGGGGGGGGGTTATGGCATCACTAATGATGTCATAGCTCCTCTTCTTCTAATGGCTTTCCGGCAGAATGGATGCCTTGCGGCACATTGCTGCCTCTCACAGTTGGATGGTCTCACTCTAGACCTGGTTCTTCTTCTTCTTTCAAGTTTCCGGTGTTTTCTCACACCTCCTCAATATTGGCTGTTGCGTCTCATCTCATGTTCCTCCGCTCCTCATCCCTCCTGAGCAACCTGCCTTCACCTTCCAGAAGGGGTCCTCCGTTAATAGAGATTTCAGCCCAGGGGTGGAAGCCATCGTCTGGTTCCCGGAACTTTTCTCGCCCCCATGCCATAGCTCAAAGTACCACAAGGTGTATGACATCATTAGCACAGCAGGAGGGGTTATGACATCACTGATGATGTCACCATGCCCATCATTAGCTGATAAGGTCTATGACATCAACAGTGCTTTATGACATCATTGAATAGAAGGTCTACCTATGACATCATCATGCCATCTATGACATCACCAGACCCTCACAATTATGGGCTATCTGCACCTACCCTATACCAATAAACACCCAACTGGAACCTTTCTAACACCAGGTATAAAACTCAAATTGCACACACATACACACACACTCTCATCCTGTCTTATTTCTTGTGACATTCCCTCAGCTGGCACCTGCAACTATCCCCCCCCGCCCCCGTGGTTTGAGTCTCACTTCCTCCTGTTTTTAACCCGGGCGTTCCACATGAAGTGTGAGGGGGGTGCTTCTCTTCTCGACATCTGAGTGAGTTTCATTTGCCTTATTCACACCTGAAACGGCCCTTGGTTTCCTCTCCTGCTCTCTGTGTGTGACCACTGGCAGCTAAATTTAGCTGTGCGTAGGTGGCCTGTGTGGGGTCGTGCTGGGTCATGTGTGTCATGTGACGGAGTTTCATTCACTCTCTCGTCTCAGTACTATCTGCTATCTGCGTCACTATCTGCGTGACGAGGATGCCCTTGAGGAACCACGCTGAGGCGAGCACACGTCAAAAGGTGACGTCAAAAGCAACCGGTGCAAAATGTCAGAAATACTTGTATTCCAATGGCGAAACTCAGCCAAGTTATCCTCAATTGTGAAAACAGACTTTCTGGATCTGGAGATAGACAGATTTTCCATTTCATGATTCCATACTTTTTTTTGCAGAACTTAATATCATGACCAGGTTTGGTGATTTATGCCGGTATTCCACTGTTACCAACTGGGGAATATGGCTTTCATCTGGGCCATCGTGTCACTTTATAGCTGAGGAAAGCCTGGAGATTCTCCATCCTTTTCCAGACCTGCATAGGCGCCTGGTTGGACTGTAGGAGTTCTCTCAGTTCGGCTCCTCGCCTTCTGACTACACTTCCCCCTCACAAAAGCAGTACTCCTCCTTCTCTTCTGACACGGTATGAGTGTGTGAGAGGGTTGAATAGTTGATGTCTTACTCCAGAACTTCTCAGAGTGCATTTAACTGCATTAGTGTGTATTTCATGCTTCTGCTCTCTTGTGTGTGTATATATTAGAACCCAAAGTTGTCAATTTGGCCAATAAGGACAATCACAGGAAAAGAGATTCTTAGAATGTGAGGGAGGGAGAGAGAGAGCGTGTGCTGTTCTGCAGAGCAGCAAAGTAGGAAATGGAACATTCAGAATAAAACAGGAAGTCGCAGCACTCACATTATCCTGACTCAGATATAGAAGAAATAGAAGGTATTGAACGTTTAGGCGGCCCACATAACAGCTTGTTACGTGGGCTCTGGAAGAAAAAGATTCAATCTTGACACCTGCAGAAAGATCATGCAAAATCAGTCATTTCCCCTTAACAAGTGACTTTTTGCTTAGAGCTGCACCAGGCAAGTTCCTTCTCTCTGTCATTTGAAACACTTCAATCCGAACGGCATGCTTGTACTTTAAAACAGTTTATTACCTACCTATTCAATAAATCACAATAAATAATTCAGGTTAAGGTGAACATCAATAAAACATAAAAAAAAATGTGAACAGGAACTTGGTCTAAAGAGCAGCTGAAATTTCACTTCCCTGAGAAACATATTTACATAGTACATTACAGTATCCATTACAGTACACAGGTAATATGTTTTATTAACAAGCAACAAACACGAGAGGAACCGTGAACAGGAATAGGACTGGGACACGCCGTGGAGGGTGGGGGAATGAAATGAACTTGAACGGCTGTTAAAAGTTGAAACCCGAAATACCACAAAATACCTGCAAAACGCAACACTTAAAAGAAACAAATCAAAATCAACGGGAATAATTTTGCAAACATGAATAAGTGAGTGTTTGTTAATAGTAAGCAAGTCACAGTCCATCACTCTCTTCCAGTTGTGACATTAAAAGCAGAGTGTGGCTGATAGCCGCCACAGTCAGAGGAACTTTGACCTTTCTGAGAATAGAGAAAGCGCTGTTGTTGGTACGCGCACACACACATAAACGACAATCCGCGCACATTCGCTCATTTTGGAGGATGGGCGAAGGAGCTGTGTTTCGCACTTTGGGCCGACTGAACAAGAGAAGAAGTGGGTAAAATGTCAGTTTGGTGGAGCGGCTTGGAGACAAAAGGCTCATTGTGGTTGTAATTGTTTTGGTGGTGCATGTAGACGACCTGGGACATCACGTCGTCATGCAGTCTTGCTCTCTAACGTTAGAAGGTTCAACAAGGGGGTGGAATGGCGGGAGACTGATTAAAGCGCCTGTGTGTGTGTGTGAATGACTGCTCCATGACTAGGAATAAATTAATCTGTGACAATGAGAGTGTGTAACTTGACAGCTTTCTGCGTATAATCATGAATCAATGTGTAAATGTGTGTGTGCGTCTGTCGGTGTGTGTCAAGCCCGACTGTACATCGCGCATAATTCGACCGCTGATGTCATTGCGTGAACTCGAAGCGACCCCCATCCAAATCACACACGCACAAGAAATGGCTTCGGTTTACTTTCCATTCAAACAATTCTGGAAGTGGATTTTCCTGAAAACCAGTCAACCTTTGGTATGACAATGCTGTCATATCCATCATTTTACTCTCTCTCTCTCTCTCTCTCTCTGACAAACACTCCAGCACCACCACCCCATCACCCCTCACCCTGCGCTTCAACCCCCAGAGAGGGAGCGTGCTGTGGGGGCGGAGGAGAGCAGAGAGGCCCCTCTGTCTGGTTCTCTATTCTAACAGTGAGGCTTTCACCGCTGTGTTTGGCCCGGGGGTTAAAGTGGGCGGGGCATAGCGTACTGTATGTGAGTGTGTCTAAAATCAGTCTATAGTATAGCTTTGTCGCGGTTCAACTCAGTGTGCTACTTTGGTACTGTACGTTAACCTATTTTCTCTGCGCCAGTGTCCCTTTGATCTTCCTTCCCTTTCACACACAAGCCAACTTTCTTTCAATGAATCCTCATTACCTTCGTGTCCTTCCTTCCTTCTTATATTCTGTCCATCGCCTATTGTCTCACCGTTTCCCCTCTTTTCATATCACACTCCATCTTTTCTCTACAATTCTATTGTTTACTCTCTGTGTGTGTGTGTGTGTGTGTGTGTGTGTGTGTGTGTGTGTGTGTGTGTGTGTGTGCGTGTGTGTGTGTGTGTGTGTGCGTGTGGTTTTGAACTGCTGCTGCCTCAGCAATCTGCAGATGGCAGCGAGGGGAACTTTCCTATCTCTCTCTCCCTCAAACACAAACACACATGCACACGCACACACGGGGGCTTGTTAAAGCGAGATGTAACGAATAACGTGCAGCCAGAACACTTTTAAACGGGGGGGCGATTAAAATATCAAAAGAAGCTATAACCGCCCACACTGATGCACAGAACAAGTATGGTGTGTTGTGTGTGTGTACTTGGTTGTTTATGGGCTTGCTCCTGTGTGAAATAGTGTTTGTGTATTTTCCCTCCTCTACAAAGTCTTTAAAGGCTTTTTACGACTTGTTTGATTACTCACAAAATTTACAACGGAGACCCATTAGAGAACCCTACATGTGTGTGTGTGTGTGTGTGTGTGTGTGTGTGTGTGTGTGTGTGTGTTTTCGTGCTGACTAAGCTACTTTGAGCCCTTTCTACTGTAGCTCACTAGAAAAGGCCTTTGAAGTGACAGGTCGGCCCCATACAACATACTGTGTGTGTGTGTTTCCCTCTTCTCTCACTTTCTGCCATTCTCCCTCCGATTCTCTAACTCTCTCATCATGGCCTCCTCCTCCTCGTCGTCCTCCTGGAGGGGGGGTGTGGGGGGCAGGGGTCGCCCGCTGCTGAGGAGGGTGAGGGCCGGACGGGACAGCTTGGATGGAAGGGGGCCCACGGAGGAAGAGGAGAGGGAGGAAGTGCGAAGGGGGCCCATGGAGGAAGAGGAGAGGGAGGAAGAGGGAAGGGGAGCCACAGTGGCACGGACCTTGCTGTTGGCTCCCAGTTGGCGACTTTGGTTCTGTGGCTGAGAGAGAGAGAGAGGCAGAGAGAGAGAGGGAGAGAGAGAGAAAGAGAGACAATTTAAATTAGTCCTTTAATGCTAGACTAATAAAAAAAAACTAAATTAAAAATCTGGTAAAAAGAGTGTATTTGTGATTGAACATAACAAATGAAAGTTCTGAACCTATAAATAGGCAGGATAACAAAAAGAACAGGAAATTAACTGTCAAGGAACATTATTAAGTTCTTTGTTCATATTGCACTACTACTAACCCTGTTCTTTATGTATCTAAAAGTGGACATGCAACACAAAGACACACTGCATGGTGAAAAAAATAACACATTATAACTGTGTTTAAGGCATTTTAATACTCTGTATGCTTATGGCCTCAAATTAAGACCTCTTATAACTGTGTTTAAGGCATTTTAATACTCTTTATGGCCTCAAATTAAGACCTCTTATAACTGTGTTTAAGGCATTTTAATACTCTTTGTGGCCTTAAATTAAGACCTCTTATAACTGTGTTTAAGGCATTTTAATACTCTACTGTATATGTTTAAGGCATTTTAATCATCTTTATGGCCTAAAATTACTGTAGGTCATTTATGGCTTTTTCAGAAGGGACGTGCACATCAAGCAATTAATCTCTGTCTGCATGTGTACTTTGCATATCTCAAGAACTGCTCGTCCGATCGACTTCACACTTGGCGGGTGTGTTGCTGGGAACCCAAGGACGTGCAGTATCGGATTTGGTGCAGTTCGGACACAACACAGAACACACATTGATAAACTTTGAATAAACATGCAAACAGTGCTCTGTGCAGCAGCGAGGTGAAGAGTTTGGTCCAATGTACCAAACACATGAACCAAACAAAGAGAGGACGTGTGTCCCCTCTGTGTTTGGTCTCATGCATGTCGTCTCTCTCTGTGTTTGGTTCAATGCAGAGGGGACGCACGTCATCTCTGTTTGGTCCAATGCACTTGCTTGCATATACACCAGATGAAGGTCGCTTGACCAAAACGATGTATTGGATTTATTAAAAGTCTTGCTAAAGTGAAGTCAGTCTGTGGAAGTCTACTGATTCTACTGACCTTTGCTTACAAAATAGCTATGCTTTTAAGGGGGGGGGGGGGGGGTGCATCATCTACTGACTGATTCATTTGGAATATCCTGTAACACATTAAATGCAAACAAGCATCTAATAACTCCTTTGATATGTAATCATACAAAAAAAGCTCTTATTTGGCATATAACATTTAGAAAAATCATAATATTACTCTTTTTGGCTCACAGTGTTTCTAAAAGTACATTCTGCCCATCTAATTTGATAGTGTTGATGACTCAGCCTGTTCACTATAAGAAGCTCACAGTGACTCACAATACTATCTGTCCTCTTTCTGTACGACTGAATCTCCCGCTGTACAAACACACGCCGGCTGAAATGAATCAAACGAGCGCCGACCACAAACGTGTTTCCCCTAGAGGTCTTTGGAGGTTATGACAGTTGGTAGTAATTTGTACTCCCAGTTTTGATAGTGGTGCAGCTTGCGGCAATGAAACTGTTGCCGTCTGGATTTATTAGAATGAAAACAATCAATCTCAACACATTCTTGTGCTTCTTTGTTCCCTCGGTGTGGAAACTGGGCCAACTCAGCCAAAATGGTGCTTTAATTTCACTTGTATTTTCACACATAGCTATGACGGTAGTGCTCTTGCTATGGCGGCCCACTGCTGACTCAGTACAAAAGTAACACTGAGTCCGCCAACTTGCAATGACTTTATGACCCCATTCAAAGCTCTCAGCTCCTCTGGAAAAAAGGGTCATATTTAAAAGGTGATGTCTGCTTACCAGTCGAAGTGAAGGTTTAGGGTCCTGAGGGAGAGGGGACACGGTCACAGAAATCAATTGAAACTCTCCCCCCCCCCCCCCGATGAATAGGGACGCACTGATACGAAAATGTTGGCCCGAACAGATAATCGATATTAACATTGCTGTTATTGCCGATAACCGATATGTATTTGTTGATATGATCTGTATAAAAGCAAGTTCCTATGATAATCAAAATTTGTACATAGTGAAAACACATGTAAACATTGTGAATTTGAAAAAAGTAATGTCTTTACTTATTTCCAAAACATTTAGAAAAGTCCAGAAATCATAGATTTACCGCATCCTTGTATTTCCTCAATATGAAACCGATATTAACATTGGTGTTATTAACATCAGCCGATACAGTTATGATTGTCAATATATATTGTGCATTTTCACTGATAATCAAATTTTTCTTGCTTGAGCTGTGTAAACATTTTGTTGGTGACTATGGCTCTAGAGAAGAGGCCATCTTGGCTCTTTATGTCATCCTGCCATGACAACAATCTGTCCGTCTCTCTGACCTGAATCAGACACAAAACAGTTGGATTTCCTGACTCACTTCGCTGTAAAGAAAAGCTCCCGCACACTGTCTCACCTTCTTAGGAGAAAATGTATTGGATATATACGTTTCGGTCACTAGGACCTTCATCAGTATTATGGGCGACATCGCCTTGACTCCATCTATATATATATCTGACTCACTTCGCTAAAACTAATTAAACATAATATATAAAAGGCAAGTTTGTGCATGTGTGTGTGTGAATGTGTATGCACTATGCAGGCACGACACTGAACTGGATGTGTTTCTGTGTGGTGCGTACTGCCACCTAGTGAGTGAAAACAAAAGTAGCAGACATTTTTTGCAGAGTGAGAATGAGGTTGGCATTGGGAAAGCGTGCTCTCTACTTTACCTCAACATGTACTGTACTCGTCTTATCTCTTCATCGTGCTCATTTAGTGGAGTAGTACAATGTGACCTTTATACTGTCGTAAAGCCTTTCCAGGTCAGCCGAGTCATGCGTTGGAGATATGCAGCATAGGTCTATAGGTCATATGAATCTTTTTAATACTATTATCTGTTTGAGTCTAAATGTCCTGTTTTCTGGAAAAAGACAGCTAATCTAAAAATGTATTTGGTGCGTGTGATAAACTGTACAAAGAGTTTTACATTAAACTGCTACAGAGTCCAACATTTTCACTTGTACTCTGTGTAAACGGGCTACAGTTTGTCCTCAAAGAATGACAGAAGGAACGTCGCAGTCAGCATAACACATACAGGCAGGAAATAATGCAAGAAAAGCAGAACGGAGGGAATCTCCGGAAAAGGGGTGATTAGAGGTTTCTGCAAGTTAATGGTATGATTTTTAAGGTTTTTGTAAGGTCTATTTGAATAAGGTTTAAGACCAATTTCACAGAAAATTGGAGAGGCATAAGATCTGGAGAAGCTGGGGATTGAACCCAGGACCTCATACATGCGAAGCACGCGCTCTACCACTGAGCTACATCCCCTCTGCTTTTCATGCTTCCTTCAATCAGTCATCCTCTGGGACTGAACACTGAACCTGCCTGAAGTCAGTATTAGATGAAGCTGGTGATGCCATACCAGTGTATCAACATTTACACCTTTTTAATGAAGATCTATCCCTTTTCAGCAGATACTATCAGATATGAAAGCTCCCATCGGCTGTTTAGACCTCGTCAGATCCATTATGAGGAAGCACTTCTGCAACTGCAGAGTAGCTCAGACTGAAGTGGGCCCACTTTGGTATTCAAGCTTTGTGCTTCATGCTAATGTAGGCACCATTTACACCTCTTAACTCAGCTCTCTTCAGATCCACTCCAATGTATTTAGGAGCTATAAAAAACAACACTGAATCAGAAATCTAATTTGCATATAAAAAACAATGTTTCAAAAGTCTCTGTTAACTTTCTGCCTTTTAATATCAGACCACTTAAAACCAGCTCATGTGCATTTCTCGTTAATGGGCTCAAATTCAGTAGCTGCAGAGCCATCTGTCTAGAAGAGTGAAAACGTGTTGAATCGTCAAAAGCAGCATTTAACTGTATTGAAAACATTGAAAGAAACTGGATTGATATTAAGAAGTGTCAAAGAGCGTGCCATAGACACCCTACAGGTTAATCACACGGAGAAAAGCAACCGGGAAACATCACATTCCTGATGATGAGAAAGTGTGGCAAAAGAGGGTGAGAGGCAAAAGGAAGGGATGGGATAAAAGATGGAAGGGAGGAAGAGGAGAGGGAAGTGAAGGGTTCAAATGAAACTGATGTTGAAGAAAAGGAACATGACTGTGTGTTGTGTTTACCTGTCGAGGCGCTCTGCTGTGTGTGGCTTTAGTGCCCTCTAGTGGCTGAGCCTGGTCTCTGTGCGCTGCCTGCTGGAGCCTGCAACCACCACCACCACCAACACCATCATCATCATTATCAGCATCTCTATTAGATTCAATATTGGCATCTTCATCATCATGAGGATCTCAATATTCTCAGCCATCATGATCATTATCACTAACCCTCCCTCACCCATCCCCGTGGAATTAACTCCCATTACTTTTACTTCCTGGAAAACAGAGTATCTAGATGGTGACCTCATGCTGCACCAGTACAATCCTGATCCTGTGACCTCACATTCTGTTTCACTCTACTGATCAGACTGGACTTCCACCTGCGCACAGCCAATTCCTGAAATTACAATGTAACCAGGAACTGCGTCGTAGTTGATGACTTAAGCGGTCCAATCAGGGACTGACTGGATCCAATGCTGATTGGCTGAAGGACTTTGTCTGTCAAGGCAAGTACTCCCGCCCACTGAAATCGATGTGGACGTTAGAAGAGCGAAACAGAATGTGAAGGTCGTGTGATCAGGATGGTTTTTTACCAGAAATACAATCCTGCCCCTCTGAACTCCTCCCATCAAATAAAGCTGGCTGTCTCATATTCCATTTAGACAGCTTTGAATGATCCCTCACTGTGTCTGTGGTATGCCCCTACATCCTGTTTCAACGGGAAATGCATAGAACCAGGAAGTAAATATGCCATTCCATGGGGTCTTCGAGATTATCATCCTCAGCTCCTCATTATCGTCTTCGTCATCATCATTAACATCCTGTTACATCATCGTCCTCGGTTACATCATCATCACATCATCACCATATTCACTCACCTAGACAGCGACAAGTGGACAGACACGCACACACTTAAAACACATGCACACGCGCGCACACACCCCAACCTACCTGTAGGGGAATCGTGGCTGTGAGAGCAGCGCTCTGCTCCTGAGGTGCTGGTAGAGGTTGCTGCTCAGAGACATAGGGTTGAGCACACAGTCCTCATCCAGCTGGCCAAGACAAGCCTGACAGAGACACACAGAGAAACCCAATAACCATCCCAACATCATCTGGATAGACAGGCTGCAGCCTATGGGCTAGTGGCGCAATGGATAACGCGTCTGACTACGGATCAGAAGATTCCAGGTTCGACTCCTGGCTAGCTCGATGGTAGCTTAGGGAGTTAACTAATTCCCACTGCCTGTCTGCATTTTCTAACCTTGAGAGGCAGCTGGATTCACATGAGATCAAGATCAAATGACAAATCCACCTTGCCGCACTCCAATCTATTATCTCTATCTATCTATCTATCTATCTATCTATCTATCTATCTATCTATCTATCTATCTCTATCTCTAATCTATGAAAGGCAGAGAAAGAGCAGTAAGACGTGTTATCCCTGACACACAAAGGTAGTGATCACATTTACACCTCTCCAACATTGCATGCAGACAGTTTTGTGTTACAAGATTCCGCTTGGAGGAATGTTGTCCTTTCGACACGTGTAAGGAAATAGGCATGTACGGTCAATTGACAGCATTGTTCCATAAAAGGAATATACGGGTGGTCTTTTTAAAAGAGCATCTGACCACTGGAGGAGTGCCGTGACCCGGATTCGAACCGGGGTTGCTGCGGCCACAACGCAGAGTACTAACCACTATACGATCACGGCAAGCCAGCTCGACAACGGGACTGACGGTGAGCGAGGGCCTTTCTACCATGTTTTATCTCTTGATTTAACCTTGCCGTTTCCTTTTTTTCGTGTTGCAAATTTAAGCTTGAGCATCGATCAAAAAGCAGCACTGAGGGTCAACCTTTTTGGGACTTCAGTGTGTTCACTGAAAAAGTCCACCATGGAAATAAGTTTAACAACTTTATTGTGATATCCCGATGAATTATTCTATACTATATGCTTGTTTGGTATATTGTATTTTTTTATTTAAAATAAATTCATTCATTCATTCATGAGTCGCTTTTATGCAAGCACTTGTCGTCCTCTTTGGCCTTCCTCCGGCCCATAACCATACACAGCTTCCACGTATTTTGCAAACAAGTGACCCCCGAGTCGGGTGCCATGAACTACTGTGCAACGGTGTGACACTAATAAAAGAGATATTCCAAGCTAAATGTGGAAGATTATGCAAGAGAGAAAACTATAAGTGCTAGTCCATTCAAACTGACCATGAAGGGAGAGGCAATCATCACTTGCTTTTGTTTAAGCCAACATTCTAAATTAGCATTTAAAGGTGGGCTCTCAGAGAGAGGGGGAAAGGGAGACAATAGTTTCAATTTGTTAGCTGTGAAAGCTAACAATGAGCTAGCCAGGAGTCGAACCTGGAATCTTCTGATCCGTAGTCAGACGCGTTATCCATTGCGCCACTAGCCCGTGAAGTTGTGATAATAGGGAGCACACACACCTCGCCAACATCACATGCAGCCGTCTGGTTTTCTGATGCGATTCATACAGCTGAGCTCTGTGGAGGAATGTTGGTCTAATCCAGTGGGTTTCAAAGTGGGGGCCGCAAGGGGGCATCTAGGGGGGCCTCCGCAAATTAATGGAAATGCTTAAAAAAACATCTTTATGGGGAACGAAATTATATTTGTTAATACTACAGTATAATAAATAAATCATATATTTGTATTATATATTTTTTCATTTATAATTTATTCTATTATATTTAATCATATTTAGTGTAGTATTAACAAATATAATTGAATCCTTTCCTTCCACATAAAAAAATATATTTGCCATGCCCATCTGTCTAATTGCCTGCCATTCATTGTCATTTTCCCCTGGTGTGGGTAATAATCTGGAAAAATGTTTATGACGAAATATTGAGTAATGAGTATGAAGAAATATTGAATATGAAGAAATATTGAATATGAAGAAATATTGAATATGAAGAAATTAGAAAGATTTGAGATACAAATGTAATTATTAGGTTATTACATTAATAAAGTAAGGAAATATTCTGAGGTTGTATGGAAGTGATTTTACATTTTCAATAGTATTGTCAATGGCTTTTTACAGACATCTTGCAATAGGGGGGCCGCAGTTAAAGACTAAAGGGCTCATTATACTCGAGCAAGCTCCGTGGGGTGGAGCTCCGCGAGTCTCCGCGAGTCACCGTGCGGACCTCGCGCTGGGGCAGATGCTTTTATACTCAGAAGTGATCAGCCAAGTGATCAGCATGTATTGTACAATGTAATAGTGAGAACAGCCCGTGAAAAGTCGCAATGAAACGCTATTATGTGCAGTACTGAGTGCGCTTTCACTCTCAAACGACCGTACATCAGCACATGAATGAATCACCAAACTTGTTTTTACTGAAAGCCGTTTCAGTTCTCAGCCCTGATAGCCTACTCTGTGCTGCTTTTAATCTCTCTCAATCATGCTCTCAACACAACACATTTACTTGGTGAAATGACTAAAAACGAACAGTTGCAAATCAAAGTTTAGTCTACCACATGGGTCAAGAAATCTGAGCTAACCTGTATAGCCTGAATGGCATCAGGCGGGGGGTCCTGATTTGAGACGGGCGCTGGGCAGGGCAGCAACAGCTCCCTGGAGACCACCGGCTTCAGCAGGAGGGAGAGAGACGGGGAGGGCTGGAGGATGTAGTGGGAATACACACCTGGGTTCACACACACACACACACATACACAGACACACAGCGCGAGACTGTGAAATGAACAATACTCCTTAAAGCTGCATACATTCTCTCTCGTTCTCTCTCTGCCTCTCACGCACGCTAGGGGTGGGACTAAATATCGAAATATGGTGATACTTCCTCTTGCGATACATTATCGATACCCTGGTGCTCATATCGTGATACCATTGTGACATTTATCCTGAAATGTGTATTTTTTGCAACCTTTTTCCCCTGTAAACTTAATTTACACAGATTGAAAAGGTTTTACTGAGGCATAGTTTTGTATCGTTCCTTTAAACATTTTAATTTCACACATGGAGTCGTGGACAAGGTGCAGTCAGTGTGTGTTAAAGAGGCACGATGCAGTCTGGACTTTGTTGTACATTGTTTCATGTCAATGCTATGGATAAATATGTAATTCCTGCTTTTTGCCTTTTTAGGGGGAGATTACATAAACTTTATAATATATTATAATATAATATTATAACTTTATTATATATTAAAATATATATATATTCCACACTGGGAAATCCAATGCAGTGAGACAATAGAGAGACATAAAAGCACAGAGCAAGACAAGATAACAGCAGACCAAATTCTCTTTTTACAAAAGATTAACTTCCTTTTAACTGCAGTAATAGGCGGAGCAACACCGACAGGAGTGTTTGAACGTCACTTTCCTGAAGTGAAAGTAAAAGTAACAGAGCGACAGACAGCACTGCTACAGTGGAGAAGTCTCTTAACAGAGCGACAGACAGCACTGCTACAGTGGAGAAGTCTCTTAACAGAGCGACAGACAGCACTGCTACAGTGGAGAAGTCTCTTAACAGAGCGACAGACAGCACTGCTACAGTGGAGAAGTCTCTTAACAGAGCGACAGACAGCACTGCTACAGTGGAGAATTCTCTTTCATTCTCTCAGTTCATCAGGCCTTTCTCAACAATACAGCAGTCTTAAGAGACATACAGGTGAGCACAGCAGATACTATTTACTATTTAAAACGAGAGCAGTGATACATAATTGAGCTATATTCAAATGGGATGTTTCCCTCGTTTCATTTTGCCTACTTGTCAAATGGGGAAGTGCAATTTAACTACATAACTGTAAATTACTTTTGATAATATTCCAATCATCTAACTTTGATATCTTTCAATATGAATATTCAAGAATGGTGTCACAGTATTGTTATTTCACACTTTCACTTTAGGTCTCAGTGTCTAGATATGTCTGCTGCCAGCAGTCTCCTCTCTGAAGAGCAGTTTCTGTGCTCCATCTGTCTGGATGTGTTCACTGATCCAGTCTCCACACCATGTGGACACAACTGGACAACACACAACACTGGGATGTTAATGCCCCATGCAAGTGTCCCTTGTGTCAAAAGCGTTTCAACACAAGACCTGAGATGCAGGTGAACACTTTCATATCTGAGATGGCTGCTCAGTTGAGGAAGTCAGCTCAGATGAGAGCCAAACCAGGAGAAGTTCCCTGTGACGTCTGCACTGGGACCAAACTGAAGGCCCTGAAGTCCTGCCTGGTGTGTCTGGCCTCCTACTGTGAGACTCACCTGGAGCCTCACCAGAGAATCAAAAGCCTCAAAAGACATAAGCTGATGGATCCTGTGGAGGACCTGGAAGACAGGATGTGTAAAGAGCATGATGGACCACTCCAGCTGTTCTGCAAGACGGACCAGATGTGTGTGTGTCTGGTCTGCACTGAGTCAGACCACAAGTCACATCACTTTGTTCCTCTGAAAGAAGAATATGAAGGAAAGAAGGTTGAGCTTGGGGAGATAGGGGCTAAAATTAGGCAGAAGATCCAGGAGAGACAACTAAAGATTCAGGAGATCAAACAGTCAGTAGAGCTCAGCAAGGAAGATGCAGACAGAGAGATAGCAGACAGTGTGCAGGTCTTCACTGCTCTGATGCAGTCTGTGGAGAGAGGCCAGGCTGAGGTCATTGAGACGATCGGAGAGAAGCTGAAAACAACAGAGAAACAGGCTGAAGGCTTCATCAAAGAGCTGGAACAGGAAATCTCTGAGCTGATGAAGAGAACCGCTGAGGTGGAGCAGCTCTCACACACTGAAGACCACCTACACCTCCTCCAAAGCTTCCCATCCCTGAACACTCCTCCACACACCAAGGACTGGACAGAGGTCAGTGTCCATCGCTCATCATATGGGACTGTGAGGAGAGCTGTGGCCCAGTTGGAGGAGTCTCTCGGGAAAGAGATGGAGAAGCTGTGTGCTGATGTTCAGCTGAAGAGGGCCCAGCAGTATGCAGTGGATGTGACTCTGGATCCTGAAACAGCATATCCCACGCTCATCCTGTCTGATGATGGGAAAAAAGTAAAATATGGTGGTGTAAAGAAGGATCTACCAGACAACTTAGAGAGATTTTCCGTTTGTTGCTGTGTCTTAGGAAAGCAGAGCTTCTCTTCAGGAAGGTTTTACTATGAGGTTCAGGTCCAAGGGAAGACTAATTGGGATTTAGGAGTGGCCAGAGGGTCAATCAACAGGAAGATAAAACTCACACTGAGCCCCCAGCATGGCTACTGGGCTTTATGGTTGAGGAATAGAAATGAGTATAAAGCTCCTGCTGGCCTCCTCTCTCTGAAGACGAAGCCTCAGAAGGTGGGGGTGTTTGTGGATTATGAGGAGGGTCTGGTCTCTTTTTATGATGTAGATGCTGCAGCTCTTATCTACTCCTATACTGGCTGCACCTTCACTGAGACACTTTGCCCATACTTCAGTCCCTGTAACAATGATGATGGTGAAAACTCTGCCCCACTGATCATCTGTCCTGTCAATCACACAGATTAGACTAATCATTTGTTGATTCATTGTCTTTTAAGATAACAAATTTATAAATTATCCAAACTTGCAATCAAGATTTATTTTGTGACATTTCGGTCACAAATGTTTTTTTTTTTGATTGATTGATTTATTGGGTGAATGTCAACAATACAGGGAAATCACAGACAATCACCGAGGATAAAAACACAATAAAGCCATTGGCTGGTTACAGATACCGTGAAGCCATCTTAAATAGGGAGTGACTGTAGTGTCATAGCCAATCAAAACTCCCCACATGAAACAGGCCATGAGGCATCACAACACATCATTTCTAAAAGGCAGTCAGCTAAATGACGCATGAAAAACAATAAATATTTAGAACATATATTATCAAATACTTAGAAAGTGTATTATCAATATGGTGAGGCTCACAAAAATAGGCAATAAGTAGGGACACACATCCATAATGTTAAATAACCATAATCAGATTGATAATTTCACTCAGACAAGACTGCCTCCAATTAGGCCTGAAAGCGGGTGCCTGGAGGTAATAGCCTATGAGCTGAGGAATGCCTGCATCAGCTACATTTGTACTGAACTTTGAACTGCACCAGCTTACTTTTTTATGTTGACAAGGTGCAGTCAGTGTGTGTTAAAGAGGCAATATGCAGTCTGCACTTTGTTGTACATTGTTTCATTTCTGTGAATAAATATGTAATTCCTGCTTTTTTTGTCTTTTTAGGGGTATTTTTTCCTCTTCAGTTACACAGATATTGTGATGTATCGTAGATTAAATTTCTTGCAATGTATCGATTATCGCAGAATTGCAGTATCGTGATACAATCGTTATCGAGGGCCAAATATCGTGATAGTATCATATCGTGAGTTACTCTGCGATTCCCACCCCTAATGCATGCACGCACGCACGCACGCACGCATGCACACACACACACACACACACACACACGCACGCACGCACGCACACACACACACACACACACACACACACGCACACACACACACCTGAGACTCCGGCTGTAGAGCTCTGGACCGGCTCCAGGCACACCAGCAGGAACAAGTCACGACTCTGAGAAAGGGGGGAAAACAGATCTCACACTGACCAATGCGGTCCATATGTCGTGTGTACTGTGATGGCATTTTGTGCATGTTGCAGTCTGAAATGAGTTATGTTGGTTATGGTTTAAAAAATATCTTTGGGGTCAACAAACTAGTGAAATACAACATCATGGCGAGAGATATTAGTATACCGGTACTATTGCGTTAGTTAATCATTTTGTCGTAGAGCCAACCAGATTGCCTGTCCTCACCAGGGTTAATGATGAAATTTATGACAGATTCGCTTCATGAAAATTATTTTAATTTTGTTATACGAAACCAGTCCTTGGGTGTCAAGCACGTCTTGTGAAGCACTGATGTCTGTGTCTGTGCCTTCGAAAAAAGAGACGACACAGTGCATTGGCCGGGCAATTGCTTGGATGGTGATACTGCAGCAGGTTGACTGCTTTCCTTATAAAACGCTGCAAGGTTGAATCCCGTGCAGGGGGCTGCCTGTTCTGATGGAAATCAGTTTATTCAGTGATCAAGCCTAAAACGGCTTCTTCCAGTCACTTCAGATTTCTCAACTTCGCAATGAAAACGTACATGTCAAAAAAAGAGATGTATATATGCCTCTGCCTTCCACAATGTCATTTAAAATGAGGTTCAACTGTTCAGCATGGGAAACGCACAGCTGTGTCTGTCGGAATCAGCCCTGGCATGTTTGAGCATTTCAAATGGTTAGTGAAGCAACTGGAGGCAACGTTGTTCCAACATGGCCAGCGCTCAGCCCCGGTAACAGACAGACAACTGACGTCAAGACGACAGTAGGTAGGTAACTGCTTCCGGACCAGCAGAGGACGAGGTGGCCGAGTGGTTAAGGCGATGGATTGCTAATCCATTGTGCTCTGCACGCGTGGGTTCGAGTCCCACCCTCGTCGAGATCTATTGTTGCGAAAACAAAGGGAGGGACTGTTTGCGCAGCTTCAGATATAGGTTCTATTATTCACTCAACGAAATCCCTGTGCAGATGCCTTTCACACCATCTGGTCGATGAAGTTGTAAATCCAGTGTTTCCAGAAACATTGTGGAAGATCATAAGTTAACTATCCTTTAAAAAATGCCTCTATTTTGTTAAAACCTTGGTTTACATTATACACTCAGACGCGGTTATTATTATGCAGTCTCAGACCTGCATTAACATAGAGAGGATCTTGTGGAGCTGCGATGGCCGAGTGGTTAAGGCGTTGGACTTGAAATCCAATGGGATCTTCCCGCGCAGGTTCGAACCCTGCTCGCAGCGTCCAACACTTTCTGAATTTTCCCCAGGGTTAGTGTTGGCTGTAGCATGTTGATGGCTCTCCCGACACAACCACATATTTAGCTTGCTAGATAATTAAGCAGGTACCTACTTCAGCACTTCAGCAGGTAGCTAGGTGATATAATGGAAAAATGACTAAAATGCTTTGTTGATTCACCAATTAATGAGTTGCAGCCATAGATCATTATTGTACAGATACAATAATGATCAATAAGCAATCAATCAATCATTTTGCACTCACAGTGATAAGACAGGTTCCTTGCGTTTCATACACAGCCTTAATCTTCAAATAGCCATTTGAAGGAGTGAGAAAGTGAGGACCAGGACAGAGCTCCTCAGTTTCCTACAATGTCCTCACTTCCCGGGTATATAGCTACACACGCACACGCACACGCACACAGACACACGCACACGCACACGCACACGCACACGCACACGCACACACACAGACTTACCCTGAGTGTGTGACAGAGGGCGTGGAACAGGTTGCGGTTGGCTTCCAGCTCGTCCCAGTCCAGCTGCCAACAGGTGGTGGGGCTGATCACCAGTGGCAGGCCATACAACACACTCTCACACACCCCATCTGCATGCAGAGCCCTGCAAAACACACACACACACACACACACACACACACTAGGTGTTGGCGGGGAAGGAGACACACATTATCGTCTGTGCTCTGCAGAATCTTTGTTAGGGTTATTAATAATATATAATATATACTACTGTAATATTAATATATTACAGTAGTATATTTTTTAATAGTTGTCCAGTCCCCACCAAAACGGGGGGCTATGCATCAGTCGCCATCCGTTTGATAGTCACACTGTAATCTTTACTTTGTGCCGCTAGGGGGCGGCATTGACAATGAATGGGGACTCGGTGGTAAAGCAGGTCATACAATGAAAGTTATGATACAATGTGGGCGACAATGGATGGGAAGTCAGTGGTACAGTTAAAGTTATCATAGGTAACAATAGTCTACACATGCTACATACAGTACACACTTGGAGACATCAGACTGGACTGATGTGTTGAAGTGAGAGTCAATGGAGAATTTTAATTAATTGTATTGTAGTCACTAACGTCCCGACGCACACACCGTCTTCTTCAGAGTTGACTGAAGAACACGCTGCGTACGTTAGTCTGTGCACCTTATTAAAATCTATTTACCAGTGATATTGTGTGTTCCACTGCTCTCTAGGGGGTTCAGTCAATTAGAAGTGGCCCATTGAACTGTTTCCAGTATTTTGTCCTGTTCTGAGAGCACCGACCTCCCTCTGTGGAGGGGCTGAAGCGCAAGACATTCCTGCTACATTGATACAGACAAACCCTCTCTTACAGACGCCTAATAAATGTGTGTCAAAGGGAAATCAGCTCTCAGTCAGTTCCTGAAAAAGTGCTCGAAAAAGTGTTTTCAGCAGAACACCAGAAATATGGAAATACATAACACATGATAATGGGCAGAGAGACAGAATGACATCATCCCTGCCAAGGTGTGTGTGTGTGTGTGTGTAAGCAGTATCACTGTCCTCATCAGTATGTAAAACGTGCACACACACACACACACACACACACACACACACACACACACACACACAGAAACTAAGTGTCATGGATATGTAAAGCCAATGCAAAGTAGGAAAAGAGGAAGAGATCACTCATCTGGGAATGTCTGCGTTCCATCATGCATGAATGGTGTGTGTGTCCAGTATACAGACAGACACACTAGCATGTGTGTGTGTGTGTGTGTGTGTGTGTGTGTGTGTGTGTGTGTGTGTGTGTGTGTGTGTGTGTGTGTGTGTGTGTTTTGGGAGGGATGAATTATTTAGACCATGGGTTTTCAAAGTCTGAGACTGTGGGCCTCCCCCACAGACAGACGAAGCTTGGCTAGCGCGGGGATGTCCGCAGATTGAAATCCCCGGTCTACTGTGGAATACAGAGGGAGTTATCTGGCAGCGATAGGCTTAATCAGAATTGTGGGAACTCATTTGACAATGGCTTGAATCTAACGGATGTTCATTAATATGTAAATGTTACGCACTCCAATTTGAAGGAGCGACAGAAGGGATATTTATTTGATATGGCCAAACACATTCTGGATACGAGGCATTTGTCTCTATACCCTGCAGTTGTTTGGGGTGTTTTCCAGTATAGGAGCAGATGACTCCAGCAGAACAAAGCAGACTTTGATGTGATGGAAGCGTCCCTGCTGTCAGAATGGAGCTATTCACAGACAGGCTGCTTTGTTGCATCATGGCCCATTTGACCAAAGGATCAAAACAGAGCGGGGAGGACGGGACTGGGAAGAAGGGGAAGGCAGATCATGTTAAAGGAACACACCTATATTTTGGGACATTCGCCTATTTGCCATATTTCTGATAGAAAGACGAGAAGAGATGCCTTTCTCTTCCCTGTGCGTGCATTACAACGTAGCCCCACTGCAAAGTCATTGGTTGCAATTGAAGGGGGGGGGGGTAACACCCAATCACAGTCAAAAATAAAATAAAAATGAATAAATCAGATGAAACACAGGCAGGTAATGATGTCACTGCAGTTGTGGTCTTAACTGGTCTTGAAATAAATGTGGTCTCGAGAGCAAGAGCGGTCTCGAGTAATACAACACTAGTTGCAGCTGTAACGTTAGTTGTCTGACAACTAATACTAGATCTCTTGCTGTCTTTCTTTCCTTCACTTCCCACACACAATGCTGATTTGCAGGTTGGATCTCCACTCCTTCTCTATCAATCCCCACCCGCAACCCCTCCCACTCTTACTTGATTGCCTTCAGCCTCTGTGGCGGACGGCTGTGATTGGCCGAGGCCTTAGCGGCAGGCAGGAGGTCCCGGAGGCTCTCGGTGTTCACTCCCAGGTTGGGGGCCAAGGGGAAGGCTGGAGTGGGGCTTAGCACACGCTCCTGCATGTCACACTTCACACACACTGCACAGACACATGGGATGAGAAAGAGAGAGAAGTTGGATCATGATAGAAAACACCAAACTGATCCAGAAAGACTTCTATAATACAAAAACTATTGTTGTCTGCAGTGATACTAACAAATCTTTAAAAGTTGCAATCATATACATGACTTCCCTTGAAAACAAGTGGAGGCATTCTGTGTCTCTACAACTGATGCATATATATATTATATATATATATCTATCTGATATGCCGATATTTTTTAATTCTTTTGGCGATGCCGATGCCGATACAGATATACACGCATATTTTTCCCCACCTAATTTCAGTGATCATCAAGTCTCTCCTGTAGTGAAATTAACACATTATTATGCCTACTCTTATCGTGATGGCCCGCTGGCAGATGCAGACATGTAAATACAATGCTTTTCAAAATGTACGCATTCACTGGGCAAAATAAGAAAACTACTTCAACTTAGCTTATGTAAAACATGCCATATTTCTTGTAACATTTTCTTTCAAACTAAACTTTAAGATTAATCCGACCTAATCAGGCTTGGATCATTCTCTGATTGCTCTTCCTGAGACATTTAGTCAAAGAATTCAGTGAAGCATCGAGCATTTTGGCATAGTTAAAGCGTCATTTTATCGGCCTGTCAAATCGGCAGAAATGTTTGTTTTCGGGCCGATATGATATTTCATTTCGACGCCTTTATCGGCCGATACCGATGACGTGACGATATCATCGTGCATCCTTAGTGTCTACCAATGTGTGTGGATGTTACTTTACCTGGGCTGGGATTCTGCAGGGTGCGAGGCAAGAGGAGGTGCAGGTGCTCTCTGTCTCCTCCCTGCTCATGAAGCCACGCTTTCAGCACCGTCTCCATGGCGACCACGCTGTTGTCCACACGCTGCAGGTCGACCTCCATCCCCAGCATCAGACAGTCTGTGGTCGCGCAGACACACACGTGAGCATCAACACATGTCGGATGAGAAATGGTCAGCGTTTGAGGTCTAGACCCTGCTGCCAACTGACTTCAAAGGATTTAAACTGTGTTGGTTAAAAAGTAGTTTGATAATTGCATGGTGGAGATGTTGTTTCAGAGCCATTTCATTAGTCTTGTTTACAATGGAGAGTTAACATAATATTTTCCTGTTTTAGATGGACATTTCTGGGGAAAATTACATACTGTTTCAAAAGTCAGTATACATGTTTATATACATGATCAATAAATAAATGAGATAAAAATGACTACAACAATTACATAGCTTTGTTTTATTTATTATGAATAAAAACAATATACCTCTTTTCAAAATGCTTGGTATTTCACTTTTTCACCACTAGGTGGAAGCAAAAGAGTAGATTCAATATACTCGACTCATCACATCAAGGGTTTAACGTCCTTACGTGATCATCCACAAACCATTTGAAACTTTTACAGCCTTGGACCTAGATTTAGAGTCTGGTAGACGGCTCGGCACTGCTTTCATGTGGAAGAACTAGGCCTGCAATGCATTTTGGATGCTGAAATCAGCCTCAGACTGAAGGGCAGCCTCTGGTCTGTGCTGGAACATGCAGTAAGATACAGCCTGTTTATTTGCCTGACATCATTTCAGTTGTTTTTCTGGTTTATCTCATGTACTCTCTCTTCTCTCTCTCTGTATACCCAATTATCCCAGAGGCTAGAGAGGAGGTAGTCTGATCTCCTCTCCATCCCCACTGATCTCCACTCCTGAGCCTCACCCTCCTCTCCTCTCCCTCTCCCCCTGCTCTCTTTGGTCCACGTAGCCTGATGTCCATTTATCATTGCCAACAAGGCCCAGACCTTACAGAACGCCCCTCTTCTCTCTTTCCTTCTATCTGGTGTTTAATAGTTAATGACCCATCGGGGGATAACTAATAGGACTGAAAGGAGGAGAGAGGATCAGGAGGAGGGGGTAAGAGTGAGGGAGGAGAGAGGACAGATAGAGAGAGAGAGGGGGAGAATAAATGGGAGAGGATGGGGAGGGGGGAGGGGGTGGACAAAGTATTTAAACTTTCTCAGCCAAGAAACTCATGAGAAAAATGAGA
>NC_139628.1:40886632-40894132 GCF_964638095.1 Poromitra crassiceps
AAATGATATGTGACCCCTCCCTCTGATCTACAAGTCTAATTATGTTACTGCATTTCATCAATGTCCTCTAAAGTTTAAACTGTGTGTGTGTGTGTGTGTGTGTGTGCGTGCATGCGTGCGTGTGTGTGTGTGTGTGTGTGTGCGCGTGCGTGTGTGTGTGGGTGGGTGTGTGTGTGTGGGTGGGAAGATGAACTGTGACATACATGCTGCTGATGTAAGGACACAGGGTCACAACACCAAATCTCATTAACAGTGTGTGTGTGTGTGTGTGTGTGTGTGTGAGTGCTGTAAATTGACTGTGACATACATGCTGATGGCAGGGTTAAACATGAAAAACCAGGGATGCCATTAGGTGTGTGTGTGTGTGTGTTTGTTTGTAGTGCTTTGCTTTCGTCACCTGAAAACAAGCTATTTCCAGAAAAAACTGCCATCCTTTCAGGAGGTGTTAGTCGCTGCGAGCAGGGTTCGAACCTGCGCGGGAAGATCCCATTGGATTTCAAATCCAACGCCTTATCCACTCGGCCATCGCAGCTCCACAAGCAGAGATGGGCAGTATTTTAAATACATGTATTTCAAATACGTATTTCAAATACATTTGTGTATTTTGTCATTTGTATTTGGCTGGACTGAGAAAAATAAGATGTAATTTGTATCAAGATACTTTCAGACCTTGTGTGTATTTTAAATACATAAAATACTTTTTTCTTTAATTTTATGTCATTTTATTCTCAAATTGACACATTCCTACCATTGACACAGGTTTCTGCGCGGAGGTGCGCTGCGTGGCGCATGCGCGCAAGTTCCGCGTACCGGTGTGTCCCCGCCGTTACCCTCAGAACAAACTCAACCACAAATCAGAGGCAGAGTACATGGGTCTTGAGTCAGACTTCACATCACTTCTACGTCTAGTATAAAGCCTTGTATTGGTGGAAATTCCCCCAGATAAATTACTAATATAAATTGATGATTAGATATTGCATGCACTGGCCTATCTGCAAATGAAACGGTTTACTACATATTCAAACCAGTGTATCATATTAGAAAGACTGCCCAACTGTGATGTCACTCAGGCAGTTGTGATGTCATCAGTGATGTCACTCGAGCAACTCTGATGTAGTATGAGCCGATGGTGCACATTTGCACGATGGCACCAAGGTGGGTGGGCGGTGTCTGTCTGTCTGTCAGTCATGATTTTGGGAGCCCGTGGAGCCGGCGATTTCCATAACTGCAGCCATGGCACATCAGCTCCAGGGATACTGTTATGATGTCAGATATCTAGGGAATTGATGAATTGACTAATTGTTGCAGCTCTTTATCAGTTTTTATAAAATTTATTTTTATGTATTTTCAAAATACAAAATACGTATTTGTATCTCAAATACATTTTTCAGACCAGTATTTTGTATTTGTATTGTGATACATTTTTTGAGCAAGTATTTGTAATTTGTATCAAAATACTTTATGATGTATTTTCACCCCATCTCTGGCCACAAGATGCTCTCTATGTTAATGCATGTGTATTATCGTGATTGACAGCAACCCACGGCTCCAATGATAAGCAGACATTTTCATTTGCTAGCCTGTTGTGTAAACTGTACCAAAAAAGCAAAAAGTAAAAAAATAAATAAAGGATAATTTTGATGTTCCACAATGTTTCACGTTTCGTATAATTGCAATCAAGCATTTTTGTCACTCATTTCATGATAACCGCGGTGAGGCAATGTGATGGGCTCTATGACAAAATGATTAACTAACGTTCGATCACTACCAGCGTAGCCATCAATGTTGGGCCAACGAGTTCTCCCTGCTCCACAGAGCGTGTTGACTTTTGAATGGATTCACCAGAAACAATCAATTCAATTTTATTCCAATGCAAGCGTTAGCCATCGAGAATTTAACTTCGCAGATTTTTTTTCCGCAGGAAAAAAAACAAGGCAAAAACAACTGTATTGGAGGACTGACTGAGGGTTCTTCATTCACTTGAATCCTACAGCATTCTTCCTGTTTTTCACCATCTCAGCTGAAGTGAGTGTTTACATGGTCCTACGGCTCATGGACCCAAGAGGCCCATGAAACCCAGTCTGTAATTGAAACAATGCATGGGACACGGGGGTCAATTCACTTTCACTTAAGCTGACGGAGGAAAAAGAGCTCCATCTAAAATTCCCAAACTCTTTGTACATAAAAAGATTTGAATAGCCCATCTGTAAGGAACAGCGGAACATTGAGGCTTAATCATTTTTGATGACTCACCCACTATAACCACTTCCTGTTGTTGGCTTCATCTCGTCCCTGGAGACGCTCTGAGCTATCATGTTAAAGATGGCTGCTAATGCTCGTCCTGCTTACTGCACATCTCCCTAATTAGCTCAGAGAGATTTCCCTGTCCAGAAAGGTCATTTGTGCCTCTGGATGTTTTTGATCACCTAAAGCAGGGGTTCCCAAACTCTTCCGACCAAGTACCACTATGTACCAAACCAAAGGCTACTAGCTGGTTGAAAATGGATACACACACACACACCTGCCAACATTAGGCTGTGAAAAAGAGGACCCCCTTTGAAAAAGTTTTTTGCCCTCGCAAAAATTTAGCCTAACTTGAACCATGACAGCCAATCAGAGGTGTCTCTTTCAGGCCAAAATGGCGGATTTGCTGTGCGCCGCCGATGTTGCAATGGAACCACCTATTAACTTCTGTTCCTATCAATTGCAACCACTGACGTAACCCCGTGACGTCCACTCGAAATTGGTCTATTGTGCGTAGGGAGCAGTAACTCCCTGTCCTGGTGAGACTCCTGAGCAAAGAAAAAGAAGAGGAAAAAAAGGAAAGAAAAGAAAAGAAAGAAAGAAAAAAAGGACAAAGAAAAAAACACACATATCATGTCTCCCCAGAGTGTTTTAACCTCCACTCCCCCCCCCCCCCACACAGTCCCTCTCTCAGCCCTCACCCATTAGTGGTTCTGGTTATGTGCATTAGCTTGAGAGCGGATCATCTTCATGTGTCATATCAGCTTGTGTTCTGTTAGGAGGACATGAGTGACGCAGCGCACTAATGCACTGCCAGCGCAGAAAACAGTCCTCTTTTCTACTCACGCTCAGATAGGGATCAGCTTCAGCCAGCAGATGATGGACACTACTGCGCTGTGCAATTATGCTGAGAAGCTCCTGAGAGCTGTCTACTCCCAAGAAGTATCATCATGATATCAAACAATTTGGAAATACATTATAGAAGGAAGAAAGTAAAACGTGAATAAGTTGGAACTCATTATTCTGTTTTAATTGCACTTGATCGTTAACTGCGTTAAAAAGTTAAATTGAGTTGAGTGACACAACATTATTATAGTAGATCACGTTGAAGGGCCTTTTAAAGACCAATTATGCTCAAGGTTCAATACGGATACGCATAATGGACAGAGCTTTCTGTCCGTACACTGCGTTCTGTTGGCAAAGCTGAACTTTGGATGAACTTTTGCTCCACCACCTGCGAGGGGGCAAAGCCGACTGGAGGAGAGGAGACTCCTATTTAATCAAAATGCTATTCACCAAAGTTTTTCTATATATCCTGTGTGCACTGAAGTCACAATGTTATAACCATATGTCACGTGAAACATGGATTGTATTATATCGTTGAAATCACTTGGAAGTCCATAGACACGTGTTCACATCCCTCAGTCAACACAATGCATTTCAACGATATAATACAATCCATGTTTCAAGTGACATATGGTTATAACATTGTGACTTCAGTGCACACAGGATATATAGAAAAACTTTGGTGAATAGCATTTTGATTAAATAGGAGTCTCCTCTCCTCCAGTCGGCTTTGCCCCCTCGCAGGTGGTGGAGCAAAAGTTCATCCAAAGTTCAGCTTTGCCAACAGTTCATTTTGTGCCTAATTCTGCACATCTTCTGAAAGCTTACCGATACGCATGCAATGCGTGATACCAAAGTTTACACGGATTGAAACGGATCATGGATGCATTTATTTTCAGACGGAAATGGAGCATAAATGAGCTCTTAGGTTACTTCGAGGCCTGTTTTTCCATTTTCAAGAACATTGTTATTTAAATGTAAATCATATGGTACTTTAATAACCCCCATAGGACATTTAAAATGTCTTTTACCCATCAAGGGAGCTCAGGCTCAGCTAGAGAAAATGACCAATGCAGACGAATGGGAAGCACCGAGAACGACACATCACATCAAATCTATAACTATAATCTATTCACCGTATGTAGCCCCGCCCACTTGACCCATTGTGTCACGACTTCCCGTTCAAAACGCCGGCTGTTTTACCTGCTCTCAAACTAGACTGACTCACTGGGTCAAACCTAGTTGGTAACACTTTATAATAACGTTCAGTCATAAGTCATTTATAAGCCTTTAGTTAATGATGACCTAATCACTTACAAAACATTAATATACATTTGTAGATGATTAATAAATGCTATGTTAACATATCACAAATGCATTGTGAGTCATCTATAAACTTTTAGTAAATGAAGTGTTCCTCACCTGTTGTAAATGATGTGTAAATCATTTACAATTAATTTTTCAAGGCTTTCAGCATCCCCTAATCTAAAGTGTAAACCGTTCGTCACACATAAATGTGTTACATACAAGGGGGTAGCTCTGTCAAAATTGAAACCAATGCGGAAGTGCACTTAAACCTGCATTATTTCGAATGGCCTGCAGGGGGCGACCCATTGGTCTGTGGACTTCTGTTTTTTAACGCCTCATTAGGCCATTTTGGCCATTACCATCTTGGATCTCGACACAAGTCCAGGGGTTTCCCACAGAGTACGGCCTGCTATTGGTGCGTGATTAGCGAGCTATGTGATCAATGGACAAGTGACCTGTCAATCACGCCCCAAAACATAGTCTGAATATAGCGATTGAGACCATAAACGCATTAGGAAAGTGTTTACTGAAGCCATACTTGAGGCTTCAAAACAGAAGTCCACAAACCAATGGGCCGCCCCCTGCAGGCAAAGAGGACACTTCCGCTTTGGCTTCAATTTTGACAAACAGAGCTACCCCCTTGTATGTAACACATTTATGTGTGATGAACGGTTTACACTTTAGATTAGGGGATGCAGAAAGCCTTGTAAATGAATTGTAAATTATTTACACATCATTTACAACAGGTGAGGAACACTTAATTTACTAAAGGTTTATAGATGACACATTTGTATATATTAACATAACATTTATTAATAATCTACAAGTGTATTCATCTTTTGTAAATGATTAGTTCAGCATTAACTAAAGGCTTATAAATTACTTATGACTGAGCGTTATTATAAAGTGTTACCACTTAGTTTGACTCACATATGAGTCAGACTAGGTTTATGAGTCACAAGGAAGTCTAGACACAATCAAGCCAGACATAAGAGGTGAATATAGTACAGAGCCAATTGAAAGAGCTGGGAAAATGAACAAATGAAAATTAATGTGCGTCTTAATTGACTGCATGCACCGTCAAGCACACAGCCCACCTCAAACTGTAGCTTGTCTGGTCTTACTGTCATGGGGTTTGCTCTCTCCAACTTGGGAAGAACATTCTCGGCATGGCATTATTAAGTCTGCTATTTAGCCAGAGTCAAAGTGAACAGCACTGCCTAGGCCACTCTGCTTATTATTCAAATCAATATACCACTATTTGGCAGCAACGTGTCAATTCAGTGTCTTGCTGAATTCCCTCTTTCCCCACCTTGATCTTTACAAAGTGTACAAAAACATGAAGTTAAAGGAATCAAATAATTATGACTTTCTGCTTTCATGGGGGGATTCCCCTCTGTCATCCATATTGCACTCAGAACTAAACTGACAGCACACACTCTGTCCTTATAATGAATGGGTCATTGATGTAGTTTGAGACTATTATATGACAAATGGGACATTGATCATCTGGGTAGAAACGCAGACAGGCACACAAAGATACACACCCGACAGACACGCACGCACGCACGCGCGCACGCGCACGCGCACACACACACACACACACACACACACTCCAGTAGTCTGCTAATTATGCCTTGCAGTCACTGCTGTTAAGGCCAAGCAGTCATGGTGACAATCACAGTGACAGGCAGCAGAGCGGGACTTGAATAGGACAAAGGGGACAAGATGGCAAAGCCAGCCGTGTTTTCTGGCTGCCATCTCTGAAAAGGAAGAACAAAAGTGGAGCAAAAGAAGACAGGAGAAAATGGCTAGAGAGTGGAGAGAGACAGAGAAGAAGGAGGAAGAAGAAGAGAGGAGTTCACTGAGATGACCTCCAGAGAGAGATGAGATCAACAGCCTGCCTGCGGCACAGTTGGAGAGGAGAGGCTTATAGAGGATGAGGGCAGACAGAGGAGAGGAGAGGCTTATAGAGGATGAGGGCAGACAGAGGAGGGAACTAGTCCAAATGAAGAGAAACAACACATTAGGCATAGTTTTATTCGATTCACACTTTTTCAGAATCCGTCAAGGTTAACACTGTTTATGGCTGCTACTGGATGGGGAAAAAAACATCGCTGCGAAAAGTTGATTTTCCAGGACCCCCCCCCCACACACACACACACACACACACACACACACACACACACACACACACACACACACACACACACCTTTCTCTTATAGTGACTCCCACACATTTTTGACAAGTTTTCCTAGTTTTCACAAAGCTTCTTCAACCCATTTTCAATTCAAAGTCGGTGTCGTTCTCAAAGTTTTCACCAAACTGCCAGCATTCAGAATGGCAATAGAGAGAGAGGGGAATGAGAGGAAATGTGAGTGAAAGGAAGGGGAAAGAAAAGGGTGGTTGGAGAACCCCCCGAGAAGAGAGGGAGGGAGGACGAGATGAGAGCAGGATGGAGAGATTGGAGTGGAGATAGCAAAGAAGAAAGTGCTTAAAAGGGAGGGGGAGAAGGACATGGCTTTCCTTAAGTGGCTTGAAGGCCAAGATGAGAGAGAGAGACACGCGGTCTGGTGCTGTATGCTCAGATATGATAAGGAGGACAGGCGGAGAGACGGAGACAGAGAACGGGCCAGGAAGCCAAATGAAAACAGGGGCGGTCATGTTGTGCTCTGGCTGTACCGTAAGTGGTTTGATCAACTGAAAATGGGAGAGAGGCGATGAGGCGGGAATAAGGGAGGGAGAGGAGAGATCGAGGTGGTTCAAGAAGAGAACAAAGACGCATTATAGAGGAGGTGAAGAGGGAAAGACAGATGATACAGTAGTTGCAAGGCAGGAACTGCAGAGGAGAGAGTAACCAGGCTCTCTCTTTTGTCTCCTGGTCACTCACAGAAGAGGTGATGAGAAGAGAAGAGGGTAAGTGATGGACAGAGCGGGAGACAGCGCCAGGACAGGGACAGAATGGGAGAGGACAGAGTGTTGAGGCTTCTCTCTGTCAGTTTAATAGCTGTGAACGGCTGTGAGCAGCACACACTCCTTCTGCTCAGTAACCTTCGATTCCTCTTTTAGGAGAGCAAGCGACAGGGACACAAAAAGGACAG
>NC_139628.1:40896632-40914132 GCF_964638095.1 Poromitra crassiceps
AAAGAGCAAAATCCTGTAAAATCATGTACATGTAAAAGTGCGGACACTTATTTCCAACATGGTCCCTGGTCTTAAAAAACAGGACATACAGTAACACCAATGTTCAGAAACTAATTAAACAAAAGAAAAGACTCCGCCCACTACTCTAGCTTACTCAACAGGATTTAAAACCACTCAGAGAATTCACAGTCTTAATTCCGCCACACTAGCTCTCGTGTCCCGGTCGTGAGCATCCCGAATAAACTGAAAATACTTAGTAAAGTAATTTGGACAAAGGTCATGCAATATTTTATAGACCATGATGAGTTTCAACTGTTGTATATGAATGTGTTGTATGTGACTGTGTGAATGTGTTTATTAAACCATTTATTAAATCGATAAAAAACGTGCTGAAATACAGTAGTTTTGCTCACATTAATTTGGTGTGCGCATTGACAATTAATCTGATTAATTTTGTCCTGCATCATAATCTGAAGCTTTGCAGAGGGACACTGATGGGAAAAAAACATAGTTTTCAAGTCGGCCAGTTCTGGTACTTTAGGGACTGGTAGTGTGTTGGAGTGGATTGGAGCTCCAGTGTCTCTGGGGGGGGGGGGGGCAGGTGGTGCTGTGAGTAGGGAGATAATCGTCCAAACAGATGACCAAGAACCCAACCAGCCCCCCCCCCCCCCCCACACACACACACACACACACACACAAAAATCCGCCCTGCTAAAGCGTCCTTGAATAAGCTCCCTGGGTGGGTGGGTGGGTGCTACTCTGTAGTTCTGACCTCGCTGTCGACAGAGGGGCGACGAGGTCAAAGGAGAATTTGCCACCAGGGATCAATCAATATTGTAATATGCGATACAAAAAGGCCAATTGTGAGGCCTCCACATGGAGACTTGGCATGCGCTTTCATAATCCTTGGCTCTGGGCCAGTGGATTGTAATCCTCATCTCAAGGCATGCACGTGTTCAGAGTCATTATTATTGCGACTCAAAATGGATTTGCGGGGATGTGTGCTGATCCGACTGCTTGAAGAATAAGCAGAGGGGAAAGACTTCCGAAGCAAAACTTCATGGAGGCTAATACTCACACAGGTGAAAAAGCATACTATACAAACTGTAGGCCGTGGAACAATTAATATAGTTATACATACATATACACAGTTAAGGTATCATGTTTCGATTAAAAAAAGAGTGCATCCACTCAAAAGAGGTTGCTTTAAGTGGGTATATACTGTTTATATTGTATTGTATAATCAGAATTAGGGTTAGGGTTAGTGTGTGACTGTTAGGGTTAGGGTTAGTTTGTGACTGTTAGCATGTATGCTGATTGAAAGACTCCAGCCACATAACACAGCTGTCATGTTTTCATTCCGAATTTGCCTCCCATTTGAATCTCCTCACAGTCTACTTTTCGTGGTCTGACCCAAAAACTTTGGGTGCACTGATGCAAATGTGGAATTAGCTCTTTCTTCAATGGAGTTTAATTTGAATCTTAGTGCAGCGTAGACCCACTTCCAAAATACACCCAACTGGTTAAGGCACAGGGAGATACTAAATCTGTGGCGATAAAAGAGAGATCAAGCAGGAAGAGAGAGAGAGAGAGGGCGGGAGAGAGAGAGAGAGAGAGAGAGAGCACTAAAAGATGGTAGAAAAGTTCCCTAAATCTCCTTTTGGGAGGAGGGAGGTAATTATGGAGCTGGAGAGTGAAGAGGAGGAGACATCTTCTCATCTCCCTGTTCCACTCTGATGGAGCAAGGCAGAGCCTGTGATGCAGAGTATGATTAAAAGAGAAGTGCAAATTATATGGGGAGGGACCACACACACACACACAGACACACACACACACACACACACACACACACACACAAAAAAATCACACCCCGGTGTTGAAGTAAGCGGTGCAGTTTTGCGCATGTCGGACCTGTGAGTGCTTCCGTCCATGCGTGTGTGTGTGTGTGTGTGTGCGCGTGTGCATGTGTGCCACGGCGCCTTCTGTCTCCACTCTCACTTCCTTGTACGAACCGGGGGCTAGGGGCCTATGCTAAAAATCTCATCCACACACATCCCATGCTCAAACACAGTCACTTATAGAAGTGGCTGCACCGTTTAAAAAGTACACTCGTTCACACACACACACACACACACACACAGAACACACACAGAGGGACACACAAGAGTACAAACCGCACACAAAGACAGACATATAGATTCACGTCATCATATTGCAAACCTGGAGTGAGCAAACATATGTCAGACATATGTCACACATGTTCACAAAGGCGCTTCTTGCTGCACATGGATTTATGATTTTTTTTTTAACTCTCCAGGGAAATGATCATTTATGGAGCAGTGACAACATCTCCTGCATAAATCAAATAGATAAGGGCTCCAGTGTCTCAAAGATAATACGTGAGCTTATCTGCATGCTGAGATAATTTATGTCAGGCAAAAAAAAAGAAAAGAAAAAAGATAGATTTCTCTCTCTGGTTCTCTCTCCCTCACAGTCAATTAAAGAGGCTTTACTGACATGATACATCTGTGACGGCTGCTCAGATAACGCTGATGACTCTCTCTCTCCAACCCTGATACCTCATACCTACTGTATTAATATATGAAGAATTTAGTTTTAGATAAACGATCAAAGTAGATCAATTAACGAAACAGTTCACTCTCAACTTTATGGTCAGTTTCACTCGTTTCTACTGTGCAAGTGTCTCGACATCAGCTACAACATGACAAAGCACATGTTCACACTGTTTTACTATTTTTATAGAAAAAAATGCTGCCCCAAATGCATTTTCTGCTTATATATAGAAAGAGCGATCTGCATGATGTTCACTTTGCCTCCATAACGTCTTGCTGCAGCAGCTGCCACTGTCAGCAAACACTACAGTACTTATGTCCAACTCTAAAACCCTCAGCAGAAGCTCCCCCAGCACAGCCTATGTACTGTGTGACGGTTTCACATCCCCACTGCACCTTCCCTTTGCTTTATGTACCGTAGTTTGTTTATATGCTTTGATTCTTATCTTGTCTTCTGTTTTGCTCTCAGGACTCTGGGAGGGCAAATTGGCTAATCGGCTAATTGGAGTGCACCTGGGCCCGGTGCTCACTCCAGCTTTAAGACTCCGCCCTCCTGGCTGAGGTTTTAGTTTTGATTTCATTCCTTTCTTCTCCCCACCCTGCACTCATCTCAACATTTTGGTTAATCCATGCAACACCCTTCACACACTACACTCATCCACACATGCTTTACACCACTGACTTTACCGATTCTCACATGTCATGGTTTATTTAGTTTGGTTTGGTTTGGGTTTAATAAATAAATATATTATGTTTTGAAGTTACAACTGCGTTTCCCTTGTCTTTTGTTATGCCTCTTGGTTCCCCTAGGCCAGGGTCATAACAACTGCACTCAGAGTTTGGTTGATTTCCGGTTTTTACCAGTCCCCTCACGTGAACGGTCCGGTATTCACAACTACCAAGTGGTGAATACCGGACCGTTCACGTGGATTTATGTCATATTCACGGTAAACACGAGCCCACTTGAAGGGCCCATTAATCACCGATGATTCATCGGTGATTTATGACATCACTGTCCTCTTCCTCCGTACTCTGTGTGGGGCTTGATCAGTCATCTTTATTTTCAGAGGGGAAGAAAAGCAAGAAAATGTATAATACAGTCTCAGTTGTTACTTAAATGTCCAAACACCAGCAATTTTGTGTGCTACAGGTAAAATGAACAGTAGTTTCACACAGACTACTGTAGGTGAAATTAACAGTATAGTCTCACACACTCAGACTACATAGTCAATTAACAGTAGTCTCATACTAAATTTGACTGCAAGGTCCTTGACGGCCAGTTGCACCAACAGGGCTTAAGACTGGGTATAAGCTAAGTCGGTCATAACTTTACGACCTAACAGCTACGCCGGTTGACTGGACGGTTGGAAGGTTTCATGGGCTCCAGAAGACCAATAACACCATTGTTATCCCTGAAGGAGCCCCAGAGGTACACTGTCCCGTCATCTGTGAGTGCAGCTGTGTGGCTGTCCCCAGTAGACACCTGAACCACCTTCGACTCCATCAGCACCTTCCCTGGAACCGTCATGGAGGACTCCCCTGATGTGTCCCGACCAAGGGCACCCTCGTCGTTGCAACCAAATGTGTAGACACTGCCAGTGTCACTAGTCGTGTTTCCATTACTCTCAGAAATGCGCAAAATCTATATATCGCAATAGAAAGTGGGTAATGGAAACACGTAAATTTCGAAAAACCTCCCAAATATCGCAAAAAGTTTTTGCGCTCTCATGAGGTGGTTTTTCAGACGTGTCGATATAGCAGTTTATCGCAAAAGTGTAATGGAAACACATTTTTCGCATTTGCATGTCATGTGACCCATCTTCCCCTTTGGAAACGGAGCGGAAAATGAAAGGAAAATGAGGGAGAAACGGTTCGATAAGCCGTGGCAAAACCTCCGCAGCAAGTGGAAAACTTTTAAGCAACGCTACCTAGCAGAAAGACGAGTGTTGTGCAAAAGCGGAGCTGGGGAAAATAGATCATGTTTAATGACAGAAATCGCTCCATGGTGACAGGCTGCCTGTCTGTGTGCGCGCAGTTGTAGGCTACCTTTTTTCCTCTGCCTCTCGCGCTCACTGCATTCACTGCAGCCAGCAATATGTTGACACTCATTTTCTTTTGAATTGATAATCAGGCTCGTTTATATGCGTTGTAACTTCATGTTGTGATTTGCATTGAGCATGCAGGGGACGGGATTTGGGGCAGATCCCCGTGCGTAATCACTGTGGCAGCTGCTGCAACGGGGAATTTCGTTCAGGTGTGTGCGCCGTCACTCAAACTTAACTTCAATGGAAACGCCTACAAGTCGCAATTGTACATTGTCGAAATTGTAGAAATATCGCAATTATTTTGCGAAAAACTGTAATGGAAACACAGCTACTGAGGCAGACGGTGTACATGCCTCCAGCTATCACTTGCACAATGGCTTCCGGTAGGGTCACCAGGGCTGGCTTCTTCCTCATTTTGATGTAGTCTCCTAGACCCAGCTGTCCATCATCACCCATGCCCAGCACAAGAACCTGACCCGCCTCCTTCTCATGACTCCTGTGGGACACTTTCAGTTTCTTTTGGTCTTTATCATCTTCCAATTTAACGTCAGACTTCCTCTTGCCGGCGGTCTTTTTAGCAGGCATGACAGCAACAGACTGAAAGGTTTAGAAGTTTGTAGCTAGTTAACGCAAGTGAACGTGTGTGTTCATTGACTTATCTTGAATAAAATGCAACCAAAAGCAACCAGTCCTACTTATAGTAGTTGAATAGTTCCAAAAAAAAAAAAAAAAAAGTTTGTGTAGGTCTGATTGGAGTCATATATTGTATTTATAATGTTTATTATTTTGTGTCAGTGTGTTGGCACTGGAAACAATTGTTGTATTTAAAATGTGTCTGAATAATCCCGTAAGGGATGGGCTGCGTGCCAGACACGAAAATAAAATATTCATTCATTCATATAGCCTCTGCAGGGAAGGATTTATGACATCACTGATGATGTCACAATTAGAGGTCCCGGGTCCTAGGGTCCGAGTAGACCCGTGAAGACCTCTAGTCACAATGTCTGATATCATAACTCACTGATAATGTCACACGGTGATTAAGGATTTATGACATCACTGATGATGTCATGGACATTGTGACATCATCAGTGATGTCATAAATCCTTCCCTGCAGAGGCTATAAGTAGGACTGGTTGCTTTTGGTTGCATTTTATTCAAGATAAGTCAACGAACACACAAGATGTCTGAGGAAATGCGCCAAGAGGAGGAGGCTGAGACCTTTGCCTTCCAGGCAGAGATTGCTCAGCTTATGTCCCTGATTATCAACACCTTCTATTCCAACAAGGAGATCTTCCTCAGGGAATTGATCTCCAATGCTTCTGATGCTTTGGACAAAATCCGCTATGAAAGCCTAACAGACCCCACCAAGCTGGACAGTGGCAAGGAGCTAAAGATCGTCATCATCCCCAATGTAGCTGAGCGCACTCTGACCCTCATCGACACTGGAATTGGCATGACCAAAGCCGACCTGATCAACAACCTGGGTACCATCGCCAAGTCTGGCACCAAGGCCTTCATGGAGGCCCTGCAGGCTGGAGCTGACATCTCTATGATCGGTCAGTTTGGTGTGGGTTTCTACTCCTCCTACCTGGTTGCTGAGAAGTTGGTTGTCATCACCAAACACAATGACGACGAGCAGTACACCTGGGAGTCCTCTGCCGGAGGCTCATTCACAGTCAAGGTCGACAGAGGGGAGCCCATTGGCCGCGGAACCAAGGTTATTCTCCACCTCAAGGAGGACCAGTCAGAGTACATTGAGGAGAAGAGGGTCAAGGAAGTTGTCAAGAAGCACTCTCAGTTCATTGGATACCCCATCACCCTGTTTGTAGAGAAGGAGCGCGACAAGGAGATCAGCGATGATGATGCCGAAGAGGAGAAGGCAGAGGAGGAGAAAGAGGATGCTGAGGACAAGCCAAAGATCGAGGACATGGGCTCTGATGAAGAGGAGGACTCCAAAGACAAGGACAAGAAGAAGAAAAGGACGATCAAGGAGAAGTACATCGACCAGGAGGAGCTGAACAAGACCAAGCCCATTTGGACCAGGAACCCTGACGACATCACCAAGGAGGAGTATGGAGATTTCTACAAGAGTTTGACCAATGACTGGGAGGATCACCTTTCCGTCAAGCACTTCTCAGTGGAGGGCCAGCTCGAGTTCAGGGCCTTGCTCTTCATTCCCAGCCGCGTGCCCTTCGACCTCTTTGAGAAGAAAAAGAAGAACAACATCAAGCTCTACGTCAGGAGAGTCTTCATTATGGACAGCTGTGAGGAGCTCATTCCAGAGTACCTGAACTTTGTACGTGGCGTGGTCGACTCTGAGGACCTGCCCCTCAACATCTCCAGAGAGATGCTGCAGCAGAGCAAGATCCTCAAGGTCATCCGCAAGCACATTGTCAAGAAGTGTCTGGAGCTCTTCGCCGAGCTGGCCGAGGACAAGGAGAACTACAAGAAGTTCTATGATGGCTTTTCCAAGAATCTCAAGCTGGGTATCCATGAGGACTCTCAGAACCGTAAGAAGCTGTCTGAGCTGATGCGCTACCACAGCTCCCAATCTGGAGACGAGATGACCTCCCTCACAGAGTATCTCACCCGCATGAAGGGAAACCAGAAGTCCATCTACTACATCACTGGTGAGAGTAAGGATCAGGTGGCCAACTGCGCCTTCGTGGAGCGTGTACGCAAGCACGGCTTTGAGGTCCTGTACATGACGGAGCCCATTGATGAGTACTGCATCCAGCAGCTGAAGGAGTTTGATGGCAAGAGCCTAGTCTCCGTCACCAAAGAGGCCCTGGAGCTTCCAGAGGATGAGGAGGAGAAGAAAAAGATGGAGGAGGACAAGACCAAGTTCGAAAACCTCTGCAAGCTCATGAAGGAGATCCTCGACAAGAAAGTAGAGAAGGTGACTGTGTCCAACAGACTGGTGTCCTCCCCTTGCTGCATCGTAACGAGCACTTATGGCTGGACTGCCAACATGGAGAGGATCATGAAGGCCCAGGCACTCAGGGACAACTCCACCATGGGCTACATGATGGCCAAGAAACATTTGGAGATCAACCCCGACCACCCCATCATGGAGACGCTCCGGCAGAAGGCCGACGTCGACAAGAACGACAAGGCCATGAAGGACCTGGTCATCCTGCTGTTCGAAACCGCCCTGCTGTCCTCAGGCTTCTCCCTGGATGACCCACAGACCCACACCAACCGCATCTACAGGATGATCAAACTCGGACTGGGTATTGATGACGACGACGTGACCACAGAAGCCCCAGATGTGATTCCTCCACTGGAAGGTGATGACGATGTTTCACGCATGGAACAAGTGGATTAAAACCGCCTCAGATTTAACCTTTTATCTTCTTTTTTCCCCGATTGTACATCTGTAACTAGGGGAACCTGGTATTGCCATTTGCTCAAAATAAATAAATAAAAATAAAACAAATAAGTATAAGATATCATTCATGTCCACAAATAAATATAAGATATCATTCATGTCCGTCCGATGGATGAGTGTTGCCCTCATGTGTAGAGCGTTAGTTACCTCGGCAGGAAATGTGGTTTTTCATTTTGCTGTATATGGTTCATGGTGAGTGTTGGTGACAAACACAAAGTACCCCGTTGCACTGAGTTAAAAAAAAATTACTTGTAAGATGTAGTTTCTTAAAACAGACGGTTGGCACTCGCAACGCTTCTGCCTAAAACGTCTATACTTCAAGCTGGGAAAACTTGGTCAAAACAGAAAGGGAAACTCATGGAAAATAATGAGCGATGATAGGGGTGGCCCGGATGTCCCGCCTAAAGGCAGATGATTCGAGAAATATCGTATTTCTCCAATCAGCTGCATCGGTTCGAACTTCCTCCGGTCTGAAGCGTGTGGGCGTGAATTACAGACTGCTACAGCTCCATTCACAGACTGTAGAATAGAGACAGTCTGGCTTGAGAGACTAGATAAGGTGCGAACATGGGAAATGGTACATTTCAGTATGAGATGTTCTGGAGACAGTTTGGGTGGTTCTGCTCACTGCACGCTGCATGGAGAGAGGACTGCATTCCTTTGCCTCAGTCAAGGCTTATCTGTATTCAGTCTTTGTTTTGCAAAAAGTTAAAAGATGTAATACCTTAAAATTAAAAATAAATAAGTATTACTGGTAAAGTGAACTGCTCAGTCAAAGTGATTAAACCAGAGAGCTCTGCAAACAAGTGATGTCATCAGTGATGTTGCTAGAGCAATTGTGATGTCATCGGTGAAGTCATCAGTGATGTCACTCGAGCAATCATGATGTCAGTGGTGATGTCATCAGTGATGTCACTCAAGCAATTGTGATGTCATCGGTGATTATTATGATTATCGTTATTAGACTGCGGTTTATCTGGCCTGCACAAAGGGGATATAGCTCAGTGGTAGAGTGCATGTTTAGCATGTATGAGGTTCTGGGTTCAATCACCAGCTTAACAATTTCTTTCCTACACTAGCTAGATGCTGTCTGTTGAGGCTAAGGAGAGGAGAGGCAAGGAGAGCGATTTTATTTCAGGCATGCCACACGTGCGTGCGGGCGCAGCGGCAATGAGCTGCTTTCTCCATAGTTGTTGTGAGCGTTTGTTGAGCCGCAGCTATTGCGGTTTATTTTTTAGATAAAGATTTCTGCCATATTTATTTACGCGGGAGGCTCTCTATTTTTAACCCTTTCTCCCGCTGTGCTCCTGATCGGTAATTTCTCCCGCTAATCTCCCGATTTCATAGTGATACAACTCAAATGGGTGTTTAACAGTTTCTGTAATATGCCCAGACTGTAGCATATGTGTGGTGGTACCTGGCAACCCAGAGCCAAACGAGCCTGCCTGCTCATCACTGCGCTCGCTCAAGCTCTCAGGTGAAGTGCTCTGCCATACAGTCAATGGACTCAACTTGCTTTGCCACTGAAAATGGATGAAACACGTCCCAAGAAGAAGAAATACGCTTCCAAATTTCAGTCCACTTGTGAGACCTTCCCGTTTGTTTCTAACCACTAGCCCCATCAGCAAACACCATGCGTTTTGCAAGCTATGTCGGGCTAACTTTAGCATAGAACAAAAACATAGGGAAAAACAATGTTAGCAAACATGCCAAACACAAACAAGTTGTGGAAACACAGAGGGGGACTGCTAATGAGAGGTGTGTCGGAGGCTGAGCAAGTCAGCAAGGAAGATGGTGAAAATTGTGATGTTTGATGTTTTGATCACATCTTTTGTACATTTTATATGTTTATTTTATTATTATTTATTTTACTGTGAGCTATGAATTTAAGACAAATAAAAGTAATTTACTTTACATCATTGTATTTATTCTATTAATTTGTGGTGTAGGGTTATATGGGGTGGGGGGGGACGTTGAGGCTACGCCGTTCACGATAGGTAGGCATATCGCCCCGCTAGACTACATGTAGCCATAACCAACCAGATGATCAGATCCACATTTAGGGCAAGGCTGAAAAAATGTGTAGCCCCACTGAGGTGATTGTGCCCAAAGTTGAAGTTCAAGTCCACAGTGCCATCAATATGCAAGTCTTTGTCGCATCACCTACGTATATTGGGACTCAAATCAAGCTGAAGTGCAGGACTCGAGCACTACAATACTGATACCATCCACTAAACTACTGCTACAAAAGCAGCAGTGATTCTAGTGATATTAACCCATTGATACCTGATGCAGCATTTGCGCGTATATCCCTCATTTGTGTGCGAATCCCTTTAAGACCGCGAACCGCGTTAGGTATCAATGGGTTAATACATACTATATATATTTTACCATTTCACCTACAGTAAAATCCCCAATTACCTTGACTGACTTTCTCATAGTATGCAAACTAGACAGTACATTATTAACAAAGCAGATGAGTGAGGATTGACAGAGGGGATGTAGCTCAGTGGTAGAGCGCATGCTTTGCACGCGCAGGCCAGCCGCGTATTGTTGTAGCAGATTGATAGCCAATGAAATGGCCAGGATTTTCACGTGACATAGGCTACAGTGTTAGAACGCTGAGTATGTAATCTTCCAACTCTTGGCAGGAGAGACACGGGTTCGAATCTCACCTGGGGGCACACCTTTTTATGATGTAAAGGTTTATTTACCCCACCTCAAACAATTGTCATGCAACATTGCTGATAACTAAAACATGTTTTTAGCATTAACATTAACAACAGTTGATTTAATTTTAATACAGAAATATCAACTATTACATGATTCACACTGCAGTTTGCTGGAAGAGGATGCAGATGACAGGTGCAAATGAAGTCAGGCACTTTTCTGCTCCCAGTTGAAGTTTTCAATAAAATGTCACATGAGGCAGCTTAGCCTAATATCTACATCAGTTCAGTAGTTTAGTTTGAAATGTGTAGTGGCTATAGCATTTTTTGTACAGATAATTGTAGAGGAAGGCCCAAAGTATAGCATGTAATAGCATAATTATTACACTGCATGAATCATATTGATACTGTACTCAAAACTGTTGCATTAAAAATTTGATAAACAACCTATTTGACCTATTATTCTTGAAAACAAGCTGAGCAATGCCCTTGAAGATGAAATCAAGTGAAACAAATTATTTCCTTAAAATCAATGTTTTATTAAATCCACCCACATACATACACACATACCATATATACAAGCAGATAAAGTGAATTGGATTAATCACCACACAATATACACACAGTAGCAATTTACCGGGCTCCATTTAGATCCCATGTGATAAGATGGACATTTTGGCATATCAAGGACCCCTAATTCATTCACATTAGAGCCACAGACCCCCATTTGATGAGATTCTGTCTCTCGGGCCCAAATCTGAGAATATGTTTTACTGTCAGATATGATTTTGTCAATCTGTAGTACTGTTGGTAGAGAGATAACAGTGAAACTATGATCAACACAATAATTCTTCTACATTCTCTCATTGTATCAACTTCTTGTAAATTAAATAATGCAGAAATTTATAACAAATGATCATTTTGCTAGAGACCCACTGAAACCCTTTCAAGACCCGCTCGTGGTCCCATGTCAATTCAAGCACTTTCAGGGCAATGAGAGCAGATGGTTGCCCTCATGAGGCGGCTCCACCCGCTATGCCGACCACCCGCAATGCCGACATTAGGTTTAGGCGTGGGGGCTGGGAGAGGTTAGCTCCAGCCGGTCCACCGACACACCTCGCTCAGCTGGTTCTGCTTGTGGGCTATCGGCATTGCAGGCTGTCGGTACTGCGGGCTGTCGGCACATAGACGGGGCACCCATGAGGCGGAGTGGAGCAGAGCTGAACAGAAAAACGTCTCTTTTAGGGATGCACACAATTAATCGAAGCTCGATTACTCGCTCGCATTTACTCAAGCATGTGAAAATGTACTCGATCAAAACAACAACAAAAGCAACGTGCATTTGTGCATTCTGCCAGTAGAACGGTGTTTTCAAATCATTTTTCAATGATCCTCCAGAGGGCGCAATGATATCACTGTAACAGACTGCGTGGCTCTGTGTTTGTCACCTCAAGAGTTGAACAGGATGTGTATGGGGAATGAGAGTGAAGCTTCCGTTGTTGACGAGCGTACTAGTTGTCTGAGAATAAATGTGGAAGCGTGTTATAACGTTACAGCCTGACTCTCTCGTTAATTTTTTTATTAACAAAGTGTAAGTAATAGGCGGACCCGAACACTCGTCTACATCACTATAGCCCTTTTCAGACAAGCCATAAGATGCTCTGTCACTTGAACAGCGTTCATTCGGATTAATTGGCTGGCTCCTCTTCCTCAAACCTGGAGCAACCCACCATCAACTCAAAGAGGAAGAGTTGCGACGCGCGGCCAGCAGAAAAAATAACCCAATCGATCTGCGGTGTTATAGAAAAAGACATGATGCCTATCTGTGATTGGGTGTACACCTACAACAACTGGATCCTAGTCTCACCTGGACTCGAGCTGAGCAACTCAGCATCAGCGTTTAAGCGACGCACGGCGAGCAGAAAAAAAGAAAATCTGCGGTCAGCGAGCCCCTGTTGGACCTAGGCAGCGGCCGTGGCGCGGATTCTGGGCAAATGTTGACATGTCTAAAAGTTATGCCTCTACATTTCTATATGTTTCATAGCATAGGCTATGCTATGCAATGCTGTGAGAAACATACAATATGTTGCTGCTGTATAAAAAAAGGTTTTATTGATGAAAAAACGCATTTGGTATTGTTTCGACAATTTTGTGTTTTTAATTACAATTAATCGATTGATTGATCCTTAACGTTATCAATGATCGATTCCGGAATTTGTGGAAAATGTGCATCCCTAGTCCCTTTTCATTTCGGGGCCCATGTCAGTCAATCCAGCTCCGGTCCACTCCGCCATCCACTCTGTGTCTTGTGTGAGATATCAGGAGACAATGAATATCACAACAGCATCATCTCATTTCAGGTATTAAAAGATTTTTGGTTTACATGAGTGATTGTAATGTGTAGATGAAACAAATCCGACAGCTCGTTATCGAAAATAATGCGCTCTGACAGCAGCGCAAGTCACTGTTCTCATTCAGTGTAGACTGAAGCCTATGCTATAGCCTGATGACACGGATGTCTAATTTATGATCCTGTCATGCCCACTGCCTCCTAGTCTCTCTCTCTCTTTCTTTCTGTATGTGTGTGTGTGGTGTGTGTGATCGCAGGATTGGAGCCACTTGCATCCAGTTAGTCGCTCCAGTCTAAAAACTGTCTTTTAAGATTCTACAAATCCTGTTCACTTCTGCCTACCTGTTCTAACCTGTTCCTGTCTCTGCTCAGATCACCATCGGACTTGACTCCTGCTCCTCTGCCAGCCAGCCTACCTGCCAGCCAGCTCCATCTGGCACATGCCACTCCTGAACATTTATTAAAACACCCTGTTACCTTGCAATTGCCTCAGCCTCTGCTTCTGCATTTGTCCGCTCACCTTGGCTTAACAGATCCGACATGCGTTATTATTCATATCCCACTATGGAAACGCACTCCAGTTAGAACAGGCTCGAAGGAAAAGGGCGTTACGTCGTAGCCTATAGGCCTATTGTGTCTTTCGGAGCGTTGCAGAAATTTTATAATAAAAAATGTAATAATAACATAATTTACTGCAGTGACCTGTTTTAAAGCACATGACGGATAGTGCAGCTACTGTAGGAGTGGTTTGTGATAGATCTAAAAGAAATGTGTTTGTGCCCTTATAGCTTAATGACAATCTTAGCTGCTGAAAAATGCCTGTAACATAGGCTACCTCACCTGTGCGTAAAGCTGCCTGCGTCACACAGCCTGCACTTCATATCATCCTCACAACCAATCTATTATCCATCTGACTGGTCATGATCTTCAATAACAGTCATAACAATTGATCAGAGTTCATTATCAGAGAGTCATGTTACTCTCACAGGCGGCGCTAATAATGTTCCGTAAATGATCAATGAAAAAAATCCTGTATTCTTGATGATTTCACTGTAGAAACTTGGAAACTGCATGCTGGTGGATGCGTGCATGGAGAGACAGGGCGGTGAGGGGCGCACAGCACAGACCCTGATAGAAAAAGTGAATCACCTTTGTAGCGAGACTTGGGTTGGCCACAGGAGAGGCATGTCTGAGGTGGCTGTTGCAGCTGCTGCTTCTCCAAGCTGGTGTGGACCATCTTCTCAACAGCAGGAGCAGCCTGTGCTAGGGGATTGGTGATGCAGGGGGCAGAAGTGTGACTGGGACACATGCAGCTTTAGTAGTGACAGTCATCTGTGGTGGAGGCAGGCCAGGCTGTAATAGAAGTAGGGATGAAATTATTACCGGTTTACTGATAAACCATGGTCAAATTCCTGATGATAGTATTACTGTTTCAAATTTTAATGATCAATAAAACCAAAGTTTGATTACAGCGCTTTGAAAAAGACTGTAAATACTGTGTCACTGGCTCCCCTGGCCAGTGACACTTAAGAATCGACTAGGTGACAACCAAGTATAGTTTGGTGACAAGCTGGAGAGACAGTTGACGGTCGGAGAGACAACATCCGGTACGGGATGGGATTAGCACCCGATCCTGGCTCTCTCGTGAGGGAGAAATCCACAAACGCTACGGATTAGCCTCCTGAAAATCTGTGCAAAGATCGGTGCGGCCTGGGGTACTTCAGGCTAGAGTGAGGTGCTCGCCGCAGGCGAATGACGTGCAGCGCACAGGCCTGTCTTCTCTCTGCCCTCTCAGGGTGACAACAACCTTGTCACCCTGATGAAGGCCTGTGTGCCGCAACGCGTCGGTCATGTCATGGTGTCTTTGGGTAATTTATAAACAAAATTAATTCTGTTCTTTTTCTATTGATTTTTTTTGTACTGTTATTTTTACATTGAAGTCAACGGCGAGTGGCTTGTGTTTTCCCCCTAAAAGGGGCGCAGCGCCTTGACGTTTTGCAAAGTACCCAGATTTGCTGGTCTGGTCTATCCAGACGCAGGTTGCACGTCTGAGTTTTCTAAATAAAACTTGGTGAAATTATTACAGTGAATGCATTTCATCATTATCATTTTATTTTGGCCACTATAATCGTGATATGAAATGTTATCTCTTACCCTTTCATCTCTAGGGGGAAGCAAAGCAGGCTCTTGTGGAGGCAGGGCATAGCTGTAGTGGAGGCAGGCCAGGCTGTGGTGGAGGCTTTTCGTCCATAAAGATGACTTCTGCACATAAAACAAAATACATTGTATACTGTGTTTTGCATTCTAATGAAAGCCTATGTTCCACATTGTGTTTTTGTTGAACACAGGGTTTCTTCACATTTTCAAATAAAAAAATTCCATGTTCTCCAGACCTTTATTTTGCCCCTGCTACCTAGGTTATATCAGTATAGATGAAGATTGTTCTTCACAGGCAGATATATCAGAATGTGTGTGTGTGTGTGTGTCTCAGTAGATAATTACAACCCGTACAGTCTGCTATACTGTACAGTTTGTATACTGTAAACAACCTAGGGGTTATGCTAATCAGATGATACTCTTTTTAGTTACACAGAAAGGCAGACAAGCTAGCACTACAAACTGTACAGTCTGCTATACTGTACAGTTTGTATACTGTAAACAACCTAGGGGTTATGCTAATCAGATGATACTCTTTTTAGTTACACAGAAAGACATGACTGTAATCCAACCACAAGCTATTGAGAAAGAAACGCACCTCAACACTGCCCATAATGATCCAGCTGCTACATACTGTACATGCCAATAACGTTTCAGACGATCTGAAAGCATTAATGTTATCTACTACCCTTAACTACACTACTGTGTGAAACGATAGCATTACCTATAAATATTTTCGCCCCCCCCCCCCCCCCCCCCCCCCCCTCCTAACTAACGCGACGTTAACTAACGCCAATGCACAGCGCGATGCTGTCTAGGTCAAAACAACATGAGTCTAATCAATAAAATGTTATATCATTACAAATTGAATCATAAATTACTTACTTGACGTAATTATTCCCTAAAGGAGTTTCTCTGCCACCCTCCGCCATCTTGAAGACAGCTGAGATGCAACGAAAGGCAAAACTACGGTGGTCACCGTGCTCATGCGCAAACAGAGTTTGAGCCCAATACACAATGAATGGAAAATGGATCAGCTGGTGTTTAGCAGAATTATTCTCGGCGGCCGCGCGCATGAGGCCCTGGGTTCGATCCCCAGCATCTCCACCTCTTGTGTTCCACTGTAACTGTTGGTAGAGCAGGCTCAGTTGGTTTCTAACTACCGTCACAATTTCTTTTGGAGTTTTATTCAATCTACTTAACGTCACCAAACTCATTTACTGTACACCTATCTTCCTCCATCCTACTCTTCCACATAGCTGTTACCAGGGTGGGAATTACACAGAGGACATGCAGGCCATGGCCTCCGTTGCCCCTCCCACTGGCCGTGATGCCCTGAGATCCATAAGGCCACCTTGGCAGTGCCCTGCTACCAGCCTGCTTACTGTCAGTTGTTTTAAAAGCATCATTGGTCTCAATTTAATGTACAGTAGCCCGATGTAAAGGATGTGTTAATGGCTCATTTTAACACACATTTCAGAAGAAGAAGAAATCGCTCTTCACGATGTCAATAGAGCAGTGGTCTTTGTGCCCTTTCTTGTGCCCTAAAAGAATTGTGGCGCAGAAGAAAAAGTTATTATGCCAGGGTTGCCAAGTTAATTGGCAACAAGGACAATGACGTGACTGTCACATCATTGGGACTCAGTCAATCAGGCTGAAATCAGAGTGCTTGGTCCCTTGGAGGAGTCCAGGTGGGTGTATTCATCGTCAAATTAAGGCCAAAGCCCTGTGATATCTCTACCGATTCTTCAGTTGCATCTCCAAAACACGGCAACAGTAAACATGTGTTCCCCTATGAATGATGCAGACCCCCCTCTTATCCAATCAGGAACACATATACCTTGTTTTGACCTGTCATTCTAGCGCCCCCCTTGGAACAGTCAGTGTCATTTCGAAAATGCAATGCGTGAGACGCGTGATTTCTCCAAGTTGCATCAAACCCCCAACCTGATTTCATCATTGGAATAAAGGACAGACTAGTCTGCATTGTCACCAGCTAAAGAAAAAGGCTATTACAACGAGTTTCATGGGGGAAGAATGTCAGTTTGAATTAAAGGGGATTTATTTTTGAAAATCTAATGTAAAATAAAGGGGGGCATTTTTTGAAAATCTACGTTATTATCAAAATAATGGTAGTAAACACCAAACGCACACATGCTTGCTCGTTAATAGCAATTACAAACAACTCTGCCTTGACTGTTCCATCCTTCAACATCAGTCAATGCATTTGTGTTATTGAACAGTGTGCAGAGATCATATGGAGATGAAAATGAACATACATGGCGCAAAACAACATTGTCTTTGGTTTAGCC
>NC_139628.1:40916632-40949132 GCF_964638095.1 Poromitra crassiceps
TTGTTAGTTGATTTTCATGACAAAGAACAACTTCATCATGAAACAACTAATATCTTGCTACTCAAAAGCAGCAGCAGAGACTTCAACGGAGCAGGTAAAACGTACTTCCTGATGCCAAGACGAATGATGGCCTCTTGTGGCCAATTGGTATCAAGATATTATGGCATTTAACATGCTTCCAAGTCTTAGAGCTAAAAATATTTGTATTTGATTTTTCTGGATTCAAATGTTGCATGTACCGAAAAAGAAAAAGGAAAGAAAAAAACACAATTGAGAGCTAATCTGTGCTCTAAAACCTAGTGGACCACTGGGTGGGAGTCATGGTAACAAGCAATCAAGTATCCTCCACTGTGGAAAGAAGCATTTCTACAAACAGTGCTGTGTAAGACAGCAGCGATCTAGTGGCCCCTCTGGTGTTCCTGCAACTAGATGGGTGTAGGCCTCAGTATCAAGGAGTTAGGGTGACTATCATGCTTCAAACACCCAGTACTATAAACACTTCTAAGAAAACATTTGTGGAGGAAAAGCAATGATCTAGTCCCACTGTTATCAGTGCAACTGAGGGTGTAGGCCTCCGTATCATGGAAAAGTGGTACCTCCAACTCTCCTTTCCAAACAGTCCTCTGCTTAAAGGCAGTGCTACTTTATTAGACAGTGGAGAGAGACAGGAATCAGAATCAGAATCATGTTCACTGCCAAATACAATAAATGCACATGAATTTGCCGAGTAGCACTGGCGCAGAGACATGTGTGGAATATTTTCCAGATGTGTTGGGTGGGGATCATTTTGGTTCAGTTTCCGCTCCTGCTGCTGGGTGTTTTCCTGGATCAGTTCTAGTAGGTCTTGCAGTTTATTAATGGCTCTCACTTGGATATTTAGCTTATATCATGATATTGATAGAAATTATACTGTATATGACACTCCTACGAAAACAATAGGCTGCTATGGAGGAACGGAATAATCAGCATAATTGAAAGAGTGTAGGCTCTGTTACGTTATTAGATATGGAAACTATCATGTTTCCGACACACCATATCAAACATTTCAGAGAAAACAAGGCTGCAGTCCGTTCAGTTAGGTTTTTACACTGACACCAGCAGTCCGTTCAGTTAGGTTTTTACACTGACACCAGCAGTCCGTTCAGTTAGGTTTTTACACTGACACCAACAGCCGTTTATCTCCATGGAATACATCTTTTAGATGGCGTGTAGTTTAAAAATAAAGAACAAAAAAATATGTACGCACTACGTACATATTTTGTTATTTTTAAATTGGCACTGTCACCTCTCTCAGTCTCTTGCACCTGCTCTTATTTCCTCTCTTTTCCTCCCTCCCTCCCTCTTTCTCAGTTTCTCTCTCTCTCTCTCTCACACTCTCTCTGTCTCTCTCGCTCTCTCTCTCTCTCTCTCTCTCTCTCTCTCACACTCTCTCTCTGTCTCTCTCACTCTCTTCTATTTCTCTCCGCCATCCTCCAGCACCCTCTACTTTCTCAGGACCACGCTGCTTTAACTTTCATGTAATTACAACACAAATTACATATCATTATGAAATTAGACTCTCCAAGAAGATTGACAAATGTTTGGGTTGCAGCCCAGTTCTATAAATTGAAGTCGTGAGATGTGTCTCGAGTGTTGAGTGGAGATATATGACAGACTGTACAAAACACACAGTGTAGGAAGTGGCTCACGACGACCACACAGCTCAGCTCAACGTGTAAGAAGGTGCAGGGGAATAGTATCGGGAAAGAGCGCTTGAGTAAAGTAAGCCCAAAGATACTCAATACACCAACAAGATGACTCAATACACGCTGCGCGCGCCGCATGATATACATATTCCTGTCTCCTAAGTGGGCGTGGTCGCCTCTCCCCCCGGCCACCCACCTCGGTTTGGAAATGTTGTGAACGCCATGTGGATGGATGGAAAATACAGATAACTTGTTTCATTACAATTACAACACAAAGCTTAGGCATTTTTAACACTAAAGCACTTACTGCTTGTGTATTATTTTGCCATTCCTTTTTATCTGATATCAACCCAGTACAAGATCCGACTAGAGATATGTTGCAGGATCTCGCCAGAGTGTGTGGTTGAGACAGAGACAGGTCCCGAACAAAGTTCATTTTCTCCTCATGGTCTGTTTGAAACATGCCATTTTTGTGTCAGAATATTCAGAACATACTCTATGTGGCTTGTGAAAAATGGGGCTATTATTTACTTCGGTAACTATAGTCTCCTAAAGGGGTGTGGCAGTGGCGAAACCCACGTGATATAGATAACAGGAATTGACTCGCAGTTGTCTCGCTCTAATAAACAGTCTCTGGTGGTAAGTCTATTCAGCCTACATATATACATATACAGCAAGTAGTAGTAGACCTTTTATGCTCCTTATTTGATAGGTTACATACTTCGACATGTACTGTAACTGTGTGTGTGTTTGTGTGCATGTGTGTCTCCTACCATCAGTCTCAGTGGGTGTGTCCTCAGGTGAGGGAGTGGCCCCCCATTCCATGGCAGTAAGGATCTGTACCACCAGGAGCCGCCTCAGCGACACTAGGTCAGCACCTTTAAGGCCCGCCTCCAACTGCTGCACGACACCCCGCCCTGGCTGGCTGGTCACCACAGTAACCTGGGAAAACAGACAGGAAATGGAAAAATTGCCTCTGTAAATAAGTTTACACATTTGGCAAACAACAAAACACGTTTTAGGCTATGATAAGTAAAGACAGGTAGAGAATTCAACCCTAAGCATGGGAGGCTTTAATAGCTTCATAAACTGAACAACCTGCAAGCAGCCTCGGCAGGCAGTCACAGTACGACATCACTGATGCTGTTTTCTTCTTCTGTGGTGTTTTATGGCAGTTGGCATCCTTTATGTTGCATTACCACCTCCTTCTGGATTTATCCATCCCCTGTTTCCCGCTCACACTTGAATTCCCCACTGATGATGTCACAAGGTCTATGATGTGATAGGAAGGATTGGATTGTGACATCATCAGTGATGTCATAAAATCACTGATGATGTCACTGATGTTGCAATGTCTATGCATGACATCATCAGTGATTTGCCACATCATCAGTGATTTGCCACTGATGATGTCATATACATTACAACATTATCAGTGGGATAAATATTATAAACTGTGATAAGATAAGATAACCTAAGATATAATCAAATTTATGTCAGACAATCAAAGCACCAGGAGTGAGAGTCCCAGCCCCGAGAAAGAGAGCCCCAGCCCAAAGAGAGAGACCTCCAGCCCAGCGAGAGAGAGCTCCAGCCCCAAGGGAGAGACCCCCAGCCCAGAGGGAGAGAGCCCCAGCACAGAGAAAGAAAGCCCCAGCCCCGAGGGAGAGAGCCCCAGCCCCGAGGGAGAGAGCCCCAGCACAGAGAAAGAAAGCCCCAGCCCCGAGGGAGAGAGCCCCAGCACAGAGAAAGAAACCCCCAGCCCAGAGAGAGAGACCTCCAGCCCAGAGAGAGAGACCCCCAGCACCGAGAGAGAGACCCCCAGCCCCGAGAGAGAGACCTCCAGCCCTGTGAGGGAGAAGCACAAAGACGAGCGAGCCTCTGTAGCTTCTCCAGATTGGGAAAACGTGACAGCAGAAGAATACCCAGGGGTCCTCCGCCAGGCTCAAGCAAAGCAGGAGAAACTCTTCCAGCGCAGGAAACAGCTGCATTTGAAGCTGGTCCCGTACCTGAAGAAGAAGATGGTAGAAGATGGGCAGCTGGAGAAGGGGCCCGATCTGGAGCAGCGCTGCGAGAAAATAAAGAGCGAAATGGCCGACATCAAGCAGCAATACGCCAGAGAGGTTCAGGCAGCTCAGCAGCAAAAGGAAGAGCAGCGACTGCAGATTGAAAAGCAGCAGGCCCAGGTGGAAAGTGAGTGGCGTGCCCTGGTGGAGCTGAAGCAGGACGTAGCCATGACGGTGTTGAGTCGAAGCATGGGTAAACAGATAGCTCAGACCAAGGTGGAGGACATGATGGCATTGGAGCAGCTCAGGCACAACGAGCTGCGCCGACTGCGCCTGGAGCACATCAGGCTGAAGACCAAGGTGGGCAGGTTGGAAGACGAAATCCGCGCGATGGAGGAGCCCGCTGACGATTGCGAGAAGACCAGTGCTATGGAGAAAAAAACCAGCACTTTGAAGAAGAAAACCAGCACTACGGGGAAGAAACCCAGCACTGTGGAGGTCTTAACACATGTGAAGGAGAAGCTGCACTGGGCCCAGACGGAGTGCCTGTACAAGCGAGCCCAGCTGGCCGAGTTGGACGCTGAGGTGGCCACGAATAAGAAAGAGCTGATCAAGATCAAGCAATGCCGCAACAGTATCCACAGAGACAACGAGAGGCTGAAGCATAAGAGCGGACTCCTGGGCAACACGGTCCTGATCCGCGACTACGAGGACACCCATGATGCCTGCGACCAGCTGAAGGAAAGACTGGGCGATAAAAAATGCAACAACTAGACAATACCCGGCAGTGTAACACTATGGTGATTTATGACATCAGTGATGACTAATCTGACATCAGTCACACACAGCCTCTTCCCTTGTTTGCATCTTCTCCTAGAAGATACCTGCGCAGAGATGGTTTTTAAGTGGCATGGGGGGGGGGGGGGGGGGGGGGGCACTTCTCCCAACGCCACTGACTTAGTTGCAGAGGAGAGGATTGTGATGGCAAGACAACCTGGATAACTGGCACCTCCTCACAAGTGAAAAGATATGTAGCCAAGCAGCTCGGCCACTGATCAACTTATTTTTGTCCTCAATTATTAGGGCTCGTGCAGAGCCGTATAATAGAAGAGTTGCAACATCTCCATTCACTCCAATGGACCAGTTTTTTACCTCACAAAAAGTTCCCCCAAGTAAGGTTCTGGATTAAGCAGCGCTGTCGAGTTGCCGCAAAATGGAACGTTTGTGATGTACTTTGAAAGGGTCAGACGTTAAAGAATCAAATTGTATATTATCAGCTTTATTTTGTGCATTCAAACGTAGTGCGAGCCCCCTTCCTGGCTATTCATTGGCTACATGTCACGCATTTTGGACCTCTGCTGGTGCCACTTACTAGATTGCTCTGGGCTGGTGATGATATCAGTGATGATGTCATCAGGGTTGTCAGTCAGTCAGTCAGCTTCCGACCTTCCAAACTTCAGACAGAGCCAGATAGGCCGGCAGCCAGCTGCCAGGCAAAAATGTGAATGTTACCCGCACAATGATATTTTATGGCATGTCTACGACTTGATTCACAGTTGCCATTCAGTTCAGTTTGTGAGGTCTCCTGACAGCAGCATCAGTCAGGTGACCTCACTGATGGAAATTCTAGAATAGAATAGAATTGAAGTATGATCTCACTGTGTTCCCGCGTGATGCCACACTGATGACATCACTGATAGATAGATAGATAGATAGATAGATAGATAGATAGATAGATAGATAGATAGATAGATAGATAGCTAGTAGGGGTGTCACAATATATCGTCCCACGAAATTTCGCGATAGTAAAACGTCACGATATGTATCGTTGAGATGAAATCTCATATCGTGAAAAAAAAAAAAAAAAAAAAAAAATCCAAAAATAGACAAAGAAACGTCTTTGTTTGTTGAAGTTCAATGTGTGGAAAGTAGTTCAGTTGAACAAGTCTCTGAAGAGACACATGAGAAGTTATACAGGAGAGAAACCATTCAATTGAGTTTCTGGCAAAACTGTTTACTTGACAGGAAAAACTGAAGATGCATAAAAAATAGACTAAGAAAAGTCTTGTTGTTTGAGTTTGAAGAAAAACTGAAGATGCATAATGAGAATTTATACTGCTGAGAAACCTTTTAGTTCAAAGTAAATCTAAGTGACAGTGTAACTCATTCTATTTCAAGATAAGCCTTATCTCCAATCTCATGTTTTTTCTAGTTGTTATTGTAATAACAATTTCCCACAACAGCATGTTTTGTATTTGTGCATTTCAAATAAAATACTACTTTTCCAGTCATATATTGTCATTATTCAAGTTTAAAAAAATATTGTTAAAATCGTATCGTATCGTATCGTTATCGTGAACCCAGTATCGTGATACGTATCGTATCGTGAACTGAGTGTATCGTGACACCCCTAATAGCTAGACAGACAAACAAACTTTACTGTCATTCAGAATACAACAAGTGCACGCTAAACGAAATTCCGTTGCATAGGACTCAGCACAGCGTTAAAAAAGGCACAGCCTAGGATTTAAAATATGGGGGTTAAAATGCATGTAAAATATATAAAAAATATTGTAATATACTAAAAGCAGCAAAAAAATAAGATAAAACGTCAGAGATGGACACTGGGAGAATTGTAAAGTGGAGTAGTGGAAAAAAGACCTGAGGATATTATAAAGTGGTGAGTTCGGTTGTGCAAAAGTGCTTATTTTGAGTTCAGCAGTCTGATGGCTTGGGGGAAGAAACTGTTGCAGAATCTGGTGGTCCTGCACCGGATGCTGCAGAACCTCCTACCAGATGCCAGCAGGGAGAACAGTCTGTGGTGGGGGTGTCACTGATGATGTTTTGGACTCGGGACATGCAGCGCTGAGGTGCGATGTCCTGAATGGAGGAGAGGGGAGTTCCGATGATTTTCTCCGCTGTCCTCACCACTCTTCTTCTCACATACTAGATTGTGATAACATCTTTCTTTCTTGGAGACAGACAGACCCTCTTGTAGACGCCTCTGCCCCTAGTGGCCACACCGTAAAAACCACAGTTTTACCATTATTAAGCCACACTGTTCTTCTTTCCTCACTCACTTCACTTCACCTTCACCTATCCCATAACCCCCGGAGGCTCGTTGGGGCGACTCAACTCACTCCGCAAAAAAACTGTTGTTTGAATTGTTCCAGCTGGCTCTATGAAAGCTCCAATGTGTGTTTCAAGTTCAAGTTCCAAATGTCCTATCTTCCAAAGAACTGGCCAAGCTTAAAAAGCCCACGACTCGCTGATTCTTTGCAGCTATGTCATATAACCACTGACATGCAGAGTAAGAAAAACAACACCACCACAACAAAGCATTCTTTGTGTCTGATGGTAATATTTCTGTGCTGCTTTATGGACACGACATGCAGTATATTCCAGTTATTAAACTAAATGCATGATGTCAGAACCGCAACTTTTACAATCCCATTAAAGCAAACGTCCACCTTAAAACAAAATATAGACACACTCAATGTTATCCGGATAAACCTCGAGACACTGTACACATACTGTGAAACTATGATATGAAATATAACAATGACAATCCCTTTACCTTACTTGTTTCCTCGTCTGCTATTTTAGGGTTTACTATAGACGGTTTTCACGCAATTGTGTTGCTAAGGAACCGTCTGAAACCTAGCTTATTTCCTGTCATTTATTGTACCAGCAAACACTGCAACAGGAAGTACAGTAAGCTGGGGGCAATTTAGAATGTTTATGTTGTCGAGTTGAAACCGTATAGAAAATGTTTCATGACTCTGGGACATGGGAATAAACCATATATGATAATGCATCACAAAATGTTTTCCCTCAGCTCCTCCTGACACAGTTGACTTTTTCTTCAGCCCCAAGATTTCTGCAGCAGACTGATTTCATGCTGCAATAGCACCCAGGCAGGCACTGCACCCAGGCACTGCACTCAGGCAGCAGCACCCAGGCACTGCACTCAGGCAGCAGCACCCAGACACTGCACTCAGGCAGCAGCACCCAGGCACTGCACTCAGGCAGCAGCACCCAGACACTGCACTCAGGCAGCAGCACCCAGACACTGCACTCAGGCAGCAGCACCCAGACACTGCACTCAGGCAGCAGCACCCAGACACTGCACTCAGGCAGCAGCACCCAGGCACTGCACTCAGGCAGCAGCACCCAGGCACTGCACTCAGGCAGCAGCACCCAGACACTGCACTCAGGCAGCAGCACCCAGACACTGCACTCAGGCAGCAGCACCCAGACACTGCACTCAGGCAGCAGCACCCAGACACTGCATTCAGGCAGCAGCACCCCGGCACTGCACTCAGGCAGCAGCACCCAGGCACTGCACTCAGGCAGCAGCACCCAGACACTGCACTCAGGCAGCAGCACCCAGACACTGCACTCAGGCAGCAGCACCCAGACACTGCACTCAGGCAGCAGCACCCAGACACTGCACTCAGGCAGCAGCACCCAGGCACTGCACTCAGGCAGCAGTACCCAGGCACTGCACTCAGGCAGCAGCACCCAGACACTGCACTCAGGCAGCAGCACCCAGACACTGCACTCAGGCAGCAGCACCCAGACACTGCACTCAGGCAGCAGCACCCAGACACTGCATTCAGGCAGCAGCACCCCGGCACTGCACTCAGGCAGCAGCACCCAGGCACTGCACTCAGGCAGCAGCACCCAGACACTGCACTCAGGCAGCAGCACCCAGGCACTGCACTCAGGCAGTAGCTTGTTCAACATCACTAACGGCTATATTTGATGACAGAAAAAGCAGGTTTGCTTTTCTGACGTGTGTGTACACGTCATGGGAGTAACAGATAAACTGATGTTAGGCTAATGTTGGGCAGGCTCCTGAAGTCGGTGTTATGCAAGTTACTTTCAAAATGTAATATACTACATATTAGTAGTTACTTTCATTTGAAAGTAATGTTACTTTACAATATTACTGTCTGTGTAGAGTAACTTGTTACTTATTACACTACTTCTGCATTACTTTCACCAAAATAACTGCAGTAGCAGAATGACACCGCCGCCCCGTCGAACCATCCCAAAAAATAATTTCAACCATCTTGAAGTCAGTGTAAACCGTCCAAGATTCTAAATATTATCTTTTTCCTTTGTTATTGTCATGTTTAGTGGTTATTTGCATAAGAACACACAATTTGATTAGGAAATGATGGCATCTTTATTTAAATTGTGCTTTGATGATTATTTTTTTACTCAATTTGTAACTGTATTACTTGACAAAGTACCTGGTATAATATTACTGAAATCCTATTTGTAAAAGTAATGTATTACATGCAATATGATGCTTTTGTAATGAGTTCCCCCAACACTGCTCCTGAGTCACATTAACACTGGCAGTAAATGATGATTCTAATGGGTTCTGCCCTCTGCTTCCTGCTCTGTTGGACAAACCAAATTTAGGTGGCCTGCACACACAACACATGTGAACGCTTTGGCAATCATACCGAGAGCACTTCCAATGTGTGCTTTGTTTTGTTTCCCCCTGCGTCCTGAGTCGCGTGCAGTACAGTTCAGGACGTAACGATCACACGGACGGTAGCCAGCTGGTTTCGTCTGTTTGATGTTGTTCACTGTAAACATGAAACATGAAAGCCAGATTATTGGCAATTCCGGCTGCAGCTGAGCTTGAAGATCCCTCTGGGAGGAGAAGAGGTAGGAGGAGCACGCTTTTCCTCCAAATGTTGAACTTTTTCAGCTTGAGACGCTAAGAGCGCTCCGCCACAAACACTAGGCACTGGGAGCATTTAAACGCGAGGTGCGTTCCTTGAGCACGCTTAGCACGTCCTTCCTTACCATAGAGAATGAATTGCAGAAAGGCGCTGGCAGCTCAAATAAGCCCGTTGGGTCTGCACGGCTGCTTAATGCTCTGTTTGGACAAACCAGACTTAGGATCTGAGTATCAGTACACATCAGTACACAGTACACACACTGATTTTAGGGACACATACACACACCCACGCACGCACACACACGTGTGCGCACACACACACACACACACACACACACACACACACACAAAGGGTCATGTGTCTGTTTAGTGTCTCTCTGGCCCCTAATAGTGCTATTCATATCAGTTGCTGTCGGAAACAGCGGGTCTTAGTGTAATCATCTGTCCAGTGCCTCCTAATAAAGCACCCTGAACAACACAGAGCCCAGTGTCCAGAGGACCAACTGTTCCAATTTAACACAGACGACAGTGAGCGGCTAACATTCTGCCTATAATCTACATTTAACTAATGAGATGCTTTCGGTAATGTCGGCTATCCTTCCTACTCCGCTAAAGATACTGCGCTCTGCTTGTATCTAAAATAGGTGTGACATTGAGGGGTCTGGAACTTTTTAAGCTCCAGCTGATTTTTTAGTTGCTGGAAATAAATTATATCTTGTTGCAAAACAATATCATGCGAAGGCTGGCAGTACCTGGAGTATAACATAAATACTGTATAGGAACTACTATTTTTCTAAATGGACTGGTGAATCCAAGTGATAGCTAATGATCCTTTAGTGATTTCAACAAGGGGAGAGATGTAGTGTACGAGAGGGTGGGGAAACAGATTAGACGGGGGGTTTGAAATGGATATCACTACTAGGATGCTGGTTTATTTGTACATTCTGATCTGAACTCCTGAGGCTTGTTTTCTCATGTCAATGGCACGACTCGTCTAGGCAGATGGCTCTGCTCTGCGGCAACTGAATGGAGCCCATATACGGCATTAAGGAGAAATGCACATGAGCTGGTTTTAAGGGGTCTGGTCTAAAGGGACAGTTAACAGAGACATTTTAAACCTTGTTTTTTTAAAGGTCGCGTTTCGTGTAAAACAAGATGTCCTTGCTTCTTTGATCATAAAGGACTTGGGTGTGCTATACTGTATAAACAGCCATATAAGGAAAAACTGCCTCCAAACAAGCTGTTTTGACTTCCACGACGTTGTGACATCACAATGTATGTAACACTCATTCCATTTGCCCACTTGCAGCACCGCCAGGGGCGGTTCTAGGCCTTTTTTGGGTGGGCTTTAGCCCACCCAAAAATAGTCTCAGCCCACCCAAAAAAAAAAATTTTTTTTTTTTTTTTTCTCCAAATCCATGGTGGTCATTAGTAGCAGTTTCTGTTAAAATTATCTTTATTTATTATTTATTTTTGCTTTAAAACTATTTTTTAATTTTCTGCTTAACTCATTGAGTGCCAGCCACTTTTGGAGAACGGACGCTCCCAGTGCCAGAGTTTCAGAGCGTTTTCAGTGATTTCTCGAGGAAATCAGAATATTGTGTGATATTACTATGTAAACACCGAACACGCACAAAGAACGAGGAGACTCTACTGTATCATCAGCAAAAAAAAGTTTATTGATACCATTTTCCGTTCTTTAGTTATGAGCCGGAGAAGATAGGTTGTTTTCAGCAAAAACAGGCGTTTCAAATTAGAAGCTGAGATATTCAGCCTTTTGTGAAATGAAGCATTTCAAGCACATTCACTGACTCTGAAGCTAATATTTTCTGACCTGAAACATCTGAACAGCACCCACACACCCCTCAACTCCAAACTCCTCCTCTGTGGGAGTGTCTCTGGTGGCTCTGCTCGCTCTGCTGGCTGCTGCGTGTGTCAGGCGAGTCTCTGCTGCCTGCTATGGCAGGCTCTGCTGCCTTACGGATCCACGTTCGGATGGCGGCCGCTCGTCGGGGGAGTCTGGATCGGGCTCGCGTTCGTCTGCGTTTCTGGGGTTTCGGTTGTGAGCTGGGATGAAGCTGCGTCCGATTATAGGCTTTCTGCTGCGCGTTTCAAAGTGCGCTGCACCCAGTCTATTTTCGGAGCGCTCAGCCTTGTGCGCCGGCTCCCAGCGCGACACTGAAAAGCCAAACCATTCTCATGAGTATGGTTTGGCTTTGGTTTTATTTTCTGGCGGCTAATCGTGTGGAGAAACTATGCAGCAGAGACAGAGGGGCTCATTTGTGGGAGCGGATTGACTGCTGTTCGCAGCTAACGTTGGCTCCAGGCAGCCAGAGCAATCTGTGCCGCTCTGGCTCATGCATCGGTTTCTCTTTCATCACGGGGCTTTTTCTGATTTTTTTCCTCAACTTTCTCTAATCTGGAGAGCACTGTCGCCACCTAATGGGTCCATAAAATAGGTTATACACCTTCAATAGCTACAATATTTTTACAGGAGATGCACGAGGCTTTGATCCACGTCCCACCGTCAAAAAACGCAATTGACGACTTTAGTCGTCTTTGGCACTCTACGTTACTATTCGAATTGACGACTATACTCGTCCTTGGCACTCAATGAGTTAAAGTTCATGAAAAAAAGTGGCATTCTTGTTTTTCCCCACAATAATTTCATAATACCATTTGTAATGCCACCGTTGTAGTGCTGTTGTTCAAAATTAAAGTACATTTTCTCAGATTTATTGGTGTCTTTCTAGTCACACAATTTAATAGTCAGTGTTTCCCATACACTGATCTATTTGTGGTGGTACACCCTATATAGATTTTGACCCCCACAAATACTGCCACATATTAATTTCAACTAGTTGACTGCAAACTCCTGCTTTAGTGCTTACAGTATATTATTATCTTGTCGGAATTTTATTCCAGCCAATAAGTTATGAAGTTCCCTTTTGATTTAATTTTACTTTTGTTTTGCCTACAAAGCAAAATGTTACTTTACTTGAAACTCCCCTGAAGTGATTTTGGTATTATGTATGCAAGCATAATTCTACCATAAGTAACCTGTATGCAGAATATATATAGTATATATAGGGAAACAATTATTTTTTCATTGCTGTAAAACCACAGAACGGTAAAGAAGATATTGATGTGTGTAGTTCTTCATAGATCTAGTCTCTTCATTTTGATCTCAAAGTGCACCAGCTTCATCCATTTTTACTTGAAACTGTACAAAATTTCCTTCCGGGGGGGCATGCCCCCGGACCCCCCTAGGGGTTCAGCGGTCAATGACCTTTGGGTGGGCTGAGCCCACCCAAAGGTCTGATGCTAAAACCGCCCCTGAGCACCGCCCCCTGCCAACTGAATGCTGAAGACAAGCCTTGTCAGAAAAACATTCAACTGTACCAGAGATGGATCTATCCTAACAGATCATCTTATCCTTCAAAACAGCGCATAGTTAATGAAGGGAGAGACCGAGCAGATCAGTTCCACAAAGGCTAGATTTTGTTTTGGGTTTTTTTGCAACAGAATTCATAATCTTGTTTTAAAGACCCGTGAGACATGTTTTAAACAGCTAAAAATCACATGAAATGGGACCTTTAAATATGCAAATTAGATTTCTGATTCAATATAGTTTTTTTATAGCTCGTATACACCGGAGTGGATCTGAAGAGAGCTGAGTTAAGAGGTGTAAATGGTGCCTGCTCCCTACATTAGCATGAAGCACAAAGCTTGAATACCAACGTGGGCCCACTTCAGTCTGAGCTACTCTGCAGTTGTTGTATCGGCTAGGATCTGCTGATAAGTGCTAGATCTTCATAAATGTTGATACACTGGTATGGCATCACCAGCTTCATCTACTGTAATACTGAGTTCAGGCAGGTTCAGTGTTCAGTCCCAGAGGATGACTGATTGAAGGAAGGACAGACAGCAGAGGGGATGTAGCTCAGTGGTAGAGCGCATGCTTCGCATGTATGAGGTCCTGGGTTCAATCCCCAGCATCTCCAGTTCTTATGGTTTTACAAACACTACCAGAGTTAGGGTCTGGACTACTTTAAATGAAATAAGTTATTTGCATAAACAGTAGCTCACCCTTGCATAGGGTGTGTGTGTGTGTTTGTGTGCAATGGCATGTCCTGATATCGCTCTTGGTATCTTTTCCTGGACCATCATTTTTCCCTAGTATGGGCCAGGATGACCACGCCCCGAACTCAATTGATTGGTCGTCGCAACTGCTTCTTCCTGGAAATGTGTGGCAAGTACAACAAATGTGGTTAAGATATAGGGTTAGGGTTTTCTTATCTAACCACGACCATAACCAAACCCTAACCCTAACCACATTGTTGTACTTGCCTAAACCTAATGTCCACCCCCCTTGTGTTTTATAAAAATGTGTGTGGTTTGACCAGGAATCAAACCCCATCCTCAGATTGGAAGGCAAGCACCTTACCCATTAAGCCACAAGACCGAGCACACCCTGAATTGCACTTTGTTCACACCTTAACCCTAATCTTAACCATATTTTTTAAAACTTGCCACACGTTTTCAGGAAGAAGCAGTTGCAGCGACCAATCAAATGAGTTTGGGGTGTGGTCATTCCGGCCCATACTAGGGAAAAACGATGGTCTGGGAAAGATACCAACACACGGCGATATCAGGACGTGCGACTGGTTTCTGAAGTTGCTGACTGTGTCACTCACCTCCACAGATGCGTTGTTGCTGGCCTGGTTGCCAGCGCTGGTATGTCTGCTGTACTGTTTAAACTGCTGCAGGCTGTCCAGTACTGCCTGACGCAGCAGCTCCCCTCCTCTGGCCGGTCCTATGATACAACCTTCACCTGGGATGGACCTCAGCTCCTCCACAGAGGAATGAATCCTGGCCAGGTTACCACGGACCTGCTGAAAACAGAGAGGGAGGGAGAGAGAGAAGGAAAAAAGGGAGGAAGAGAGAGAGAGAAAGATGGGGTGGGCGAGGGAGCGACAGGTAGAAACAGAGAGAAGAGAAGTGAACAAAACTTCAAAACCTCTGGCTTCAAAACCAGAGTCCAAAAACCAATGGACTCTGTACATATTTTTATGGTCTATGGCAGGGGTTCCCAAAATGTTCTGACCAAGTACAGTACCACTACGTACCAAACCAAATTTCCCAGGGACCACTTCCACTGCATATAGTCCATAAAATAAAATTTGCTGATTTAACCATGCAATAGCAGCAGAAAGGCAAAATAACAATATAAGGGTACTAGCTGGTTCAAAATGCACACACACACACAACTGCCAACATTAGGCTGTGAAAAAGAGGACCCCTTTGAAAAAGTTTTTTGCCCTCGCCAAAATTTAGCCTAACTTTGGAGTGTTATTTAGCTACCTTCCTGACAAGCTAGCGTGACATGGTTTGTACAAATCGATTCCTTAAGTCTTCTAGTTTCATATGATACCAGAAACTTCACTCTAGCTTTAAAACTGAGCCTGCTGCAGCCTCTGAAAGTAAATGTTCAAAATTGTGATGTTTCCCAAATATCGCGATATTTCCGAAAATCGGCTTAATCCGGCAACTGCTCAGGGTTAATGTCACGTGTATGTAAAAACTGTTGTCTGGTCTCTGGCGGACCACCAGGCGGAGCCCCGCGGACCACCAGTTTGGGAACCAATGGTCTATGGTAACCGGCCACACTCTGTCTGTCTGCCTGTCTGTCTGCCTGCCTGTCTGTCTGCCTGCCTGCCTGTCTGTTTGTCTGCCTGTCTGTCTGTCTGTCTGTCTGCCTGTCTGTCTGTCTGTCTGTCTGCCTGTCTGCCTGCCTGCCTGTCTGCCTGTCTGTCTGCCTGTCTGCCTGTCTGTCTGTCTGTCTGTCTGCCTGCCTGTCTGCCTGTCTGCCTGTCTGTCTGCCTGTCTGGCTGTCTGTCTGTCTGTCTGTCTGTCTGTCTGTCTGTCTGCCTGTCTGTCTCTCTCCATCTCTTTCTTACCACAAACGGCAGTAGACACTCCTGCCGCATGCTGATGGCGTACAGGCTGAGCAGCGGTATCCTGCAGGGTCCGTCCAGACTACAGGCCAGGGACAGGAAGTTGTCCAGAGCCTTGCAGATCACAGTGCCGGTGTCAGACCACCAGGGCGGCAGCGCGTCCACGATCAGGACCCTGGGCGGTTGCCGTAGAAACGAGGAGGGGCAGGACACCGGGCTCACGGCCTGGGAGGAGCCTGCTGGCCTCTTCCTGGAGTCCATGGAAACGGGAATCTGAAAACAACAACATAGAAAAAAACTGCAACATTCAGGGACAAAGAAAATGTCATGTTAGTTGGCAAAAAGTAGCATTAACAGAACGATTAGCTAACTAACTTTCACTCTGAATTACCCTGGTTAAATAAAGGATAAATAAATAAAAATCATATGGACTAAATATCGGTTATTGGTCATAACAGCAATGTTAATATTGGTTATGGTATTGGCCAAAGTTTTCATATTGGCGCATCCCTACACCAAATATTTTGCATGATGATTCAAATTTCCCCTTATGTTGTCAGAAAAAACACTTAAAAGGGATGCTTAAGAGTTTATTATTTTTAGATCATTTACATCACAGCTAGCCTACATGATGCACATTTTGTAGTTTTGCCAGAAATCCATGACAAAAAAGTAGCATTTGTAAGTAATAATGTTATAATCAGTATTAGCAAATAAAACAATCCACTCCAGAGCCCTAAACGTTTTATAAGCACGTGTCTAGGCATGTGTCTGTGATGAAGCCTTTACCGATTTACAGATGGGGGTAATCCAGTTTGTCTATTTTGTCCTTTTCATTATAATTTCACACTCATTAACAGATCGACAACGCCTGGGTCATGCAACATAGAGTGGGCGTGGCCAGAAGGTCTATTGTGTGGTTCACAGTCTACTGCTGTGGGAAATACCCCACACAGAAGTCAATCACTCCATCTGAAAGCCTGTCATTATGAGATGTGTGTCTGTGATCTCATGCTTTCTGTGTATTTGTGCGTAATCGTATGTATGGTGCATGTCATCATCATTACAGGAAGAAAACCCCTTATTTGGCAACATCAATGACCCCCCGATTTAGACACACTTCCGTGTAGTTAGTCATTTCACGTTCACACCTCAGTGAGCAAGAACAGTCAAGAACAGTGGAGTTAGGGGTGGGACAAAATATCGATACTCACGGTATCGCGATATTTCCACTTGCGATACGTTATCGATACACTGGCACCAAGTATCGATATGTTTATTAAAAAAAAAAAATTTAATAAACAGGCTAAAATATTATGCTGTGTGTGGTAGTTGAAACATAGTTTCAAGTTGACGTTTATTTATGTTTGTAGTTGAAACAAAAACATAAATACTGTAGGCTACATGAATGGAAATGTTTGATCAATAATATCTACTTTTTACAAATTATATAGGTAGGTAGGTTATATAGGTTTTCTTGTTTTAATAATAATAATAAAAAGACTTAATGTGTAACTTTTCCTCCGTGGTATCGAAAATGGTATGAGTGAGTGAGTGAACTCAGAGAGTTCATGTCAATTCTGCTAATAAATACATAATACCTGCTTCTTGCCTTTTAGGGGTATTTTTTTCTCTTCAGTTACACAGGTATCGTGATGTATCGTCTTCCAATATATCGATTATCGCAGTATCGCTGTATCGTGATAATATCGTTATCTAGGGCCAAGTATCGTGACGATATCGTATTGTGAGCTACTCAGCGATTCCCACCCCTAAGTGGAGTATGAGTTTGCTGAGGAAATATAGGGATTACATCAAAGGATCATGGTACTGTATGTTGGTGATATTTTGAGGCAGCAGATTAGATGACCAGTATAGAGACACTGCGTAACGCGTCATCATTCAGAAACCACGCCCAAGACGGGGGAAAACACAAACTCCTGTCCAATCCTGGCGTTCTCCTATGTCACGTGCATGGTTGCGTGTTGCACCAAAAGATCGTATATACGGAAGATGAACACTCCAACTTACTTCTTGACAGCTAGATCCATATTTTTCTTCTCGCCAATTCTCAATGGCTTCCTTGTTTCGTTCAGGAGTACAAAAAAACTTTAACTGCCGATTTTTTACATTTGTTTTCTGCGCAGCCCACCACACAACAGCTTTTAGCTATGTTTAATTCAAGGAAAATGACGCTGGTGTGTGGAAATGAACGGACTGGAGCTCTTCCCCCATGATGGGCGTGGCCTATTACATGCAGTGTCTCTATTGCTTGCAGCAATTAATAGAAATTAATACACAGCCACACTTACTTTAGGTCTTAGTTTTCAACACTGCTTCAGTGAAAAACCCCACACAGCACAGCAAGAGCTTGCAAAGGTTTTCACAGACACAAACTGAGTAAATAGTAATTATGCTGGAGACCCACTGTCATTAACACACATCAGTGGTATATAAATGTCTCACTCTCCTCACATCCATTCAGGGGTACAGATCACTGCAACCACTGCTACAAGTCAAGAGTGTATGTAGACTAGCCTACTGCAAAATACCACGACGACGACGACTACTACTATGACTACAACTACTACTACTATGGTTTCCACAGTGCTTCATAGCCAAGGCAACGCAGCCCCAAGCAAGTGAGTTCATAGAACATTGTAAGTAATTTCATGATCATAAGTGAAAGAGAACAGCTATGAACAGCTCTATGAAGGCTGAGTGAGTGAGTATGGAGATTTAGCACTACAGAGTGTGTAAACTATAGAGTGGCATTCAGTTAGTTGTGCTGACGCAAAAACAACCACCAACAAACATCTCCCTTGTGTCTTACACATTATGTGTTAGGGACCAAAAATGGGCCATTATCTGGTAGTAAAATCATGTGTCCCAGCCTCCAGGGTGAGATACAACATTTCTAAGAATGCAGACTGTACAGGGCTATTTGTGTTTACAGATCCCCATTCAGATTCGGGTGTTGAATTCATTTAGGGCCGGATGGAATATTTCACCATTCTGTCTTCTTCATGCTGTCATAAATCTGCCCCAAGGCCAGTCTGGCCTCCCTTGTCACTTGTCAGTAGCTGTCACTGGGCCTTAACAACTTTTCTGGGGGGAAACTGAGGAAGTCTGTCTTTTTAATCTAGCACAGGTATGATTATGCTTTCATCAGAGTTGCAGGCGGTCTCGTTGCAGGCCACACATTGGCTGGATTTTAGACAGAAAAAAAAAACTGAAAAAACATTTCTGACTGAAGAAAGCAACTCTCAATGGAAAGAAAATATCCAGTTCGCATTGACTATCATGCTATCATACAGTATATACAGTATAGGTAACAGTTTTCCAATCCAAACACAAACACACAAAGTCACACTGGCCTCCTGACAATCAACAAGGACGGAGGCGGTTATGCCACAAATTTAGACTAGAGATAGAAACAGCAAGAGAACAACAAGAAAATATCTGAAGGCATGGGCTGAAGAATTAAATTATATTTGGTCATGGCTGTCTTGTCCAATTACATGCATGGGGCGGTCATATCCCATTTCAATTAACGTATATTATTTCTATTCTGAGAAACAATTCGTAGTAAAAGCAGTAACATCATCAGATACAATATACGGTAACTTCATTCAGTCATTTTTCCAAACCGTTTCTATACAAACTATGCCGATGATACAAACCCATCGTATGATGATCCATTGATTTGAGAATATGTAGCTATAACACAACCATAAATAACCATCAATTAATATCTATCATAATTACAAAAAGTCACTAAAGTGTTAGATGCTTGAAGCTGCTAGGGGGGAGGGGCGGAGGACGGAGGAGAGCAGATAGAAGCCCATGTTAAAGGTAAACGATGAGAAATATTACTTTCTGGACAGTTGAACATCAATGTTGTGTTAGCTAAATCTAGACAGTAGCCTACAGACAGTTAGCTTTAACGCTAGCTATCTATGTAATGGTGGATGCTACATCTGCATTATTTCAATTGCAACTGCATTAAGATAGCATTACCTTTAGTTTTACTTTACCCTCTTCAGTTGGTTTGCAGCAGGTACAGAACAGGAAAACAAACTAAAGTTGAACTTTTGCCCGACGGTTTCGTAGCTAGCTCAGTACCAGTCCATCACGTGAACAACACCGTGGCTCTGCGGCGCTGCTAGCAGCACAGGTGCACGCGCAACATCCAGACATCCATCCAGACGTCAACTCAGTCAAAGATTGTCTATTGAGAAGATGAATCACCCAATAACGAAAAGGAACTAGTATGTGAAGAAAGTTAGATTTTCACAGTAAAACAAATGTCCGTGGTCTAATTTGTGTCAGTTAAGGGGTCCTTGACGTGGAAAAGTTTGAGAACCACTGACACTGTACTTACTATACTACTATACTGCTATTAACTAGTAGTCTACTCCTGTACTCTACTCAGTACTCACCTACTGCATTTGGGGAAATGGCCCTACCAATTTATTTAGTCTTTTCAAGGTTATTTTTCGTAACGTAAGTGGCCAATTCTGCCAGTGGAGTGAGATAATTCAATGCATTTCCAAGAACTTCATTGAGAATTTCAAAATAATGTTGTTCAAACAAGGCAAATGAGAGCAAATTGTTTTGCATTGGAAACAAGAAAGCTAATTCTAAAAATATACAGCAGCAGGGTTGAACCATAGGGTTGAACAGATAACCGCATATATTATTCACTGCAACAGACAAGCAAAAACAGAAAGACAAAAACAGCACAACTCAAAGTAACCTACCGTACTTGTTTTGTTTTGGAAAGCAAAACCATTCACTTTTTTTGTCACCAACTTCTCAAAGTCACCAAAGTCTGAAGTTTAGTTCAGAACTTTCCCCTCTCATCCTGCCCTTGGAGATGAACAGAGAAACATGTGATAGAGTGACAGGACAACACGTGGGAATAAAAAATGAATGATGTGGAAATTTGTCCCTGAATCTAGGCCTGTATGATTCAGTAGCTCTTAACTCAGTCTATAAAGTTGTGTGTGTGTGTGTGTGTGTGTGTGTGTGTGTGTGTGTGTGTGTGTGTGTGTGTGTGTGTGTGTGTGTGTGTGTGTGTGTGTGTGTGTGTGTGTGTGTGTGTGTGTGTGTGTGTGTGTGTTTTGTGCGTGTGCGTGTGTGCGTGCGTGCATGCGTGCGTGTGTGTGTGTGTGTGTGTGTGTGTGTGTGTGTGTATGCCGGAGTGTGTGACCACCTCTCCTAAACCATAAAGTTACTAACAAGATGTGAAAGGGGTTGGAGATGCGTGAAATAAAAAATGTGTTGTTCGTTTTGCCATGGTTTTGCCTCTCCGTCCTCCATAACCCTGCCGTGTGTGTGTGTGTGTGTGTGTGTGTGTGTGTGTGTGTGTGTGTGTGTGTGTGTGTGTGTGTGTGTGTGTGTGTGTGTGTGTGTGTGTGTGTGTGTGTGAGAGACACTGTGTGTTGGGGGGTGAAGGGGGCTGTGTAAAGTGCTGCAGTCTGTGTAAGAGGCTTATGTGAATGCTGGGTTGTGAAATGAGAGCTCACTGCACTGTCACATAGCGGCACACTCTCTCTCTCTCTCTCTCTCTCTCTCACACACACACACACACACACACACACACACACACACACACACACACACACACAGTGCAACACCTTTGTCAGGGTGAAGGAGATTGACAACAATAAATCTGGAACATGCACATCTGTTCATGGGAGATAAAACCAGGCGTGTGTGTGTGTGTGTGTGTGTGTGTGTGTGTGTGTGTGTGTGTGTGTGTGTGTGTGTGTGTGTGTGCGTGCGTGCGTGCGTGCGTGCGTGCGTGCGTGTGTGTGTGTGTGTGTGTGACAGGGGTGGGAATTACATGGAGGCAATGGAGGTCATGGCCACCATTGCCCCTCCCTCTGGCCGTGATGCCCTGAGATCCCTAAGGCCACCTTGGCAGTGCCCTGCTACCAGGCTGCTACTGTCAGCTGCTTTAAAAGCATCAGTGGTCTCAGTTAATGTAACCTGCCCTATGCAACGGATGTGTAATTGGCTCATTTTAACACACATTTCAGAAAAATCGCTCTTCATGATGTCAATAGAGCAATGGCCTTTGTGCCCTGGCATGTGGCCTTGTGCCCTAAAAAAACATTTGTGACGCAAAACTCTCTGCCAACTCTCTATACCAGGCAGAATCATTCCCAGATCAGTTTCTGCCCAGTGGAGGTCCTGATTGGGAAGGCTCAGCCTGTGGTGTTACATCACTGGCTTGCCTGGGGAAGGTAAGGTGTTCTGGCTGTGTGGACAATCCTTGGATGTGAGACCATCTGGTGCTGGAAGTGGTGTTGGAGGGCCAGTAGGAGGTGTTCTTCCCTCTGGGCAGAGACAGGGACTCTGTCCTGTGAGTGAGCACTGTCCTTCAGATGAGACGTCAAGCCGAGGTCTGTGGTCATTAAAGATCCCATCGGCACTTATCGCAAAGGTGCCCTGGGTGGTGTAACCCTGGTGCCCTGGGGGCGCCCTGGGTATTCCCACAGAGGCCTTCCTCCCAACATGGCCACCTAATCATCCCTCAATATCTATTGACACTTACAGTCCTCAACTCTCCACTGTGCTGGCTGCCATGCATCCCCCATGGGTGGATGCTATCGGTGATGGATGAGTTGAGACCCCACCCTCCTTCCTTCCTTACTTTGTAGAGATCAACGAACTGGCATGATTTAAAAAGTAAAAAAAAGTTTGTTGTTGATGTGAGCAGCACCTGAGTCCTCAGGTGAAGCTGGCGCACAATCCATTACAGCTAGACACGCGTGCACACACACACACACACACACACACACACACACACACACACACACACACACACACACACACAGACACACACACACACACACACACACACACACAGACCACTAAGTCAACAGGAGCTTTGCTACAGGCTATAATCCGCTATGACTTTTTGATTTGCTCTGGGGGGTTGAGGAAAGTTAGTTTTTGGGACTTCTTCTGTTGTTGCTGTTCTTCCTGCTCCATTTGCAGCAAGGCTATGGGATAAAGTTAACTTAATAATCTCTTCGTAATGATTACTTTTAGTTTTTCTTCCATTGTTTGGCTTTGTTATCTAATTTGCTGTGTCTGATGGAGGTTCAGTTAATGTTAACTTAAGTCAGTTGGATTATTTATTGTAGCCTTGTAGCCATTTGCTGACTTTAGAAGTGTTAGGTTATTTTTCTCCACAGGAGCATGAGATAGCAAAAACCCTTTTAATGGAAGTACTGTAAAATCAGACGTTGGCAGAATTGTTGCTATTGTGTTTTTATTGATGTTGCAAGACCAAAGCTGCTTGGCCAATGTAATTATTATTAATTAGGAAATAAAAACCTATTGTATCCACAAGATGTCCTTCACATAGATAAGGATGCTGCTTCATGCAGCATTCAACACATTTTAGAATACAACAGGGCATCCACAGTCCATAGTGCAGTGGTAGATTCACTGCCTACCAACACGATCGAGGGTTGTAGGTTCGCGGCCCCCGTGTTACCTCCGGCTTGGTCGGAGCAGAGGATCACAACCTTTTCTGAGTCAAGGCCCACGTGAAAAAATAAAAATAAAATTGCGACCCACATCTGATCGTAAATGGAGGTCAAATATTGCGTTGTCGGAGCACTTTTTATTTTAACGATAAAAGAAGCTGTCCATCAGCACCGTCTGCGATAGGCTAATTAACAAATAATTGACTACAAATTAAATAATGGTATAATCAAACAATGGAGAAATGCATTCTCATACATGATAATAATGCTGTAATTACATTTACCGGCCACAAAGATTGTAATGTTTTGCAAATGATTTGGCGGCCCACTTGCAATACCTTCATGGCCCACCAGTGGGCCCCGTCTCACAGGTTTGGAATGGCTGCACTAGATAGCAGAGAGAGAAGTCAACTCACACAGTTGCTGCTCTAGAGCTAGCACCTTTTATGGTCTATGATAGCTCTGGTCTCTCTCACATGCATTAAGTTTAGCATAAGAGTTTATTGCCCAAGCAGGCATGACACCATCTCTAGACACCAATCCATTTCTGAAACAGAACTTAAATCCACATCAAACCTGGCTCGTTCTGGAATATCTATTTAAATATATAGGGCCTACTTTATTGGTTTCAGGCCTACGCTCGCATTTAGGTCAGTAAATCTCTAAAACACGTGTGTTTATATGTAGCTTACAGACAAACATGTTAACAAGAAAGACATGTGCTCTTTACATTAGCCTGGTAAACCAGTCGGTCATGTGAACTCGCATTTCATTTTGTTCTACCAGACCGTCTGGCCTTAAGCTTTCACCCAGTGTTTGCAGTGGGCGGGAGTTGGGCGGGTGTACTTACCTTGACAGACAACTCCTTCAGCCAATCAGCGTTGGATCCAGTCAAACCCAAATCCATACGTGAGAACGGCAAAAACTGCCGATTATTTTCTGCCGAGAAACTCAGCTGTTGCATACTCCTGTACTTGTTTAATTGTGATTGAGTCTATTTCTGCAATAACTGTGATTTATGACTGTTTAAACTCGACGAACGTTGACGTTAGTCCTCGAGGCGGACAGGCATGCGAGGCAGCCATCATTGTTTTGCTAGCGGCGTTTCCTGATTGGCCGGTTACGATGTCAACTATGAGGCGGGTCGCTGATTGGCTAGAACGCTTTGCAATTTCTGCAAATACCCTCCCAGGGCTTGAGGCCAGACGGTCTGGTAGAAGGTAATGAAATGTGAGTTCACGTGACCGGCTGGTTTACCAGGCTATCTCTTTACAAAAATGAATATGTAACTCGTAACTCTTGATGACATGTTGACTGAGCCCAGTCAGCCCGTGCAGGAAACCAGTTTAAAAACAAAAGGCTTGTTGCAGCCTGTCAGTGATACTGTGCTGTGATAGGCTCTGTGTAATAAGCTGCTGATGTAGAGGCAAACAAATTGCAACACTTTCAGTCAAATTGCTACGACTTAACTTCCTTTCTCACGCATCCATCACCTTCACACGGCATGCCTGAAGGCTGCGCTTCTGCTCACACCAGGTTTCCAACTTCAAAAGTCATTTAGGCTTGCTAAATAATGATTGCTTCCAATGCAGTTTCAGTGAAATAAGGGAGAGCAGTCCACTATCAGAATAATGTTGAAAAGTTGATTTGCATTCAGAGCATGTAAAAGTTTATAGATTGGTCCATGCTGTTCCATTAACGCAAATGATGAAATTAGCCTACTTGTGATGGAGCTTTTTTTTCCATCGTTTATTTTGGTCTGGCTTCAGCGGTGCGGATGGAAGGAAATCTGTGCCCACGCACAATGCTGAGCGGTTATTCATTTTATGTGTCATGTTGAAATTATTCTTAGGATTTGACAAGAAGTACGAGAAAGGGAAGGGATCACAAGTGACACACGACAACAACAGTGACAACTTCTGACTTCATATCACATGATAGCTCTGCAGCATGGGATAAACAGCTGTGTTTTGGAGAAATAGTGGCGTGTTCATGAAGACAAGTTTAAATCAGATTTGATAGCTGAAAACCAGCATAATGACCCATTTGGGAATAATCTTAAAGTATCATGTCCGGGATCCACAGCAGGGGGGAGGGGGCTGTGTGCCTCCACTCTGCATAGTACGTATCTACTACCTGACATCTAAAACACAAGATGTGTGCAAAGATTGGTCAATTATTTCCGAAAAGCCCCTGAAGGCTCTATCTAGACACAATCTTCTGTCTTATGATCTATTTGCAACTGAATCCCACATCAAAAATTGGGAGTTTGGCACAAAATTCTTACTTTGAAGTGAACTTACTTCTAGGAGTTCATGAATGTTCAACCACCACTCACTCAGTTTCATTTGACAGTAATATATATATTTTTTTTTAATTCTTTTTTTATTGTTCTTCAGCATGGTATACAGAGCATCTGATACATTATTACTATTATTTTCTTGTGTCATACATAGTGTTATATCATTCATACATACATACATACATACATACATACATACATACATACATACATCCAATCATACCCCTGCCTTCCCCTCCCCACTCCCCCCTCTCTCACAATTCCCATGTATGCATATTGACAGTTGTATTTAGTACCACACATTTCTTTATGCTCTTCTCCATACATCTACTTAGTCTCATTTTACAGTAATATTAACAACATCGTTCTCTGCCCCTGGGACATTCTTGTCATGAAGGTCACAGTGTGGGGAAAAGAACCTGAATTTGCGTGGTGACAGTGAGTGACCGCCCGGGGCTGCTACTGCTTCTGAACTCCTGTGCAGGTATGTGCAAAGTGAAACATTACAGTTTGGCTTAGCAGTTTGAGTAGAGACAAACCAGACCGTGTTTTCCACGTGAGACCGACTTTAGAGCCAATCAAACGCTATTGTTGTGGAGGACTCTGTTTGGGTCTATAGTGTTGTGATGATTAGTAGTGTGAAGTATTATGAGGATTGTTTCTCGGGGAAGTGTGTGTATGTATGCGTGCGTGTGTGTGTGCAGTGTGTGTGTGTGTGTGTGTGTGTGTGTGTGTGTGTGTGTGTGTGTGTGTGTGTGCAGTGTGTGTGTGTGTGTGTGTGTGTGTGTGTGTTTTGGTTTAGCAATGGTGAGCATTAGTACTTTGTGTGTAATCTGGGTGGGAAAACGACTTTGGCTTTGGCTTTTTTGCCAAGTGTGTGTGCATGAGTGTATGTGTGTGCAGGTGTTTGTGTGTGTGTGTATGTATGTGTGTGTGTGTGTGTGTGTGTGTGTGTGTGTGTGTGTGTGTGTGTGTGTGTGTGTGTGTGTGTGTGTGTGTGTGCGTGACTGTGTGTGTGTGTGTGTGTGTGTGTGTGTGTGTGTGTGTGTGTGTGTGTGTGTGCGTGACTGTGTGTGTGTGTGTGGGGGGGGGGGTTAATGCGCTTGTGAATGACCAATCACAAAACCAAAGCTGTTCACTGTGGTTTTTAGTGTTTACTGCAGCAGCTATAATTGCATAGAACAGAATGGAGCTTTAAACAGGATGGGTGCGGGGCCTTAATAGCTTAATGTTTGGTCTCAATGGTTGTTCTGGTTTCTCTTCAATGGATTACGTTTGAGAGCAACAGTAGGCCCGATCAGTATTATTATTGTCACGGCAAACACGCGACCCTGGGAAACATCTACTTATTGTTGGGAGTTGGGGCCATTCACTCGTTTGTCTCTAGGCTTCCAGTAGCCGGGGTAAACCCAGCCTCCACGTGACCTGCTCTCAGACCTGCTCTCAGTCACTACTCAGACCTGCTCTCAGTCACTACAGTAGTAGTGAGAGCAGGTCACGTGGAGGCTGGGTTTACCCAGGCTAGGCTTCCAGCAGTTTGCTCACGGTGAGCATATTCACCTTATGTAGCCCTGCCCACTTGACCCATTGTGTCACGACTTCCTGTTCAAAACGCCGGCTGTTTTACCTCCTCTCAAACTAGTCTGACTCACCTGGTCAAACCTAGTTTGACTCACATATGAGTCAGACTAGGTTTATGAGTCACAGGAAGTGTAAACACAATCGGAACTTCCGATTGTATTTACACTTCCTGTTAGTCTCTCAAGCCAGACTTGTCTCTTCTGCATAAGGTGAATAGTTTTAGGAAGAGCTGCCTAGGTACACAGTATGGAGTTTACCTGTTAGGGCGCAAACACACTGGAAACGGAAGTGATGCGGAAGGCAATCATCTGGAAGTGCAGGCAGTTTGATTTCAGCGCCATTGTTGACAGATTTGACGCGTCGCACGGGCCGCGGCGCGGGCGGCTCACGGCCTGCAAGTGTTTCTGTATCTGCTCTATTTTTGCAAAACTGACCGCTTCTGGTGTGAATGGCCAGGCTCCTGCTCGAGTTGCATTTACACTGCTTCCGTTTCCAGTGTGTTTGCACCGTTAGCTGGAAGCTTCCGGGCGCCGATCCAACTACTTGTCTCTGTGTTCCATTGAAAGTTCATTTGTAGACATACAGCGCGCGGACAATAGAAATGAAAATACGAGCGGGGAAAACTCGACAGTCCATTGCCTTGGTCTTGACACTTTACTCTTTTTCATACACATGATCTTGATTGTGATGTTTCCCCATGATGCATCGCTCTCCTGAACCACAGGTCATGTTACCAGCAGGCCATGTTTGTTCATCCCAGTCCATTCATGTCTGTGGCGCTCTCCAGTCGTCCTGCGGCCGCATTTCACTGGAGATTTACAGAGCCTCGCATGGCCTTCGAGTAATGACATCATCACCAGGCGCCATAAAGAGGTCGAAGGCCGGGAAGCCCAGACTCGGCGGGTCAGAAGAACCCTCCCAGAATTCCATGCTGTGATGCGGTTTCTAATCTCAGGGGTGGATTTATGTTTCTCATCATAAAACATTCAACTGTGCGTGCGTGTGTGTGTGTGCATGCGTGTGTGTGTGTGTGTATGTGTGTGTGTGAGTGTGTGTGTGTGTGTGTGTGTGTGTGTGTGTGTGTGTGTGTGTGTGTGTGCGTATGTGTGTGTGTGTGTGTGCGTGTGTGTGTGTGTGTGTGTGTGTGTGTGTATGTGTGTGTGTGTGTGTGTGTGTGTGTGTGTGTGTGCGTGTGTGTGTGTGCGTGTGTGTCTGTTTTCTCTGTTTGTTTTTGGCTTTCTTTCTGTCAGAAAGATTCCAGGCAGGCTGCAGTTCTCAGAAAAGAAAAACATTTCAAAGAACACAGTTTCAAATAATAGCCTTAAGCAATTGTTTGTTTTTTTACAACTGCATGGAAATAATTCCGTGAACGCAGATGAGTGTTTCTCCCAATAATGTTCTTGGCTGCATGGTGGAAAGGCCTCTGATAGGCCAATTCACTTTGTAACTCTCCGGCCTTCCTCATTCGGTGTGTAACTGATACCAGTCGAACGCGGCGAAATGTAATTTTCTATTGGTAAATGTAATTTGTTATGGAAAGCATGGGGCTGGTTTCCGCTGTACTGAGGTGATGGATGGAGGGTTTTAGCAGTGATATGGAAGATTTATTTGCTCAAATTTGTAAATCGTGATGTGAGCTCATAGCAAGGGGCTGCGTATCATGAGGCAATGGTGACCTGTTACACACAAATAAACACATGAGATACAAGAAGAGTTACATAAGAGGCTGAGGATCTTATGACTGCGGTGTGATCAGTCACTCTGTGTTTTCTTCATGGTTTCCCCACATGCTTTGAGAAAACATGACGAGACATCTCAGACAGAACAGCCGCACCTTCAGGCTAATCGTTTGACCATGACTTTCATCCTCCTGCTCCCATTCATCCTCATTACATCTTCAGCTCCTGGCAGTCTTATGATCTCATTAAGGCGACTCATTGGCTCAGTTTACTTAAAGGTCCCATTCCGTGCAAAAGCAATTTTTACTTCTAAATGCATATATGTCATCCCTCCCTGTAATGAGTGCTCAGAACCTCAGAACTGTCAGAGTTGGATTTCTCCCTATCCAGCTCTCTCCTGCTGTCTCCTTCAAGCCACGCCCCCTTACACTCTGTTCTCCCAGAGGGGTAGGTGTTACGTCACAACGCGACTTTAGCATACTGCGCGCGATCTCTCTCACACAAACTATCTGCGTCATTTTGTCTATTCTTTGCCATAGCAAGCTGTTTCAGCGCGAGATTCATCATGGCCTGTCGGTCTGTGCTAACCATTTCAGCCCAGAATGTTTCAACAATCTGGGGCAGTACAATCAAGGTTTAGCCACAAAATTAACACTTCTAGCTGGAGCGATGCCAACTGTACGTGATCCAGCAACTGCGGAGGTGCATTCGGTAAGTCTAGGCATTTTGAGATGTCCTGTTTAGCGTAGCAACCGTTAAGTTAGCGATAGCTCGTTGCTAACGTTAGTTGTGGACACAACCTAGCGTGCTGGTCCACGGACGCTAATCTGATTGGCTGTTAGTTCTGAATATATTATAGAAACAGACCATTCCTGGGAAGCGACGAGATAAGGAAGTGAGAACAGCGCCAGAACGAACGGGTTTGCTATATTTTCGACAAATTAATCCAGAATCATGTTTTATGGACCAGAGACACACGTTTTTAAGAGGTTACAGCTGCACGAATTGGGACCTTTAAAGTGGTAATTCCACCTTGTTAGGATACTGTGTAAAGTGCAGTGTTGGGCAAGTTACTGAAAAATTGGTAATTAGTTACAGTTACTAGTTACTTCTCTCAAAAATAATTTAATTACTTTAAAGTTACTAGTTACTCCAAAGTAATTAGTTACTAGGGAAAGTAACTTTTGTGTTACTTTTAAAAGTCCGCTTCGATTGTCTTACAGTGTGGCATTGAACATTTGCTTATTGAACACGGCTTATAGCCTACCCAAGGTCATTAGCGTCTGGGGCTCTCTGGCTGCAGCTGCAGCTCTCTCCCCGAACGAGGTCTGAGGATCAGAAACCGGATAATCCTCTGAAGTTGTCCATTATTTTCATGTCCTATAAAGTAACTAGTAACTAGCCCAGTTACTATTTTAGTAACTGTAACTGAGTTACCAAATTTGAAAAGTAATTCGTTAGATTACTAGTTACTGCAAAAAGTAGTTAAGTTACTTAGTAACTAGTTACTCCCAACACTGGTAATGTGATGCTTTTTAAGCACTTTGTTTGTGAGGTGGATTCCTATCAATTTTAGAAAATGCATGAATTGAATTTTGGACATAACAGGTGGTCATTTAACAAGAAAGTTCCCAAAAAATCCCAAGGTTACAAACCAAACTTTATTTCCTGGCTTTTTCAAAAGACGCCAGATCTCTCTAGTGGAGACGAATCTCAGTCATTTCTGTGTAATGACTCTATACCTCATGACCTCTTCCTCAGGCCAGACGCTGAATGAAGGCAGCCAAGTCTGCCCCATGGCAGCAGCTGTCTCCATAATGACTTGCCTCGCAGTAGCCAGCCATAGAAAGACATCTATGTCTGAGGCACAACTCTTCAAAAGTGGTTAAGGACCGCCCCTAAGACAAAAAAAAGTGTGACAGACGTATGAATTGACCAACCACGGACCTCCTCATTTGTGCGGCGTAACTTTCGTGGGGCGGTATATTATACATGTTGCATGCAGACAGCTGGGCTTTCATTGCAGTCCAGCCAATCAGAGGCTTGTTGCCACTTTTCATGCGGAAAACATGGAAATGTTGACTTATGATTCAGAGCCTCCATCGCTGGAATTGATGACGTAAGACTGATGTTAATTTCAACTCTGAATCGTTGATTTCAGCTCAATCATTGATTTCAGCTCTGAATTGTTGGTTTCAGCTCTGAATACTGAGTTTCAGTTTGTGCAGAATTGGGCCCAAACGTGATGTACAGTAGACTAGCCTCATGTTGACAGAGGATATTTGCAATATATCCCATTATATAATGCATTTAGAGTAGTCACTAGTGTCTTCTTGCTGTCATGTGTACAGTTACAGTTACAGTATGCTCTCATACAGGCAGTATAGCTGTGTGTAACCAAGGTGAATCAGTGCGGATTCCTCGTGAGTCCCGAGTGGTAGCGAGTGGATTGGTTAAACTCACTCCCCAGTATAAAGGCATGTTAATCAGCTCCGCCAAGGGAGCTAGGTCTCTTGGTGTTGCGGTTAACATGTCGGACTCCCAAGCCGAAGGTCGTATCCCACCCCTGGACAAGCCCTTAACATGGGTTGCTGCAAGTACCACCAACACAACGCCGTTACATGTGCACAGTTACAATATGCTCTCATACAGGCAGTATAGCTGTGCACAGTTACAGTTATAGTATGGTTTCATACAGGCAGTATAGCTGTGCACAGTTACAGTTATAGTATGGTTTCATACAGGCAGTATAGCTGTGCACAGTTACAGTTATAGTATGGTCTCATACAGGTAGTATCGCTGTGCACAGTTACAGTTATAGTATGGTTTCATACAGGCAGTATAGCTGTGCACAGTTACAGTTACAGTATGGTCTTATACAGGCAGTATAGATGTGCACAGTTACAGTTATAGTATGGTCTCATACAGGCAGTATAGCTGTGCACAGTTACAGTTACAGTATGGTCTCATACAGGCAGTATAGCTGTGCACAGTTACAGTTATAGTATGCTCTCATACAGGCAGTACAGTATAGCTGTGCACAGTTACAGTTACAGTATGGTCTCATACAGGCAGTATAGCTGTGCACAGTTACAGTATGGTCTCATACAGGCAGTATAGCTGTGCACAGTTACAGTATGATCTCATACAGGCAGTATAGCTGTGCACAGTTACAGTATGGTCTCATACAGGCAGTATAGCTGTGCAGTTACAGTATGCTCTCATACAGGCAGTATGGCTGTGTACAGTTACAGTATGATCTCATACAGGCAGTATACAGAGATGGGCGAAAATACATCAAAAAGTATTTTGATACAAATTACAAATACTTGCTCAAAAAATGTATCACAATATAAATACAAAATACTGGTCTGAAAAATGTATTTGAAATACAAATACATATTTTGTATTTTGAAAATACATATACATACATTTTATAAAAACTGATAAAGAACTGCAACAATTAGTCAATTAATCGATTCATTGCCAAATATTACATTAATTTCCTATTTTGATTATCTATTAATCATTTTGAGCCCTTTCTTTAAGGAAAAATGTCCTAATTCTCTGATTCCAGCCTCTCAATTGTGAAATTGTCTGGTTTTTTTAGATGGTAAATCATCTCTTTAGTCCTCTGTGGCAGTATTCTCCTTTGTGTACCCTCTAACTGTGTTAGAGTCTAACACACTACAGTTCTTCCATTTCAGTTGTTTTTCAGCACAACTTATTTCTCCTTCACTTGCACAACTTATTTCTCCTTCACTTCAGCTGTTAATTGCTTTCTGTGAGGGCTCTTGAGTTACAGGTAGCATTTCTACATGTTACAGTAACCTCACGTTTTGGAGCTTTGACCATGTTTAGCCATAGATATGAGATTTGTTATGAATGTTATGTTATGATAGTAGGTCCCCTATAAACAACTTCACATCCACCATGTCAGTAAATTGTCACATATAGCCTAGTCTTTATTTAACATGCTGCAAGCATAGAAATACAGCAACATTATTTATTCCACCACAAAAGGTTGGAAATGTATGGAAACAGGGGGGTTGTCAGCTTTGTAACAGTATATTTATTT
>NC_139628.1:40964132-40966632 GCF_964638095.1 Poromitra crassiceps
CTCTAATCTTCTCAGTAGAGGCCGTGGTGCAATTGTCAAACAAACATACAAATCTCAAAATTAGATGCTTGGAGTGAGGAGGGCTCAGCAATACATAAAAAAAAGCATCGTCATTTGGGAGTGCTTCAAAGGTACGAATCTTGGATTGAACATAATTTCTCACTTGAAGAAATCTGAGCCAGTTCGTGCCAGGCAACCCAAACTTCCTCTTCAGCAGATCAAAGGATGCAAAGTGACCATCTATGTATAGGTCTTTGATGGAAACTAGCCCTTTCTCACTCCAGGCATGATCTGGAGGGGACTTTTTAAACCTTTTTTAGTTTTGCTGTGACTAACCAGCAGCACCCACAGATTGTTTTAAAAAGAACATTAACCTTTATACATGTAGGAACTCTGACTGGAGGGGCCCTTTTTAAACCTCTTTTAGTTTTGCTGTGACTAACCAGCGCCCACAGACAGGGCCGGTTCCAGAACAAGATGACTAGGGATGCATCCTAGATAGGAAGGGGTGCACATGCACGGGCCGACCCGGGTGGCTGGCCGCCCGAAAAATTTGACGTTATTTGACTAAAAATAATGCATTTGACCATCATTTCAAGTAGAATGATACCAGCCAAGCAAGAATATTTCAAAGTGTTTCAAGTGCTGTACTGAAATATTTGGACCATATAATGATAATACAATTATCTCAACCTTAAAAGGTTACATATAGCTGCCAAAAAGCCATAAATTCACATCAAAGAACAAAGAAAAACAACAATTATAATTCAAGTTTAAACAGTGTGTGCAGCTGCAGCATTTATTAAAAAAGAAAAAAACAACTTTTTTTTTTTTTTTTTTTTTTTTACCACTCTTCAACTGAGCATGCAGACAATTAAAATAGGGCCTGCCAACACATTGTTTAAAAAAGAACATTAACCTTTATACATGTAGAAACTCTGACTGGAGGGGGACTTTTTAAACCTCTTTTAGTTTTGCTGTGACTACCAACAACACCTCCTCTCTCTCTCTGTGTGAGTGTATTTTTCCACATCAAGTACTGAAGAAGGCCCGCAACCACAGCCTATTTACAACAAGCGTGCATTTGGCTTTTGCATATAGAACTGTGTGTGTGTGTGTGTGTGTGTGAGCGTGTGTGTGTGTGTGTGTGTGTGTGTGTGTGTGTGTGTGTGTGTGTGTGTGTGTGTGTGTGTGTGTGTGCGCGCGTGTGTGTCAAGTCGCACCGAAATCTGCATTGAGATTCGGTCTGGTAGGCACCACTGTCACCACATCACTGTACTGTATGACAGCAAGCCATGTAAACTATACTGCTAGTCTCGCTTGCCAGACTATCTCCCTGCACCGGGAGAGAGTCTGGCTGCAGGTCGTACCTCCACTCTGGGCTAGCGGCGGGAAAAAGGCTCCGTTATCTTTTACAACCGTCCACCTAAAGTACCAAGCAGGCCTGCTTTATTGCACAATCCGAATCTTTGCCAAAACTTGCGATTTTCAACGTGTAGCAACGGCCTAGTGTTGTTGTTTCACTGCGGCGGAGGCATTTGAGATCAGCAGATTTGACAGGGAGTGGAAAGGAAATCCATAAATGGTCAGAGCCAGTGGCGCTTGCAGGGAGCAGAAAGGGAATTTCTTACGGTGCCGACTGAAATGGTCGGAGCCAATGGCAGAGCTTAGACCCGCAGCCTGCTTCCTGGCAGTCAGACTAGATAGTGTTTAACAAGGAACAGACATGAGTTCTAGAAAATGATTTTATAAACCCTGATCTTAATGAGCAAACCGATATATTTCTGTTTCATTTACTCGAACGCTGCCTGACTGTCGGCATTCATATTTGGCATGCGGGTCCCGAGCTGACTCTGTGACAGGGCCGGATTTTTGAATTAGGTAGTTAGCGCAGACTAAAATGGCTAATTAGTGGCCAAAATGAGTGAACACAGGTTCAGCACCATGGAGAGCTCCATTACGTTAGCCATGCAATGCGTGGAGTTGGAATCAGCCTATAGGAAGTGGACTATGAAAACCCTCTGGGGAGAGAGAGGAGAGGCTGCAAGCCAACTCTGTGAGGGAGGCCTATAGTGTTCAGCAACAACAGAGGAGTGATAAGCTGTTGTTTCATACATCATACACTTATGGATTGTATTTAGCTGTTGTTCACCATGTCGTGCTAAGAACGAAGAGCGCCTTCATGGCCCACAAAACCACTTCCTGTTCATTTACTTGAACAGAGGCACACACATAATTTCTAAGAAGGTGCAGGGTACCACATGGTTACATCACCTGAAAGCCCTTTATTGATGTGTGTGTGTGTGTGTGTGTGTGTGTGTGTGTGTGTGTGTGTGTGTGTGTGTGTGTGTGTGTGTGTGTTGACTATTGCCCTATTTCTTTCTCCTCATATGACCTTGACTGTGTGTGTTAAATTAGATCATTTACATATAAATTAGCGTTAGTTACAGGTATTGAGTTGACCGCCCTGCCTGTGCATTAGATCAACCCCATTGATCCA
>NC_139628.1:40971632-41011632 GCF_964638095.1 Poromitra crassiceps
TACGTGCGTGAATAATTCCCATCAAACTTGCATGGGTCATGTACATTCCCTTGAATTTAAAGTGAAAGTGAATGAAGGAAATGAAGAAGTTATCTGGAAGTCAAATTTCCCCCGAAATTTCTCCCTGGGAAAGCATTGATGAGCCTGTTGTCCGCCAACATGGCTGGTGGTCGGTTTGAAATTGTACCAGGCATGCACAGTTTACCAGGCATGCACATTTGTTTACCAGGCATGCACATTTGTTTACCAGGCATGCACATTTGTTTACCATGCAGGCATATTTTGTTACCCCACTTTTGTGTGTCTGTCTAACAACTAATTACCGTAATTGCCAATGGGGGGAGGGTGTTTACTATGATGAAAAATGTGTAAATGGAAAAGACTGTGAAACTCAATTGCTCTAAAAATGGCCTACTTTCACCAATAAAATGTGATGGCATTTTTTTTTCCAGCAGTGCAATTTTCTTCAGATTTGTGGAAATCAAACCCACATCATTACAGAAGCTTCCTAATGTAGGTGACTTAGCAGTTAATTTATCAGTGAACATCAAACACACAAACTTCAGTAGTAACTCCAAATAGGTTGAAAGCAAGAGTGGATAAGCATTGTGCCATCAGCTGAGCACAGAATCCCTCTCCCTTATAAGGCAATTATCCAGCAAACACCAGACACTGCACTCCACACATCCACACAACAGCATCAATACAACACAGTTCAGAAACAAGTGGCACCCACGTAGTCCAAAGAAAACACCATAAATTGTCAAATTCAGACACTTTTCAGTGAAAGGCGAACGGGCACTGCAAAACAAGCATTGACGAGCAGGCGAATGGCAGACGAGTCCACCGCATTAAGCCAAATTCAGACCCCGGTCCCTCAGAGATTCCAGGCCGGCAGGCTGCACTCTCCGCTCACACAAAGGCAGCTGGCTTATCTCCTCGAAATGGAGAAAATGGCTTCCTATTGAATGTAAGTTGTAACTTGGCAGAATTTCTAGCCCATAACTTGGGCAATTGTATGTAACATACAAAATAAAGCAAACGGTAATGTCTAAGAATGCAAAGAAATGCAACTGGCTCGTTAAAATCGCATTCCAGGATAACGTTAGTTAACGTTAAGGGCTGCCTGCGGCTCTCACTCGCGTAGCACCACAACACGCTGAATCACACTCGATTTGCGGGCGGAACACGCCAGGATTGGCCAAAGCCAAATCGACTTGTAAATCCGTGACAGAATGAAACGACAGTCCCTAATAAAGAGGTCGTCACCGGTCTAAAAAAGGCAATGGCGATGGCAAAGGTCCCTGACTGAACGTCAGTATTTGATGCTTTGGGAGTGAGAATGGATTGAATCATGACCTGCAGCCAACTCCGTTGGTGGAGATCATTACAAGGTTATCTTTTAACACGAACATGTGCTTTCAACATAAATTCTGCTGAGTCAATGACAATGTATGAGGAAGAACACTTGCAATACAGTACTTTCATTATTGGTTATATAATTTCTGAATAACTCAAAAAAGGAAGCAGGCATAAAACCAAACACAGGGATGAGGAAGTATAAACCATTAAAAACACACTATCCTATGCATTAATTCCACACAACATCCTGACACTTGCACAGATCACAAGGTAAGATCAAGAGAATATATCTGCTGAAATGTTACACAAGTGATAGCGTATTTTATATTATTGCAGTTTCTCTATCTGCTGTAACAGAGCAGACCAAGCCCAATAACAAGAAATTAATTTGTAGTCTACAGTATATACTACTTGTGATGCAGTAGTAGTAAAAAAAAAGAAATTAAATGATTAAAGGATTTCATTTACTGTACTCTGAGCATTTTCTATCATGTCTGTTGACTTTGCATAGATGAAGGGTCTACTTCTACTGGTGATGCTGACAGCAGGAGCAAGTGCTGCAGCTCCTCAAGGTACAAAACTTGTTTTTTTATCTAATCGACTGAAATAAATATTAGACTCTATATTTTTCTCTTTCCAAATATGAATTTCGTGAATTATTACATGCCGTAGCCCTGGATATGTATTTCTGTCTTTACTGTGTAATTCATTTGCTAGCTGATTTTGACACTCTAATTGTCGATTTAGATCTTTCGGGTAAAATGTTCACCTTCCCACAAGAGACCAACACAGCTCATGTCAAACTGGAAACATCAAGAATTGAATTCAGTGCTTTGACTGTCTGTCTCAGGTAGGCTACTGTATTATGAGTTATATAGGCCAGTGGTTCCCAACCTTTTTTGTCTTATGTATACCCCTTGAGCTGTTTTGCATTGCCAATAGTACCCCCCTCCCACTGATGCGTGTTAATGATTCTCCTAAATTTGTTCTATAACTTTTATTATAATATGCAGACAATTAAATCTATACAAAATATAGGCTATTTTTCACTGAACTTCGGTGTGTGCCGTACTGTGTGTGGACTTGGCATCTTTTTTCCTTTTGTCACCGGGCTGCCCTAAATCTGAATTTGGAGCGACTGGACTGGTCGTTTTTGAGCCATATCAGTAGCTTAACAGTGTAACAGTTGACACCCCGGCAGGTGTCAATCTGCGGTAGTTTCAGCGTGCACATACCTTTTTAACATTGGGCTTATGACAAATGACTTGAAATTTTGTAATCTTTTGGAAATAAATTATAATCCCCAATCTTTCCAAGTACCCCCTGGGGTATGCGTACCCCTGGTTGGGAATCATTGAGGCTACGTCAGCCATTCCCAAACTTAAAATCATGTGACCAACTTGCAAAACTGAAAATCTTCCGGGGTCCACCCACCCCTTCAGTCACAACTCTGATAAAGATAAGTATTTCCCTATAGCCTATATATTTTTTGTTTTCATAAGCAGAAGATGTGAACATGGACATACCGGCAATGCAGTACAAATGAATAATACAGCATAATAGCAATGTTTATTCTTTTACTTAAAAAAATAACACATATCTGACCCAGGCACATCACAAAGTGGAAAAACAGAATAAAAATTGGCTATCACAGAATCAGTGACAAAAACAGTAACCAATCAGCCCAGAGCTCGTCAAACATGGACTGTGCTGTGCCATAGGAAATAATTACCGAGGTCGGGACCCCGGTGACCTCACAGCCATGCCCACCTGTAGTACCTTAACAGCCAACCAGTGGGCCGCGCCCCACACTTTGGGAATCACTGATGATGGAACTACATTCCTGAGTATGAAAGACATGATGCATGGGAATCTGTTTTGTGTGTGTGTCTACAGGTCTTTTACAGACCTCAACAGAGTCCACATCCTGTTCTCTCTGGCCACGCCCTCCAACGCCAATGACTTCGCCATGTTCAAGACAGCCACAGCCGATGTGTTGCAGCTGCATGTCAGGGACAGTCATGCGAGTGTTGGAGGACAGTACAAGCTGGACACGTGGCACTCTGTCTGTGCCACCTGGAGCTCTCAGTCTGGACTGGGACAGTTGTGGCTGGATGGACAACCCAGTGCCAGGAAATTTGTCAACTCTGGATCAAACATTAGCGGAATACCTATTATTATCTTAGGACAGGTAGTATTGTTTTCCACTAAAGTTTATAGTCTTCCAACGAATATTGCTAAGTCATAACTTATAGTAACCTCTATAAAGTATAGATGTCTCATTTCAGAAAATAAAAATGGTACAATATGACTGTTATCTATCTCAATTTGACTCTTTCTGCAATGTCCACAGGAGCAGGATTCCTATGGTGGGGGTTTTGACAGTAAGCAGTGTTTCACTGGCATGATGACTGATGTCCACATGTGGGACTATGTCCTTTCATCCTGTGAGATCCAGCGCTACATGGATGATCTAAACTTCACCCCAGGCAATGTGCTCAACTGGAGGGCACTGCAGTTCACGATCACAGGAAGAGTGCTGCTGGAAAATAAACAAGTGTCGCTAAATGAATGTCATGGCTTTTAAAGTCAAAATCAGACTTTCTTTGTCCAATGCAAAGAATATCTGTTCAAAGTGTCTGCCATTTATATGAACTCAATACACTGGTAAAGAGGTGATATCCTTTCCAAAAGGTTTCTCTGCTTCCTCTGTATCAAGTACATATTTTGCCCAGCTTTCCCTTTGGTTGATCACGTCACTTGTATCCTTAATTTTAATATCAGACTTTTTCTGACGATGATTAAACTGAATTGGTCATAAAACTGGTTTTGGTGGTGTTATATGCTCAAAATTATGTTGTCATTGGAATACAATTGCTATATGTCCCCTTTAACCCATTGATACCTGATGCAGCATTTGTGTGTGTATCCCTTTAAGACCGCGAACCGCGTTAACGCGGTTTGCGGTCTTAAAGGGATACGCACACAAATGAGGGTCAAATGGGTCAAATGAGGGTCAAATGAGGGTCCCTCAGAGATTCCAGGCCGGCAGGCTGCACTCTCCGCTCACACAAAGGCAGCTGGCTTATCTCCTCGAAATGGAGAAAATGGCTTCCTATTGAATGTAAGTTGTAACTTGGCAGAATTTCTAGCCCATAACTGATTTGATTTGCTTTGATTTATTTATTTAGACGGGACAATGCAAAATTAATGAACACAATAACCATGGAACAGATAAAAACATCTGGAACATAATAAAAGTGTAAAAATCGCCGGATTTAGCACAAGGCTAGTTTCCATCCGTTGTCCCCGAAACATAAAACACAAAAACATGAAAACAGAATATATAAAACAACAAAACGTAGGCATCAAAGTGCTTTACACCCGTAAGACAAGTATACATGTGCAAAACAGCAAAACACAAGCAGCAGTAATACACTCAAAAAACACAACAGTATACATTAAAAAGAAGAAAATAAAAAAATAAAAATAAGTTCAGAAATTGACCTTATTACCTGTGGCCACAGGACTGGTGGCTTTTCAGCCATTCCTTCAGTGAACCCTTAAAAGTGACGAGTGAGGGACTTTCCCTTATGGGGACTGGCAGACTGTTCCACGTTTGGCTGCCTTTATATTAACTGAGAGGACGTTCTGACCAAACGTGGTCAGTCTGCGCTGGACCTTGCAGTCGCCTCTAGTTTCAGACCTGGTGCCAAGTCCACTAGTTCTGTTTCTGTGAATGAATTCATTTATGGGCGGGGGAGCTAATCCATGAAGGCATTCTTGGGCAATTGTATGTAACATACAAAATAAAGCAAACGGTAATGTCTAAGAATGCAAAGAAATGCAACTGGCTCGTTAAAATCGCATTCCAGGATAACGTTAGTTAACGTTAAGGGCTGCCTGCGGCTCTCACTCGCGTAGCACCACAACACGCTGAATCCCACTCGATTTGTGGGCGGAACACGCCAGGATTGGCCAAAGCCAAATCGACTTGTAACTCCGTGACAGAATGAAACGACAGTCCCTAATAAAGAGGTCGTCGCCGGCCTAAAAAAGGCAATGGCGATGGCAAAGGTCCCTGACTGAACGTCAGTATTTGATGCTTTTGGAGTGAGAATGGATTGAATCATGACCTGCAGCCAACTCCGTTGGTGGAGATCATTACAAGGTTATCTTTTAACACGAACATGTGCTTTCAACATGAATTCTGCTGAGTCAATGACAATGTATGAGGAAGAACACTTGCAATACAGTACTTTCATTATTGGTTATATAATTTCTGAATAACTCAAAAAAGGAAGCAGGCATAAAACCAAACACAGGGATGAGGAAGTATAAACCATTAAAAACACACTATCCTATGCATTAATTCCACACAACATCCTGACACTTGCACAGATCACAAGGTAAGATCAAGAGAATATATCTGCTGAAATGTTACACAAGTGATAGCGTATTTTATATTATTGCAGTTTCTCTATCTGCTGTAACAGAGCAGACCAAGCCCAATAACAAGAAATTAATTTGTAGTCTACAGTATATACTACTTGTGATGCAGTAGTAGTAAAAAAAAAGAAATGAAATGATTAAAGGATTTCATTTACTGTACTCTGAGCATTTTCTATCATGTCTGTTGACTTTGCATAGATGAAGGGTCTACTTCTACTGGTGATGCTGACAGCAGGAGCAAGTGCTGCAGCTCCTCAAGGTACAAAACTTGTTTTTTTATCTAATCGACTGAAATAAATATTAGACTCTATATTTTTCTCTTTCCAAATATATGAATTTTGTGAATTATTACATGCCGTAGCCCTGGATATGTATTTCTGTCTTTACTGTGTAATTCATTTGCTAGCTGATTTTGACACTCTAATTGTCGATTTAGATCTTTCGGGTAAAATGTTCACCTTCCCACAAGAGACCAACACAGCTCATGTCAAACTGGAAACATCAATAATTGAATTCAGTGCTTTGACTGTCTGTCTCAGGTAGGCTACTGTATTATGAGTTATATAGGCCAGTGGTTCCCAACCTTTTTTGTCTTATGTATACCCCTTGAGCTGTTTTGCATTGCCAATAGTACCCCCCTCCCACTGATGCGTGTTAATGATTCTCCTAAATTTGTTCTATAACTTTTATTATAATATGCAGACAATTAAATCTATACAAAATATAGGCTATTTTTCACTGAACTTCGGTGTGTGCCGTACTGTGTGTGGACTTGGCATCTTTTTTCCTTTTGTCACCGGGCTGCCCTAAATCTGAATTTGGAGCGACTGGACTGGTCGTTTTTGAGCCATATCAGTAGCTTAACAGTGTAACAGTTGACACCCCGGCAGGTGTCAATCTGCGGTAGTTTCAGCGTGCACATACCTTTTTAACATTGGGCTTATGACAAATGACTTGAAATTTTGTAATCTTTTGGAAATAAATTATAATCCCCAATCTTTCCAAGTACCCCCTGGGGTATGCGTACCCCTGGTTGGGAATCATTGAGGCTACGTCAGCCATTCCCAAACTTAAAATCATGTGACCAACTTGCAAAACTGAAAATCTTCCGGGGTCCACCCACCCCTTCAGTCACAACTCTGATAAAGATAAGTATTTCCCTATAGCCTATATATTTTTTGTTTTCATAAGCAGAAGATGTGAACATGGACATACCGGCAATGCAGTACAAATGAATAATACAGCATAATAGCAATGTTTATTCTTTTACTTAAAAAAATAACACATATCTGACCCAGGCACATCACAAAGTGGAAAAACAGAATAAAAATTGGCTATCACAGAATCAGTGACAAAAACAGTAACCAATCAGCCCAGAGCTCGTCAAACATGGACTGTGCTGTGCCATAGGAAATAATTACCGAGGTCGGGACCCCGGTGACCTCACAGCCATGCCCACCTGTAGTACCTTAACAGCCAACCAGTGGGCCGCGCCCCACACTTTGGGAATCACTGATGATGGAACCAACTACATTCCTGAGTATGAAAGACATGATGCATGGGAATCTGTTTTGTGTGTGTGTCTACAGGTCTTTTACAGACCTCAACAGAGTCCACATCCTGTTCTCTCTGGCCACGCCCTCCAACGACAATGACTTCGCCATGTTCAAGACGGGCACAGCCGATGTGCTGCAGCTGTATGTCAGGGACAGTCATGCGAAAGTTGGAGGACAGTACAAGCTGAACACGTGGCACTCTGTCTGTGCCACCTGGAGCTCTCAGTCTGGACTGGGACAGTTGTGGCTGGATGGACAACCCAGTGCCAGGAAATTTGTCAACTCTGGATCAAACATTAGCGGAATACCTATTATTATCTTAGGACAGGTTTGTTTGCCACTAAAGTTTATAGTCTTCCAACTAATATTGCTAAGTCATAACTTATAGTAACCTCTATAAAGTATAGATGTCTCATTTCAGAAAATAAAAATGGTACAATATGACTGTTAACTATCTCAATTTGACTCTTTCTGCAATGTCCACAGGAGCAGGATTCCTATGGTGGGGGTTTTGACAGTAACCAGTCCTTCACTGGCATGATGACTGATGTCCACATGTGGGACTATGTCCTTTCATCCTGTGAGATCCAGCGCTACATGGATGATCTAAACTTCACCCCAGGCAATGTGCTCAACTGGAGGGCACTGCAGTTCACGATCACAGGAAGAGTGCTGCTGGAAAATAAACAAGTGTCGCTAAATGAATGTCATGGCTTTTAAAGTAAAAATCAGACTTTTTTTGTCCAATGCAAAGAATATCTGTTCAAAGTGTCTGTCATTTATATTAACTCAATACACTGGTAAAGAGGTGATATCATTTCCAAAAGGTTTCTCTGCTTCCTCTGTATCAAGTACATAATGTTCAGCTTTCCCTTTGGTTGATCATGTCACTTGTATCCTTAATTTTAATATCAGACTTTTTCTGACGATGATTAAACTGAATTGGTCATAAAACTGGTTTTGGTGGTGTTATATGCTCAAAATTATGTTGTCATTGGAATACAATTGCTATGTCCCCGTTTAACCCATTGATACCTGATGCAGCATTTGTGTGTGTATCCCTTTAAGACCGGTTCGCGGTTTTAAAGGGATACGCACAATGAGGGATATACTGTACACACAAATGCTGCATCAGGTATCAATGGGTTAAGTAAGACCACTTACAGCCCATGTTTGTGCCTTCTAGACTGAGGAGCATTATAACAACTAGAAATATCGTGCTCATTTCTAATGTGCTCGCCTTCGCAGTTGAGCAACTGAGCAACTGTGTACTGCGGAACTGGCCACTTTCTTTTACAGTAGTGAGATTATAAGGGAAAGGGAAATTAGAGGAGAGAACTATTTGTTGGAGTTTCTGAGAATATGTGAAGACAAAGATTTACTTTTTACTATTGTCAACAGAATTATTTATTTATTTATTTTACTTTAGGAATATGATTCAACAGAATTAGGACATGTGACACAGTGGGTCTCATCACTTCAGAACATGCAGCAGCCCACAGACTTTTCCATCACAGCTGTTCTTTGTGGGAATTACTGTATATTTGGATATTACAGTAAAGGCATGCATTGAAAATAAAAGCACAACCCTAGTAATCTTTGCTGATATAAGTTGTAAACTTTTGGCCTAAATTAACTATGAATGCCCAAACTCTTCTCTCTCTCTCTCTCTCTCTCTCTCTCTCTCTCTCTCTCTCTCTCTCTCTCTCTGATGTTTTTTAATCCCTGTTCTGTGTGTGTGTGTGTGTGTGTGTGTGTGTGTGTGTGTGTGTGTGTGTGTGTGTGTGTGTGTGTGTGTGTGTGTGTGTGTGTGTGTGTGTGCGTGTGTGCCTGTGGGTGGCGAGGCAATTGAGTTTGTTTAGTTTTTGGCTTTGTTAGGTCGCTCGGTTTTTTAAAGATAAGTTGACTGTTCATTAAAGGAACATCAAAAGTCAAAAAGTCTCTCTCTCTCTCTCACACACACACACACACACACACACACACACACACGCACACACGCGCACACACACACACACACACACACACACACACACACACACACACACACACACACACATACACACACACACACACACACACACACACACACACACACACAAAGATGATGTCTTTGTCAATCTGTCTCAGTGTCAGCAATGAGACAATCAGATTGAATGCTGACTTTCACCACATGTCTGAGGAGGGATGACGTGTGGATGATAAAGATACACATGCATATTGTGTAATCATATGTAATCTGTAATTACAAATAGATGGCAGGAGTATAATCCCCATGCCCTGGTAAACTGTAACAGGGCATGATGAATCATAATGGTTTTGCTTAGAATATAATGCAGATACTATGGTATATACTGTATGTCTGATGGTCTGTGACTGAGGGTGTGTGGGAATAGAGATTATATTTGACTGCCAGTGGTGGTTGTCTGTGTGTTTATGTGTGTGTGTGTGTATGTTGTGTATGTGTGCACGCGCACGTGTGAACTTGACACAATACTGACAACTCCTGTGTCTCTCTCCATCTCTGCCTGCAGCCTCTCTTCATGGCTTTCTCCCATGAGTGGACATGCAAGCAGGTCACCAGCCATGCAGAGTGACAGCAGCTCTAATAGCAGACATGTCAGTTGTTGTTGTTCATGGTCATCTTGTGTCCTCATTTGTCATGGTGAAAAAGATGGTGCCGAAGTCCTTCACATAATTGTTATACAGTATGTATACCCAGCCATATTGCCCGGGTTCCCACGGGCCTTGAAATCCTTGAAAGTTTGTGAATTTGGAAAGAATATCAAGGTGTTGACAGTTTATGAAAATAGACATTGGTTATTGAAAGTGATTTATATATTTTGTGCACAAATAGAAACTGAAGTCTCCCGCCATCTCCACCTGCCTCGAGAAAGTGCGACGGTCAGGTGCGCATGAGTGATTAAAGTCAAATAATGCAGGCTAAACGATGGCACTGGTTCTACCTTCTAGAACCAGTGACATCACTGGTTCTAGGAAGTGATTTTATTTGATTTTATTTGATTTTATTCTGCAATTGAAAAGCAATACAAAATACATCATAGCTTTAAAAATTGACAAGGATAAGCACAATAAAGTCTCAGACTTATTTCCATTGTCCATTTCCAAGTGGGCTTAGACTAATCCTTTGTTGAGGATGTAACCATGATAGGCCTTTGCCAAGTGTAGTTGTAAATTTACGTGATTTTTAGTTCGCAGCTGTTGTTTTGTGTGGTTCAGCTTGGTTACTGTCCACTTGCTACAGTAGCTGGTTGCTAGTTGCCTTTGTATAGCTTACTTGCTTTCAAAAAGAACTTCACCTTGTTTATAGCAGGCCTCATTGTAACCAGGCACTTTGGCCCCAACTGAGATACTTTTCTCACTATAGCCTACAAAGGTATATGTCCCATTGCTTAGGCTGTTAGCAGTCTGTTGTATGTTATATATATATTTAAAACATCCTCCTCTATCATGAGTGTTATATTTAATTCTTTTGACTGTGACATGTGCGCCATCTTGGCACCGCAGTGCTGGATTGGAGCCAAGATGGCAGATGGCTGGTTGTCTGCAGGGGTTGGATTCCTACAGGGCCTCCAATACAGCAAACAAGGACAACTAGGTGGAGCAAGATGCTACTGCTATCTATGTCTATATATCTCTTTCACATTCTCAATTTCTTCGTTTCTGTCACCCCTGTCTCCTCTTTAATAATAGCATATCATGTAATGTCATAGCTTTGAAGCTTGTAACCTTTATTTCCTGTCATCCCTCTACCACATTCTCTCTCTCGCTCTCTCTCATTCACTCACTCACTCACTCACTCACTCACTCACTCACTCACTCTCGCTTCTGTATGCCATCTAATAAAGCAGAAGTATCTTGGAAATCATTTTTAAAAACAACCGTTCTATCCACTTCTTAGTATCAAATTACTGTGTGAGGCCATGTGCAATTACAGAAATGCATGAATGTTGACTTGTGCTACTGTTTGGGCTTACTTGCTGTGTTTGCTTAAAGTGGCATGAATGTAAAATATCTCCCTCGCATCCTGTCCCTCCGGGTTTAAATGATATTTTGGTACAGCTATAAATTACAGCTCCCTCATTTCTGTAATTATGTAATTATAGTGTAATTAGACAGTTTCAAAATATAACTAAGTTACGAGTCCCATATGCAGAAAGTAGTTATGACAAATCTCTGCAGCCGTTTTGCATCTGATGTCAGTGTATCCATTCCAAATTCAGTGAATATTCAATGAAAGTGCAAATGAATATAAAAGGCCAATTGGCAACAACCAACTCAAATATCTTTTAGCAACAATATAAATAGTTGCACTGCATTACATTTTACATTTTGCTGATTTCCTTATCCAGAGCATCTTGCAATAAGTGCAACTGCAGCACAATAAGCTTAAATTCATGTATTACCAACTTACAAGACAGAATATGTGCACAAAAAATATTGCTGCGTTTCTGAAAAAAAATCTATAATCTTCCAACAAAACAAATTGATTTATAATGAAGAGATGCAGAGTAAAAGCATATAGGGTATAATTGTATTTTGGGGTCGGTATCAGTGGTTGATTTCATTCCACTGAGGATAATGTGAACTGGAAAGCAATATTCCTGCTGCAGTAGGAGTTATTCCCTGGAAAAGGCTTTTTCATTTTTTCATTCTTCCACTCCCTTCATGTCTATCTGTCATGTCTCTCCCCCCTTTCTCCTATACTCCTCCCTAGCTATTTCTCCCTAGCTTTCTCTGCCTCTCTCTATCTCTCCTCCACTTTCTCATCATTCTTGGCCCCATATTCCTTCTCGTTCTCTTTCTATCTCCTCCAGCCTCTGACTCCCAGCCTCTCTCTCTCTCGCTCTCTCTCTCTCCCCCCCCCTCATCTCTCTGCATCCCTTCCTCTCAGGGAGCAACAGTATTATATGTGTACACGTGGTTGCCGTGGCAACGGCAGGAGGCCAGATGAGCGGGTGGATGAACAAAAGACCCAGAGACCCTCATCCAGAAAGAGAGAGAGAGATGGACGGAGGGAGGGAGGGAGGGAGAGAAAATCAGATTTCATTTTTAGACGAGGGGTTTGGTGTGTGTGTGTGCGTGTGTGTGTGTGTGTGTGTGTGTGTGTGTGTGTGTGTGTGTGTGTGTGTGTGTGTATGGAGGAGAGAGAGGTGGAGGGGAGGGGATGGATAGCGTAGGTGAGGTGAGTTCATAAATGAAAGAGGGAGAGTGAAAGAGAGAGAAAGGGGGAAGGGAGATATGGTTAACAAAGCAAAAATAACTTTGAATGAAAAAAAGCCTAAAAGAATATGCAACAGTGCATTATGTCAAATTTCCAGTCATATATAATAGCAGCTAAATCTATTTGTGACTAAATAAATGTGGTTCCCATAGTCTTTTTAAAGGTTATTTTAAAGGCATTTCATTGTTATAAGAAATAACAGTGTCTAGTTGTACCCGGGTGAGAATAGCCACATGGCAGCTATTCGAGTCTCTGGGTCCAGACCCAGACACCGGCCGATCCAGACCCGGACCTATAACCTTTTAATTATTGAGGATTATTAAAGTTTTTGGCGAAGCGTTTCTATTTTAACCGGCACAGCTTTTTGCAGGGCCGCCGCTCGGCTGCTGGCTAAACGTGTTATGTTAATAATAAAAATAAAAAATCTAATCAAATCAAAAAATATCCACATGGGCTGTGTACACCCCGGGTGTAAATAGCATATTGTTGGTTACGGACACCTGGGTGCTAATAGCATCTGCCAAGAAATAATTGGAGCTCATTTAAAAGCAATACATCCTTCAAGAGTATTTTAAGTCATTTTATTGCATTATATGGAAGCAAGTGCAGTATGAAATGTTAGCATACAGTGGGGAGTGGAGAGAGAGAGAGAGAGAGAGAGAGAGAGAGGGAATGACATTGACAAAGTAGTGTCCCAGATTTGAACCCACAGCATTGCTGATACATGGAGTCTCTCTTAGTCCTGTGAGCTAGCAGGTTGCCCCAATGTTTACAGTAACATAGAAAGGTCATTGGGTAAATTGATCTAATAGAGGGACTACAAGCCATTGATTGCAGAGGTTAGAAAGAATTATGATCACTTTTTCCTTGGGTGACATCAGAAATCGATCAATATGGGTTGTACAGAAAGTGCAACTAGGAAAGGTCCTACATGGAAATGTTCAAAGATGAGATGTTTCAATTGTAAATTTCATAGCAGCAGTCAACTGAAGCCCTTTCAATGTGTTCAATGAATAATGTGCATGGGCAAAACAGAAGGCTACTGTTAATATAGGCTACTGGGTAGGTAGCAACTTTCAGCTCAGTGTCAACCGGCTGCCAAAGTGTTGCACTCTGAGATATTTTTCTGCTGACCAAAGTTCTCGTTTTCACACCATTCTGTGTAAATTCTTGAGACTGTTGTGAGATGAGCAGTTTCTGAGCCGCAGTCAAAGTCAAGTCGCTTATGGTGTGATATTATGTAACGTTAGTGAGTTTGTTCAGCCATAGTAACCACCCCCAATGGTAAAAGCCATTGGAAAAACAGCTGTTGAATTCAACATTGCTATAATCAGAGTGAAAAAATGATAAACAATATATTGCATAATTACACCTCAAATTAGGTCAACAAACACTTTGGTTAACTCAGACAAACCGCAGCACTGAAATGATACGCAAATTTCCTACCTGTACGTAATTCCGACCTCGACAACCATTCAGTTCATTTTTTCCAAGTCAGAGTTATTTTTCCCGAGTTCCGAGATGTCTTGAATGCAGTAAAAACCTGAGCTTGTCAAACTTGGACTGTGCCGTTAACCCGGTGACAGCGGTTTTTTTCGAGCAGATTATTATTATTTAGGGGTGCTGCTGAGATGAAATTTAGGTGTGATTGAGCACCCCTAAGAACAGTCTAAAATCACCAATGATTCTGATTTGACTGATTTTCATGTTTCCACTTCAACTAATCAGCTTACATTCTCTTCCAAGAAGTTGAGAAAATTCTCACCGACTGGATAATGTCAGAAATGCACTGCCATCATCACATTAACATTTTGAAGATTCATTTGGAGTTTCACGTGCCAGCAACTTGATAGCCTTGAGAGATAACCTTGATAAGAAAACACACTGATAAAATTACCATCTATTCATGCAAGATACAGTCACTGCAACCTTTAAAACCACTATATTATGTCTACACATTATGTTCATTATGATTCCACTCGACCTTAAAATTGGATACCATGTATCTGAAGTCACACTGTGAAATGCAGCCATGCATGAAGCGGCACAGATGATTTTGGTGTGTGGAGGGATGACTTAAGGCATACAAAGACACAGTACTTTTGTGATATGATATAGAAATCATCTTAAGGGAGAAATCTTTATTTTAATTAGCCACCTCAAGGCTTCCTCCGGCTCCTGCTGCTGTAATAACAACGAAAGGTCTCTTGTAAGTCTTTTAGTCAGCATACTGCATTGCTGACTGGTAATTATGTTGCCCCTGTAGGTGCTCAACCTGAACAAGGACACGTTCAGTGTTCACATATTAAGCCGTAACCTCACTCAATCATTAGGGCGGGGGGTCAAGGGGAGTACACTTGGGCAAATGTCACGTTGATTTCCTCTTCAAGCCTTTTTCTTGCTCTTTTTCCAATACATTAAGCTTTTTCATTAGATGTGTGAATTCGTACTCTATCTGAACAAAAACATCAGCGTATACCTTTTTGTTGCCGTGGGATAACATGGAACTGTTGCACCGCCCATAATCAGCTGTAAAATTATCGACCAAAAAATGCCATTAACCTTTGAAGCCTATAATTAACACAGCAGCTCAGCTAGTGGCAAATCCTATACTATTTATCTAAGTAAATGTATTGGGGGGCTGATCATTTTCAGAATGTAGAGATAGACCCTTCGGGGCACTACTGAGAGAACCGTATTCAATTACCCTGCCTATTAAAAGTTGTGAGCGGTGTGTGTGTGTGTGTGTTTGTGTGTGTGTGTGTGTGTGCGTGTGCGTGTGTGTGTGTGTGTGTGTGTGTGTGTGTGTGTGTGTGTGTGTGTGTGTGAGGGGTGCTAGTTGAAACGTCCCAGTCTTATGCAAATATAATTATACCAATTAAAACATGCAGGGCCCTCGGAGGGGGTTTGGGGAATGGGTGGAGAGACTGGCACCAGGCTGACATGTGTGTGTGTGTGTGTGTGTGTGTGTGTGTGTGTGTGTGTGTGTGTGTGTGTGTGTGTGTGTGTGTGTGTGTGTGTGTGTGTGGAGAGGCTGGCACCAGGCTGACGTGCGTGTGTGCCAATGCATAGAGGTATCAAGCTGGTTGTCGTGTGTGTCTGCAAGTCCATGTGCGCGCGCGTGGGTGTCGAGATTCTGGGAGCGCTAGTCTTCGCACTCTCCTCCATCCCCCATCACCAGCAGCAGCACCAGCACCCCATCCCCCAGACCCCGGTTGCTTTAGTTCATCTTTAGGGGATTGAAGGAGCTCAAAGGAGAAGCGCATGCGAGAGACTGCATGTTGGATGGAGAGACGTAGGAAGGGATGAAGACGTAGGCTATAGAGAGGACCCAGGAGGCCCAGGAGAGGATCGGTTGTTGCTATCCGCTTTCCTTTGCATTGTAATTGGATTCCAAATGCACATGGGCAGACAAAACATGTTCCTATCATGTATCAAATCTTGTAGTACACTGATGAGGTGACTGCAGGTAAAAGCCTTTATCCGTTCTTGGGTCCCCTCATTAAATCTCCACCAATCACAAAGCAGGAGATCAGATCTCAATAAAGAGAAGCAGACAGACGAGTTCGAAATTGGAAGCTTTGAGACAGTTGTGAGATGTGTGTGGTTTGTGTCAAAGGTGTCGCAACTCAGTGTCAGTAAGATGTAAAAGCATCTATCTACTAATATTTCAGCACTTCTTTCAAATAAATACAACATTTTGATTAAATTATTTGATTTCCATTTCCTGCTTGGCTGTAGAGGGGATGTAGCTCAGTGGTAGAGCGCGTGCTTCGCATGTATGAGGTCCTGGGTTCAATCCCCAGCATCTCCAATTCTTGCATCTGTAGAATAAACATACTGCTTAAAATGCTACGTTCATTAGCATTCTCCAAACCATGATCATATATGATATATGCGTTCTCTTTCTACTTGTTTGACTTGTATCTTTTGGGGCGACTGTTGCTCAGGAGGTAGAGCGGGTCGTCCACTAATCTGCTTTGAATAAAACAGGTTGGTGGTTCGATTCCCAGCTACTCCTAGATGTGTCCTGGGACATGATAACCTCCTACTGAACCCCAAATTGCACCCTGCGTAGCTTCCCGCCATCGGTGTATGAATAGGTGTATGTAGGCATTGTAAAATGCTTAGGATAAAAGCACTATATATTATATAGATATAAATGCACACCATTTAGCACGACCAATGCTGCTCAACACGATGAACGGAATTTGACCTCTTGCATGACCAGTCCTCGTTGAAATTGGTTGAAATTTAGAGTTAATAGAGAAATTTAGAGTTAAGTGTTGAACAGATTGGAAAAAAGAAGAGGAGACATGGTCAGAAAAGCAATGCAAATCCTTTTTATTGTTTATTTTCTTCTTTATAAACTGTATTTGCCAGAAGGGGTTTGTCATATCACACCTGAACTGTACAATCTGTGCCAGCCAGAATATTCAGGCAATTACAGGAAAGCCACCATCAGCACACTTTCTGCGATTGATACCTACGCAGTGCCCTGATGTACTCCGAGCAGGCAGGGGGGGGGGAGGAGAAGTGAAGTTTAAATGGAAGTGCGAATCAGATCAGGAGTGATGGGAACGTGAAGGATTGTATAAAGTGATGTGATATTTCTTGACATATGGTGATTTCTGAGCATGTTTCTGCCCCCTCTGAACAGCGAGAGGGGATTCGCTGGGAGTTTTTCGCCCAAGGGCTCTGACCAGAGACCAGCGTGGATGTCAGATTCAATCAATTTACCTGACTGAAAAAGTACCTGTTCATACACTCAATGCGAAAGAGATTCTCTGACAGTGTCGAATAAAAATCTCTCTCCATCATCGTGAAGTTATTGTATCGCCAACATTAGCGGCTAATGGAAGTTCTCACACATTTGTCTTTATCAGACGAATGGTGTTAAATGCAATCCCGTGTGTCATCAGCACATGGCCGGATTTTGTCCAGAAAATCACAGCAGTCTGATCCATAAATCTCAATCTCATCACAGATGGCAGTGGAAATGTGGCTGGCGCTTTCATTTTTATTTCAGCTACAGTTGACTGTTTGAGCTAGTTTCTAAAGGCCGTGATACGTTTCCTCCTTCTTGTTGCCAATCGTGTTGAGAGTGGGATGCTTAACCCTGATTGGCTGCCAGATTTACATTACACCTTCCAAGGCCAAGCATGTAGTACTGTGCAATGACATTTGACTGGTATTTTAATTCCATGCACGTTTAAATCAATGTTCTCCAGCAATCACATATTTGTCCAAAACCTCAGCTCATAATCTGAGGATTTGATCTCAGTTGTGTTGGATTATAGTTGGTGTTTATGCATAATTCTAATATATTGTATACAGGTCAAATTGCATTTATACTTGTAATACTTTCGTTTTTAAGGATTACTTTGGTAATATTCATTTTTAGGCAGCCTCTTTAAAGTTGAATTATACTCATAACAGGTTATATTTGATTGGAATGGGTGATGGATTACAGTTGGAGCGCGTTAATAGGATTAGATTGATACATCAATATTGTGTACACAGACACAGACACACAGACACACACACACACACTTGTACACACACACACACACACACACACACACACACACACATGCATGCACGTGTGTATCTGAAACGTGATACGCAACATATTTTTGGCTCAGAAATGTTGATATCGGTGGATTGAATGCCAACATTTTATTCTGGAGCCCAGGCTGCAATTGTACAGACCCAGCTGGATGGATCCCACTCTCCACCCGTGAACCCGGTTCATACAGCTTGATGTATCACTCTCTCCCCCCGTGAACCTGGTTTTCCCCAGGTGATGACATCATGAATCCATATTCATGCGCTGATTATTGAAGCATGTTTTTATGAATAGACCTAGCTGCTGGTGCGTTCTGCACAGGCATGACCTAACTCTCTCATCAGGACCCAATGACCCCCTTCTCTCTCTCTCTCTCTCTCTCTCTCTCTCTCTCGTTCTGCTTCCATCCCCCGCCCCTCGCTCTCTCCTTCTCCCTCTTTCTTCGGTCTCTCAGCCCCCTTCTCTTCACCCCTCTATTTCAGTCTCAGAGGGACAGATGGAGAGGGGGGGTTAGCCTGGTTAAAGGGGGGGTTGAAGGAGATACATGCTATGGAGATGGAGATAAAGGGATCAAATGGCATTACACAAAACTCGCCTGTTTCACATGACTGTATACACAATCATCAATAATAATGCATGAGATTTAAGATAGTCTTGGTTCTTTTCAGACTATTTGACCTTGGAGGGGCTGCGAGTGTCTTTATTGACATTGTATTCATTTGGTTTTCCATTTCACCCAAAATACCTTTGAACAGTGTGAATTCCGTATGTGTATTTTATGCCTTACCTTTCATATAAGAAGTGGAGATGCTGGGGATCGAACCCAGGACCTCATACATGCGAAGCACACGCTCTACCACTGAGCTACATCCCCTCTCAGAAAAGATATTCTCCTGGGGGGTCTTCTTACCAGGGACTGTTATATCTCCCATCCATTTATTGTCATTTCACCACACACACAAAAAGTTTATTGTGGTGTTCTGACCCGTGACGTTAGAACTCGTGAACTGGCAACAGGTTGAATCACTATTGTGAGTTACAGAACTGACATTGATTTATATGAAAATGTTGCAGATTGCCGCTGGGATTCCTTGACATTTTGAATTTGCTATAGTTGGTTTTAACGAGGGAACCAAAAGCATGCGAAGAGGCCAATTTAGGGAGATTGAAGGTCAAACGTAGACAAATTTTCTGGCAAAGTGTCTGCTTAAAAAGAACCAGCTCAAACTCAACATGTAGCATAATGGCATTTATTCAAGAAGGGGGAAGCATGTAACAGTTTGCGCGAACAAGAGAGCAAGTCCTCCCCTTTACGTTGTCCTCAGATGGCTTAGAATGGTCACAGGGTCAAAACATGTTGTCAAGAACAGCTTACTACACAAATAGGTCCAACTCTGTTCTCAGAGGTCAGATTTGATCATTTAGAAACAACGACCCCATTCGCCTCACAAGCTGCCGAGCTGCGAGTAAAGAGCTTGTCAAGTCTTAACACCCCCGACCCACTACCACACACATACACACACACACACACGCACGCACGCAAGCACGCATGCACACACAAACACACACACACACACACACACACACACACACACACACACACACACACACACACACAAAGCTCAACCAGTATACTGCAAGAATGAGTCTGGAAGACCTGGATGTTTGCACTTTCGGCTATTACGTGTAAAAGGCAATGTGATTTTTGTATGGGAAGTTCGGTTAAATACATGAAAGGTCTGTGGCAAACAAAAGTTTATGAGACAGCAAAGTTTGTGATCAGCAACATAATCTTCACAAATGATGACCACTTTTATGATTTTCGAAGAGTAAATGCGTTTTTTCTTTACCCGATTAACAGAAAACACTTCAAAAATCATAAAAGTGGTCCTCGTTTGTGAAGATTATCTTGTTGAACACAAATGTTGCTGTTTCATAAACTTGTGTTCACCACATACCTTATTTGATGCATTTAACCGAAATCCCCATACAAAAATCCTACTCACTTTCCCCGTTAAGAATCAGGAAGTGCATTGACTTCTGGGTAAGCTTACAAAAATACGTCATCCCTGCGGTAGGCTACTCTATACACAGCCCAGTTGCCAGAATAAAATGTTGGTATGTTATGTGTCTTCAAACCACGCATACGTTGAAACTCAATGTTCTGAACGAAAAATACATTGCATGTCAACATTTCTAGATACGTGTAATGTTATAGCCTGGACCTCTAGTGGTCATCTAAATAACAACAGTCTGCTAGGGTGGCTTTGTCGGGGTGGCCACTGGCCAGATGCGTAAACATTATAGACACTGGAGTTCATACATTTCAACTGTAAGTCACATTTAACGTTTTTGTTATTGACCCCTTTAACCCAAAACCATAACCTTAACCAAGTTGTTTTTGTTTCCTATAACTTAACCAAGTTGTTTTTCTTTCCTAACCTTAACCAAGTTGTTTGTGACTAGAAGCTTGGGTCTTACATTTGCTGACACCTCTTCCTCACCCCCACAACGTTCAATCAGAAACATGTTTTTGTCTGATTATACGTTGCAGATAAACAGAGTATGGAAGCTGATAAGGGACTATATTCAGATGATAACAGATTTTTGTCTTCTTTTTTGCACGAGTCATGTATTAAGGTCATGAGGACGAGAGGCGAGGCGCTTCACTTTGTGCTGAGCACTTGCTTCTTCTATTAGATCTCAGTGGGGCCCCTCTCTCTCTCTCTCCCTCTCTCTCTCTCTGTCTCTCTTTTCCACACAGTTGGAGTGGGTTAACAGGATTAAAGGGACATTCATCGTTCCGGGCGGAACGCCGGGAACGTTGGCAATGACTGCAGCGTGGCATGGAGTGGGATACATTCAGAGCGCTCCATAGTATTTAGGTCAGATTTGAGATAGCATACATTAAATTCCCTCTCTCTCTCTCTGTGTCGTCCCATCCTCTCTCACTCATTTCTCTCCAGTCTCCTTCTTCTACCTCTCTTATTTTGCTGGCATCCTCTTTCGACTTGTCCTTTTCGTCTTTTTTCTCTCCAGTTTGGGCTGTGTGTGCGCGCGCGCACGTGTGTGTGTGTGTGTGTGTGTGTGTGCGTGTGTGTGTGTGTGTGTGTGTGTGTGTGTGTGTGTGTGTTAGGGGATGGTAACTATAACACCACTGGGAAGAGCATCCTGAGACAAGAGAGAGAAAGATATATAAACAGCGAGATGGATAGGATAGCGAAGTGGGAGAATGATTTTAGACATTCACTCCAAGTCACAAAGAGAGAGAGAAAGAGAGAGAGAGAGAGAGAGAGAGGGAGAGACAGAGAGAGAGCGAGAGGGAGAGAAAGAGAACTGTTTCAAAGAGAGATGGGAGGGAGTGGGGGTGGATGAGCTCTTGTATGTTGATCTAAGAATCAGAGTGTGGCTCATATGGGAGCTGATGTCGGCATAATCTACTTAATGTGATTGAGGGCAGCCCCGTCTTCACAGACTCAATAATTGATAGCACCATCTGCTGTGGAATCAATCCGCAACAACATCACATCAATGGAATTGGGTTCAAGCAACAGTGGCTAATTGAATATTGTTGCATGGTCGTCATCGGGGGGCTGATAATACCGGATAATTACAACTATATTGTTTCAACACACTCATAACGAAGCGCGTGTGTGTGTATAGTTCTGTAAAGCTCATGTTGCTGCTTTGCCTTCAAGCAAATTATAATTATTAATTTGGAGGTATTCCCTCATTATTGTAACGCACACAGAGCGCCCACGGATATAGAACTGAAAGCATAAAAGTGTGTCTACCATTACAACTAGTCCCCAGAGAAAAAAATGGATTTGTTGTAACGTATTCAGTCCATCAGCGTACATTAGATGATTAGCTTTGGCGCTATTCAGTTGAAGTGACCAGCAGGTGTCAGAAGGCAGCGTGTGTGTCTTATGAGGCTGTTATCTGAGAGAGAGAGAGAGGAGAGAGAGAGAGAGAGAGAGAGAGAGAGAGAGAGAGAGAGAGAGAGAGAGAGAGAGAGAGAGAGAGAGTGTGTGTGTAATTGTTATTTCTATCTTGCCTGTTGTTCATTTTACTTTGTTTTCTGTGTACTATTGTCAGCGTCTTTGGGTCATTGAAAAGCACTATATAAAATAAATGAATTATTATTATTATTATTATTATTATTATTATTATTATTATTATTATTATTATTATTATCTGGGGGCTTGAAGGACAAGGGTTCTTCAATGATTTTGTTTGGGCTCATGCTAAAGAATGGCCATATCACACACTTTAACTGGTTAATTACCTTTGAAATGAGCCCTTTGATTATACAGCGGTTTTGTTTTGATTTGATTTGATTTGATTTGATTTGATTTGATTGTGGATAATAAAAGATAGCATCCAAGGGATAAAAACAGCTGTAGCTTTCTCAACATGACATTCTGGACACTGGCCCTGGTCCTGTGGTTATGGGAGTCACTGACTCGTGTGAAAAAGCCTCTGAAATAATGGGTGAAGCCTCGGGGTTATGGTGAGGCACAGGGGGTGAGGGGGTTGGGTTTAGGCGCTGGGGAAGGGTCTCCAGGTTAGGGTTAGGCATGGGGGGAGGGGGGTTGGGTTTAGGCAGCCACACGGTTGGGGTTAGGGTTTGGATATGGGGGCTCCAGGGGAAGGGTTTGGGTTATTGTCTGCAAGGGATGACTACGTAGGTCTCTGACCCTCTACCCTTGGGGACCTCCCCTGGAGACCCTTCATCCTAATGCCCCACAGTCTCCACAGCACCAGCTCCAGCCTCCAAACCCAAGGTGTAACTTGACCTTTGCCTCAGCCCAACCAGGCGCGAGAGCTTGTTTAAGGGTACTGTGCGTGTCAAAGCAGTGATATTACGCAGTGGGGGAGAGAAGTTGCTGAGCTGTGGCTCTGTGGGAAACCCCTGGTGGTAAAGCGATGAGATTACGCCGTGGGGGAGAGAAGGGGTTGAGCTGTGGCTCTGTGGCTCTGTGGGAAAGCCCTGGTGGCAAAGCGATGATAGTACGCCGGGGGGGCTGAGAAGGGGTTGAGCTGTGGGTCTGTGGGAAACCCTGGAAGCTTCAAAACACGAGTCCACAAACCAGTGGATGACGTCAGGTGGCTACATCCATATGTTTATACAGTCTGTGCCCACACCACATGGCTGATTATTTGGAAATATTACTGTTTTTTGTGCGTGCATATACAATTCTAAAAAGCAAACTAAACAAACAAACAAACATACAAACACATGTGTTCATATTAGGTGGAATGAAGCTAATGCATCTCAGGGCATACCTGGGCTCACAGTGCAGAAATGCTGCCTTGAATCCTCCACTAGTAAAACAGCAGAAGCCATTGTTGGTGGATCCATGGGGAAAGGTTTGTGGCGCTGTCCATTCCATTTCCTCCTCGGCAGAGAGAGGTGTGTGTGTGTGTGTGTGTGTGTGTGTGTGTGTGTGTGTGTGTGTGTGTGTGTGTGTGTGTGTGTGTGTGTGTGTGTGTGTGTGTGTGTGTGTGTGTGTGTGGGGGGGGGGGGGGGGGGGGGGGTGTCAATCAGTTGGCTACCAGCCAGACAACACAGACAAGTGGGGAATTATAGGGTGAGCAGGCACTGAACTGGCTATACTACAGTACACATACACACAGTATGTTCATATTCGGCACTAGATTTCAGCTACGTGTTTTTTATTCAACCCCTTTAGATGGACAGCTTGCTTGATGAATTTAGACTGAGGGAGGGGAAGAAAGATGAATGCACCGATGGAGAGGCAGAGGTAGAAAATGTGATGGGGACCGAGGATGTTGGAGGAGAGAGGGAGGGAGGGGGGGGGGGGGGGGGGCGAGAGCATCACAACAGGGTGGGGACTTTGCCCTGAGGAGCAGAGGGGCCACGTGCACACACACACACACACACACACACACACGCACGCACGCACGCACGCACACACACACACACACACACACACACACACACACACACACACACACACACACATGCATGTGCACAAACACTCATTTAATTAAGAGCTTTCATTACCTTAATGAAAAGGCAAGTCGGGGCAAGACGGAGTGTAACCCCGGTTTTCTGTCTCCCCCACCTCACCCACCCCCCCCCTGCCCTCTCTCTCTCTCTCACACACCCTCTCTCTCTCTCTCTCACACACACACACACACACACACACACACACACACACACACACACACACACACACACAGGCACACTATCAAACTATAGTGAGTCATATTTGTAAGAATGCAAAGTCTCTGTGAGTGATTTAGCAGAAGTTGTGTTCAGCCACAGCTATGCCACTTTACGTGCGATCGGGCTGAATCTTTCAGGCAGTCTAAAGAGCACCCCCTGCAGGTGACCCTGACGGAGCCGCAGTTTTGAATTGGGTAATTAGAGCCGACTAAATGGGCAAAAATAGCTAATGAGTGGCCAAAATGACCTGTGGCCTGTGTTCACAGGTTCAGCACCATGGAGAGGTCCATTTGTTAGCTACTGATGGAGGGAAGTGGACTATGAAAACCTTCTGGGGAGAGAGAGGAGAGGCCGCATGCCAACTCTGTGAGCGAGGCATGACTAAATGGCGAGGGGACGTGTATTCTGCTAGTGGCACTGACACAGAAGTGAAAGTCGTGTTGAATGACGGCATGCAGACCCAATAAATAGATTTGCTAGATAGAAAATGTAGAGTGCTTCTCTCTAATCCATCGGTCTGATCAAAATCACCACGCCCCTGTCTGCCCACATGCCCAATGACAAGGTCAATGTTGTGTGTGTGTGTGTGCGTGTGTGTGTGTGTGTGTGTGTGTGTGTATGTGTGTGTGTGTCATAACCTTCGGATATGGAGAACACTTAGCCTACCTGTCCACTCGTCTCCATGTTTAAGCTACAACTTGTGCTGTGCCTTGCCGAAATCAAATTGCCTCCAATGCGAGACTCGTGAATGACATGACTATGAAGTTATGGTTTGTGATGGCTGTCTGAGGGAACAAGATGTGCATGAAAACTTACCCTTTTCCACTAACTGTAACATTAGAACATATTAGCCACACTTACATTTTTAGTGGCCGCCCAGTGAAGCGACAGGGCCACTTATTGTATTTGCCTGTCTTCTTCTTCTTCTTCTTCTTCTTCTTCTTCTTCTTCTTCTTCTTCTTCTTCTTCTTCTTCTTCTTCTTCTTCTTCCTCTTCTTCTTCTCCCAGGAAGTTAGACTTCTCATGCATGAAAATAAACCAAACTTTGCACAAAGGTCCAGTCCCATGCCAAACTAAGTTGACGTGAATTTGGCACCAATAGTCCTGATGGTGGCGCTACAGCGACCGTCTAAAGTTTTAAACTTTGAAAATTCATAACAAATCAGGCATATGGGCTATGGCTTTGCAACTTTCATCGACATGTGGGCCCAAATAGAAACTTTTGTACACTGCAACCTATGGCCAATTATGAAGTCTAAAGACCGCAAAACTACAAAAACTGTAAAACTAATTAAACCCATAAACCCATCCCACATTTTTTCTTCAAACGACACCAAACTCCAGCATCTGCATCGTTAGACTATCCTTCACAAAAGTATCAAACAGATTTTTGTTTGATTTAAAATTGACCCCACAGTGCATCAAAATGTTTTACTGTAAATGGTACTTTAAACAGCTAATGCAAATTCTTGCTAAATAAAGCTCGAATCTCCACGAAAGAAATCGACAAGATTTTGCTGTCAGTAGTTAGTTGAAGTGTGCAAAATCTAAGAATTGTATCTCAAAAACTGAATTTTTGACAGTATTTTGAATTCTGTATGTATAGTCTAAAGAGCATCATAATTGCCCTAATTACCTAATGATGTGATGTCACTTGAGCAATGACGTCATCAGTGATGTCATCAGTGATGATGTCCTCAATGATGTCATCAGTGATTATGTCATCAATGATGTCATCCTTCCTGGCTGAGCAGATGGGTGGGTGATGTCATAGTTGTTGCTGTCATGTCATCGGTGATGTCATACATGCCAAAGTATAAATAAGCAATTTTTCAGTCTATCTCTCTCTGCCTCCACTGTCCCTACTCTCTCCGCTTATGTTCAACTGCCCATGTACTTAACCTGCTGCCTTCTGCCCCAGCCCTGTCATGAACGGCAGTGTTCCAATCTAAGCAGACTGGATTGCATGCAGCAGATGATAGAAAGCTCATCCATAAGAGACTTGAGACTTGACTTGGACTTGTGACTAAAGACTTGAGACGTGACTTGGACTATTGCTAAAAGACTTGAGACTTGCCCGGCCACGACCCATTGCTGCGCAGCAGCTATAATTTATGTTTTGTTTTGTTATGTTACAGTATGTTTGGTAGGGCTTTTCCCTAGCCCCGCCCCTTTCCTGACCACACCCCCTCCCACCTCCCACATACACTCCCCCCCAATTCACCTGTCCATGCCCCTACCCACCTCTCGAATCCAGACTCTCTACGACCTTCCTATCCCTAGCAACCGACTCTTTTCCCTAGCCCCGCCCCCTCCATTGAGCCGACCCGGATCGGATCCGCCCCAAAATGTACTGGGTTCTTCCTTGGCCCAAGCTACACCCTTCCACCAAGTTTCAGGAAAATCGGCCCAGTAGTTTTGCCGTAATCCTCCTGCTAACAGACTTAATGGTCAGATAAACGGCACCGAAAACATCAACTCCTTTGTGGAGACAATGCCAATTTTGACAATGTTCCACTACTGGGATTTTCTGGGATTTTCAGTATGTTAAATTGGAAGGTTTCAAGAGCTGAATACAACAAAAATAATTTCTGTTGCAATTAGTTTAAGGTTGGGTCATTTTTTCTCACAGATTCCCTAGACTTGTCTGTCTGTCTGTCGTCTGTCCGTTTCTTTTCTGTCATCCTCCTCACTCATCACAATCCCTCCAGCTCAACCAGTGGTTCTGTTAAGACATTACTATCTCTCTCTCTCTCTCTCTCTCTCTCTCTCTCTCTCTCACACACACACACACACACACACACACACACACACACACACACACACACACGCACTCGCACACATTAGCCAGGAAGGAGTGCAGGGTCACGGATTGCAGCTTCCTTACATCAGGGTGTGAATATTTATGTGGGGGGACAGATAAGCAGCCGTGACAATCCCTTTAAGGCCATGCTCCCTGCGGTCGCTGCCTCGGTCTAATTTATGCCAATCTGTACACCCAATTTATGTAAATGTCTGGTTCAAGTTCAACCAATAGGCAGAAGGGTTAGTGCTTCAATCTATCTAGCTGTCTAACTGTGTTTCTTCCTTTGTCTCCATCTCTCTGCCTGTCTGTCTACCTCAGCTGAATATTAGGCTACTGATATCTGGCAGAAGGTTGATATTCCTATTCATATGCATGCACTTAAAACCTTTTACAGGCTTTGTCCCAAGGTCATGAATAATTTTCTACATGGAATACGTCAGCTTTGCCATTGCCAAAATTGAAGTATTTTTGTTATCACTTGCTTCACCTGTCCAAAAGGGGGCAGCAACTACCCCGTACAGCCATAAGCTTGAGTTCACCTGAGAGAAGTTTGGTAGGGATAATAGAGAGATTCATGCTCTCTGAATCAAAGCCATTTATATTTCAGCTGGTCGCATAATAAAATGTTGGCATTGGACGTTTCTGCAACCATATACATAGAATATCACATTTCTGAAGCAGAAATATGTTGCATATCATGTTTCTAGATAGGTGTATATCAACATTATACACGTCATAGAGTCTGCTATTAAAATTGCGTGGTGGTCAGTAAGGGCGTGCCTTTCACACCGGAGGGCCATGTTCGAGCCCCAGGGTTTCCAAAGTTAAACCGTTAGTCACATTTAACGTTTTTGTTATTTAAGACTAACCCATACCATAATCCTAACCTTAACGAAGTTGTTTAACTTCTCTAAACATAACCAAAGTTGTTAAAGTTGTTTTATTGTGCGTTTAACATTAGAAAGGCAGCGAGGTTTTCAAATTATAACAGGCATTTTATTTCAAATTTACGTTGAGATTGTAGGTTTGCAAAACGTAAAATGCCACGTTTTAGAAACATACAACGCTGAAATGTTATTCGGACGATTGGGTTGTTAATATATTGAAACCATCGATCATCGCTCTCTTCAAGGCTGTCGTGTGGAAAGTTTGCTTTCAAAACGGCCTGCAGTTAACTGGATGTGGAGCTCCACACACTGACAGTGATTAATATGATAACAGTCATGAAGGCAGGAGTTTTATAATGTGCAACGGCCACTGATGAAGACGTCCATTGTGATCCTGAGTGATGCGGGGCCATTCAAAAGTCAACAGGAGAGACGGCACAGTGTGAACTTTTAATCACGGCTCGATTAGAGACGGCGCCACTCGCTCCTCGCCTCCTCGTTTGGCTTCTCTTTATCATCCCTCTCTCACCTCTGACCCCCGGGGCGGGCCTCCTCCTCACAGACCTCCTCCGGCTCCCAAATCCTTTAATCCGGCCTCCTCCGTGACCCCGTCCTTTGTCTCGTAGCTGGGGTACATGTCTGCACCCCCGCCCCGTGAAATTGGCCCGTCCCAGCGTTCATGGGATGCTTGGAGAGAGAGAGAGAGAGCGATATGGGGGTTGGGGGTTGGGGGTTGGGGGTTAGGGGGGTGGGGGGGTGGGGTGCAACGACTTTGTTTTAACTTTGAAAATTTGAATTATTGCGTCTCAAACCACATTTTATGAACTTTCGCACTGAAAAAGCAGACATACGAGAAAAATGTCTGCCGAGTGTTTTTTGCAATTCGCATCGCAATGCTCATATTCAGCCAAAAAACATCACAACATGATGTTGTGCAGCTGTCGTTGTATAAAGGCTTGATCGACCTCCCATGCAGAACTTCCTGAAGATAAGTCTGGGGATTATGAGTGAGGGTGAAGCCTGGAGAGTGTTGACCTCACATCTCTACGCTTGACTGTAATCATCATACTCTAGAAGCTCCGCCCCCTCCCCTGATCAGACTTCAAATGAGCAGAGTGCACCCTGGCTCACGTCTATATTCCATAATGAACAGGCGTCTAATAAATAATAAATAATCTTTTGGAAACATTGATTTGAAACAGACATTAGCCTACACCTATTGATATACTGCTTTTTTTTCTAACCAGTGAAATGAGTGAAATGAAAATCAAGGGTGTATTCAGGGATGTTTACTGTAATAGGGAGTTTTGCTTTGATATGACACGTTTTCTCCTCAAATTGGGTTTGTAAATGGGATCAAATATTGTAATAATGTTCATTGAATGTGGCATTCTCCAGGGTTCTTTTGTTAAGGCAGGGGTTCTTCAATGTTTTCGTCACAGACAGACACACGGTACTAAGGACAGGTTTCACTGTCCCCACTACAATTAGATAGTAGTGGGGACAGTGAAACCTATAGTTACTATACAATACTTATTTTATTTCTCCTAAGTCCGGGATGTATAAAAACAATAGTCAGATCAAGGCTTCTCTGTATAGCCTAATTGTATAACGTCTTATTCTATCCCCAGTTAGCCTATTTTGTAAATCTAAAATGATGTAGCATATTTATTCTCAGCATCATTTATTTCCCTCCATTATAGGATCAGACACTGCTTTATGTCATAGGCTACTGCTTTAGGCCACACAGGGTTTCCTCATGTCGCCCACACACATAATAATGAGCTCTTTGACAGTACCTGCGAATGGAGAACAAGGAAACAGTCATTTCCATTAAAAAAAAACACACCTACCTGTCAGCCACGCCCACGTGACATCATACTCACCTGTTGTATCTCTCTCTCGCGCTGCCTGCTCTGGAGGGCGGGGCTCGAGCTTGCCACCAGGCTCTCGAGCACAAGCAGCCAGACACACATCCTCCTCCTCACTACTACACTACCGTTCAGCTCGAGCCTCTCAGCGACAGCGCGTTCGCGGAATCGTGTTTTGTTTGTGTTTTTCTTGGAAGAGTTCAATGTGATTCTCTGACTTGGGTGTCGCGTACTGTAGGTTAATTTGACCTGGAGACGGTTGGAGATTTGGTGCGAGCAGTGGGACAGGCTTGGCGACACCGGGGCACGCACACAGACAGAGACAACTAGTCCAGGACACCGGACATTATTCCAGCACGAGAAGACGCCCGTTACTGTTGACTTTGGATTACTTTGGCTTGCAGTTTAACTGGAATACCGTACACCACGTGTTAGTTTAACGCGTCTCCTTTTCTTTCGCAATGTCGTTTTTCTCCAGTTTGATCATTCAACCTGCACATTTGCGCTGAGCGGATGCCGTTCTGCTGTGTGCAGACCTAGGCTGCAACAAGAATAACCCCGTCTAGATAAATAAAATACAACAAGATATATTAAAGAAGCATTGCATTTAATGTTATAAAAACATTTCAACTTATTTCACAGTGCTTTGGACTGAGCCTTGTGCGCATTTACTGGACTGCACTCATCCAGAACATAGCTGCTCTGCTCGGGTCAGGACAGGAGGATGGCTCACAGCTGAAACCACACGGGGACGTTTGACGTTGAAACCGAGATCGGACGGAGCCCCAAACCCCCGACTCCTCCTGGAGCTGCAGCCGAACCGTGATGACTCCAGGCGGGGTGATGTTGATCCTGCTCGCAGTGTGCACTCTGCTCCCCGGAGCCTCCTGGGCAGCGACTCTCAGCGGACTGGGAGGAGGTGAGTGCTGGCTAGGTGGAGGGAACAAGAACAAACATCAAGGCGACACTATTGGTGATCAATGAAGATGCACGATCAGTGATCTAGTTGTAAAAATTTGAAATAAAAAACAAATAAGGTAATCACATGCAGTCGGGAGAGCTTCATACAGCCAATAAAAATACTTTCAGAAAATTATGAATTATTTTCCTAAAAAGACTCAATCCTCATACGGTTTAGGTCAGGCTAGTTAACCTGGCATAGACTACACCTTACTGACAAAATCATAGTAGCCACAGCTTATCTCACATAACTTGCTGTCTTGTGCATGCACCTGCAAGTTCAGCGCAGTTTGTCATGTTGTTTTACGCGCGGCGCAAACAGCGTTACCAAACTATAAGGTGATCGATGATTAGTGTATAATAATGTTGATAACTGCTTTTTAGCTAAACAAACTGTCTTTTACATGGGGCTGAAGCTGCGTTCGTGTCCGCGCAGTCACCAGCACCACTGTAGTCTGCAGCACTACTGTTTTACGCGCTCGGGGCGCGGTGCCAAACGGCTCCCTTTTGTATTGTGGCTGATAAATGATGATGCTGGCGAGGCAAACAGGTGCCAGACTTGTTCTCCTTGTTGCCAACAAGTGAACGGGCCCACGGGGCACAAAGACCGGGTTGTTGGGTGATCTGGACACGTAAGAGAAGCCATCTGCCTTTAAATTGATAGGGGTTCAGTCATTTGGATGCCCAGAAACGTAGATCTCTACCACCAAGCCACCCTGCAATGTGATATATGGTTTGATGATTGGTCTTAGCTTTCTTGTAAAGAGTTTGTGTGCAAAATAAAGTTTGTCACCAGATCAGCCTCTCACTGCAACTAGACAGAGGGAAGGAAATGAAGATTGTACTGTATGCATGGCTTTGAGTTTGTTTGTGTTTGTGTCCCGAGTGAGAGAGGAGAGATAGAGAGAGAAACAGAGTCAGATTTGAGTAGCTCTAGTGCGAGTGGATGGAAGACTGTCAGCTCTCTAACAAGCGGCCTCATTGTGCTGTGGCTGGCGCTGGGGTCAGGGCCACAGGCTCGGTCGCCTTCCTGTTTTCTGGAAATCTGACAGTTAAAATGGACAACGTGAAATGAGCAGAGACATCCATCACAACAAAAATAATCAGACGCTTAGGGGGAAATGGTTATAGAACAGCTATCGTGTGACTTGTTGGAGATTGGATTGCAGACTGTGTGTGTGTGTGTGTGTGAGCAGTCGAGTGTCTGTCTCTCTCTCTCTCTCTCTCTCTCTCTCCACCACCATGTGACGTTGTTTATACCCAGATGCAGCCAGGAGGAATAGATTTAGAGGTTGCATCACCGCGTGTCTATTGACCATCAGGCTGCAGGACACTCACCTGACTGTGCTAATGTGCTTTGACCTGCTGCTGCACTCTTGTCTCCTCACGCTGTAGAAGGGTCGGACAATCGTCTATCCGATGACCAGCGTCTCTGCAGCACCCAACCTCGCTTGTCGTACTTCAGACAGATGCGCCGTTTGCTGCGGCTCCAAGCCCAGTATGAATGAATGAATGCAGTGTCTGGGAGTTAGCGCCCGTTAGCTGTTTGCTGTTTCTGTGTGTCATTATGCAACTGGGGCCTATGGCATGCTAGTGCCACAACAATACAGTTGGAGCAAGTGCCAACAAACAGGGGAGAGAGAGAGAGAGAGAGAGAGAGAGAGAGAGAGAGAGAGAGAGAGAGAGAGAGAGAGAGAGAGAGAGAGTGAGAGAGAGAGAGAGAGAGAGAGAGAGAGAGAGAGAGAGAGAGAGAGAGAGAGAGAGAGAGAGAGAGAGAGAGAGAGAGAGAGATGTCAGACTAGGGATGAGAGAGAAAAGCTACTGTCATACTGTAGCCACATCAATCCAACATGTTGATGAGGTAGTGTAATGTAACTTGGCTCTTCAAGGCAGCTTGTCTGACACTTGTCTTGTGCAAAATGGCAACAACAATAACAACATTCCATTCTGCAAGAGTGAGATTAGTTGCCATCCTCAGAAGGGTGTGTGCCTGCGTCTGTACATGTGTGTGTGTGTGTGTGTGTGTGTGTGTGTGTGTGTGTGTGTGTGTGTATATACTGTACTGTATACATGTAGGCCTATGTGCGTCTGTGTGTTTGTGTTATGACTAAATGAAGCGTAGATTCCTCTTATGTAAGAGGCTGTCATTGAGGTCAACACCTGGTCAGGTGATATTTGGTTTGAGATCGCTTTGCATGTCACATGACATCTATTAGGCGTGGCATCGGCCTGCGGTGGCCACTCAGGCACATTCACCGCTTGTATTTCACAGGGGTAAAAAGCAAGCGCTTTTACAGCAGGGTGATTCAATAGAGGATACATTATGTCTTTAAATGAAGAATTAATTCACAAAATATTATTGAACACTTACATTCTATCATAAATTATGCATAAAATCATTGCAGGTTTTAATATTGGCAGTAGACCACGTTGACTGGCTGATATCCAGTAGCCAATAAAAGGCCAATGCATCAGTATAATCCTATTAGGGTCTGACAGATTTCCAAGCAGAGTTCACAATATACATTACAGTGTGCAAAGTATTAGACGTTACACTAGAGCTGGATGATGCCATCCGAATAGGCATCGCAATGTTTCCACAGTCTCTCTGTGATGGAGGGGAGAGAGAGGGAGAGAGAGAGGGAGAGAGAGAGGGAGAGAGAGAGAGAGAGAGAGAGAGAGAGAGAAAGCAAGCATTTGAATACTGATTTGGACATGAACGATAGCATCGTCCATTGGCCCAACCCTACAGTACACATGTAATTGTATTACCACAGCCTATGATATATACCACAGTTTGATCAGATAAACAATATTACCGATTACTGTATTTTCATACTTTTCATACTTTTGTGGCTTATAGTCCGCTGTTATCCACAATGCTTTTGACCTGTTTGCCACTCCCCATTCCTACTGAAAGAAATGTTACCCCGGTGTGTTGCCTCAGAAAGTTGCTCATCTCATTGCTGTTATGATACTACTTCTACTATAACACTTAATGTCATTCATTTATTCATGAATTAATTAATTAATTCATCCATTAATTTATTCATACATTTAAATAGGGACAGATACACAACATAAACATGTGTCAACGTCTGATGACATGCATCCCAGCATTTATAGCCTAGGCTAGTTTGCCATGCCTGTCCCTAGATGTTGTTAAAAAGCAAAGTACAGTAATGTGTCCATGGTAACTTGTAGCAAGGCAGTAGATGGGTGTGAATAGTCCCACCTCCCATGTGGTTGGGGAAAAGTAATAAGATTGCTTGGCTGAAACTCTCCACTGTATATAATGAAGTTACCATCTGTATTTCTTGCTTAATGACAGCAGAGGGCGGGGTGTTAATTTAAAGAAATCACAAACAGGCCGGTCGCTCTCTAACTCTCTCTATTGTTGTGGTTTTATGAGAAAAATAGATTTGGCTCAAAACACCAGTGTTAAGATACCGCATGCTTGTTTAACGACGCCTTTCATGTCTGTGGAAATAGAAATAGGCAGTGTAGAGTGGCTCTGACCTCTCCCCTCCTGTCAGTTTCACTGGGCCGCCAGCTGCTCTAATAATGCTCCTCACATGAAACTGATTAGGGTGTCGGCACACAATGGAGGGCCCGGCTCCCAGCATGCAGCGCTCCACGGACCACAGGCCGGGAGAGAGCAGCTATGTCTCATTTGATTAGCTGGGTCAGGAATTATGTAGGTATATAGGACTGGTCAGCAGTAACACTCTCTCTCTCTGGTTCTCTCTCTCTCTCTCTCTCTCTCTCTCGCTCGCTCGCTCGCTCGCTCGCTCTCTCCCAAGGCCACCCATGGGTCCACCCACCACCAGCTTAGCAAGCGGAGTCAATTTGCTTGCCTGCTTACCAACTAAATTGGTTGTTGTTGTTTCCAGTCAACATTAGCTTTTCTGGAATTCTATTCAAAAGTTACGACTCCAGTGATTTCAGTGATGGAACATTCATTACTGTATTGTAGTGCGGTGACTTTGCACTCGGCTAGCTGTGAAGTGTGTGTGTGTGTGTGTGTGTGTGTGTGTGTGTGTGTGTGTGTGTGTGTGTGTGTGTGTGTGTGTGTGTGTGTGTGTGTGTGTGTGTGTGTGCGTGCGTGCGCGCGCGCGCGTGCGTGCGTGCATGCGTGCGCGTGTGCTGTAAAACAGACTCTAGGTCCCTTTTTTATAGAGCCTGATCCAGCTTCACTCTCTAAAAAAGGTATCTTAGTTCCAGCGTCCATTCAGAAATGTTTGGTCTTTTTCACGTGCGGTCAGTTTGAGTGCCGCTAAATGATATTGTTATTTATCTGACTCAAGGTGCCCACAGCCCTCATGGCCTTACATGAACCATTCATACTGTACACGATGTGTGTCAAACCGGTGTGGCACCAACATGTTTTGTTTGGCCGGGCGTCCAAGGCCGGAATGCACACACAGTTACTCATCATGGTGTCAGGGTTTTCTTATCTTAGAGGCGTCTGGGGACGAGGCTGGCATTGAGTGTAAGCAGCTGAAGCTGTGGGAGGCAGCATGGTGATGATGCCTGTGAGAAGAGATGCTGACTACAGTAGATGATGTGTTTGGGTTGAGGCTGCATTGTTTTCTCCCACTGGGGAATATATCAAGCGGTTGCACAAAGACGGTAAAAACAGCTGAGATGTTTGCCTCAGTCTCCTCCCCTATGTCTTTCTCGGTCGTCTCCCCCCCTCCCCTCTCTCTCTCTCCTTCCCTCTCATCCTGGCCAGCCTCTGTCTCTTGTCGTTCTTCTGAGTGTGGTTGATAGGGGCCCGGTGGAGTTGAGTGGTACCCAGGGAGCGGGGGGGGAGAGGCATCGGAAACGCTTTTAGCGCTTTGCTCAGTTTAGTCTCTGATAAGTCCCGCTCTCTGCTGGACGTAGCTTGAGTGCATAGCGGAAGGCTGCACCTATCTATCTCTCTCTCTCTCTCTCTCTCTCTCTCTCTCTCTCTCTCTATCTCTCTCTCTCTCTCTCTCTGTCTCTGTCTCTCTCTCTCAGAAATGCTTCAAATGCCTTCAACTTTCCTCTGAGCCCAAACCTGGCATCTGTCTCTCTGTTTGTCTCTCTCTATCTCCCTTCATCCATTCTCTCCATTTCTTTATCTTGCTGTTTTCTTACTCCCTCTTGTTTACTTTCATTCTGCCATCTTTTCATTCTTATCCTCCACATCCGCCCGTCTCTCTGAGGCTTGAACCAGACTTAATACTTCAAACAAATACAAGGCTGACTAACAGGTGTTAGCAGGTCCTATCAATATAGTGTGTGTGTGTTCGTGCATGCGCGTGCGCGTGCGAGAGAGAGAGAGAGAGAGAGAGAGAGAGAATCCGAGTTCAAGAAAGTATTTGAGTCTATTTGATATGCAGACATTGTACTGTATATGACCTTATTAAATCAACACATAAAAAATAAGTTTGGTGTTAAAATGGGCAAAATAGGGGTAATCCAATTGAAGTGAAAACAGAGAGAGAGAGGAAGGGAGAGAGTGAATGAACGAGGGATGAGAGGAGGATAAAGGAAGAAATGCCTAGACGGCGGCCAATGCAAAGTCAGGATTTCTCAGCAGCCGTTGGCCACCTACGGAGGAATGACTGCTCTCTCCCTCGTACGCTCGTCAGCAAAATGAATGAACACACACAGAACGGCCTCTCATCGTGCGGTCTGATTCATAACGCACTCTCCCTATAAAGCCCTGACATTGTCTCCAAGGTTGAGAATGACATTAGCAACGCACACACGCACGCTTGGCCACGCCCTGTTTGTGAAGGGTCAGCCCACATGGGCGCTCTGTGACTGGAGCTTGTCAGAGTAAAAGGCCAAAGGTCACACACACTCACCCGGTTTACGCAAGCAGATTCTCTGCATTGCATTCCCAGGACATTCCTCCTTGTGCGATTTGGATTATTTGGGGATTTTGCCTCAATTCCTACAGGTTTGTTGTCATTCCACATCCCTCCTCTCTCTCCCTCTCTCTCTCTCTCTCTCTGTCTCTCTCCCCCCTGTGTGATTACGCTAATGAATAGTTTACACACACAAGGCGGGGAAAGGTCAAGGGTATTAAGGCTGATATTGTAGGCTGTCTGGGAATTCTCCTCCTCCAGCATCCTTCCCTTCTTCCTCCTCCGTCCATTCCTCCTCCCAGGCCTTTCTCTCGCTCCCTCGCACAGGAAAACCAAGTGCAGCGTCTCACGTCATGACGACGAATGCTTTCCTTTTGAAAGCTAGGTCGAGCATCTCGCAAATTAAAACGCTTACAGGCCTTCTGAGCGATGTGTCTGTGTGTGTAGATGTGTGTGCTGGGTGCTCTGTGTGTTACTTTGATGGGGCTTTTGAACAAATGATCTGCAGTGCCAGACGCATAGGTCAAGCATATATCCTGAAGTCATTGGAATTCACTCCCCCTTCTCCCCTCTCCTCTGTCCTCCCTCGTGCTCTCTGTTGCGTGGAAATCCCATCTGATGAGAACGGACAAACCAACCTGATGCAGGCAGAGAGAGAGTAGACTTCATGTCATTTAGCAGACGCTTTTGTCCAAAGTGACTTCCAGTAAGAACGGCAGTCAAACTGACTGTATTATATGATAGGAATACATTCGTGGAATCAGACTTTTTTCTTCTTAGTAAGAGTAGAAGTGGAAGACGATGGTTACGTGATAGGTTAATGGTTAACAGTATGGTGTACACCAGTGAAATGGTGTTGACATAGAGACGGAGCTGAACGACATCGCGCGGAATGTTTGTTCTCACATGCAACCGATGAGGGCAAGACAATGATAGAAACAACAATAACAATAGCAAACAATAAATCAGAGACTGACTGACAAGGAGCCCGATTACTGTATAAGTGATATGCTCATATATAATTCCTTCCCTGACTATTCCTGATTTCACAACATATTTACACAAGATTTTTGATAAATAATCATCAGTAATGTGGATATATAATGACTAAGTAGGTAAAGGCAAATGACAGAACGGCTAGAACAGTCTGGTAAGTTCAGAAAATGACATCACTTTACTGTAACGCAGCCTTTAAAACCAGGATAACACAACACATGTCTTATCACCATATTACCATATCCAAAATCTAAGATGATATCTAGTTTCATATCTTTTATACCACAATATCGATATAATGTCGATATATTGCCCAACCCCTCCTGTACATTGACATGCATTTTAAATGTAATTCCATCCGATGAACACTTGAATGAGCTAGAGTGTGATTCCACACCTGCAAATCCATACTGTTCAATTTTGCTGACCGTTCAGTGGGACCATCATCAATCATATGAATCAATATTGATTGCATGGTTCCCCCAACTCAAGGTGAAGTAAAGGACAACAGGAACAGAGGGAGGGAGAGGTACTGAACATGGCTGGTTTGGTGATGGACCTGATGTACCTTTCAACACAACATGTTAATAATAACATTATGTGTCACTCATGATGCCAATATGTGTTATTAAAGAATGGAAGAGAGGGAATAAAAAGGAAAAGGAATAGTCAAATAAAAATAAACAATAAAAATCAGAAGACACGTTGGTGGAAGAGAATTACACGCTGCATGCAAGTTATGGGTGAGGTGAGACTGACCCCAAGTCAGTCACAAGTCCAACCAAGCAGAAGAACAAGTAAAAATGAAATGAAATGATGGAAAGAAAAGGAGAGAAAGAGAGTGAGTGAGAGAGAGAGAGAGAGAGAGCGGGGGGGGGTGAGAGATCAAACAAACCAGACAGACAAGAGACGTTGGGCGTCAGACAAGGAGACGGGGTCAGAGTTCACACAGGGCCACTTTGGTCATGTTGAGACAGCATCCACTTGACCTGTCAACCTCTCAGGGAGGTCACACATACACGTGTGCACACACACATACACACACACACGCACGCACACACGCACGCACGCACGCACACACACACACACACACACACACACACACACACAGAGTTGCTGGCTATTTACACAGATTGATTGGAAGGCTGGAATCTACTAAATTCATCAATTGATTTGATGGCCTGTGTGTGTGTGTGTGTGTGTGTGTGTGTGTGTGTGTGTGTGTGTGTGTGTGTGTGTGTGTGTGTGTGTGTGTGTGTGTGTGTGTGTGTGTGTGTGTGTGTGTGTGTGTGTGTTCAGGTCAAAGAGTGTGTCCACTAATGGCCAGATTGAAGTGTGAAGGCATGCTCTATTTGCCTCTCTCACTCACTCTCTCTCTCTCGTTGTCTAGACTAACTGCATGCGCCCTGCATGTATAACATAGGTGTGGAGTTAATTCATTCATAATTGAAAATCCTCACTATTGAGGCTGTCAGGTTAATGCGTTCAGCTTTGTCCGTGTGTGTTCACGTGTGTGTGCCGCTCTTTGCAGGACCTGTGTCAGCATAAAGGCCAGGAAAGGTGTGGTGGAGTGAGGGGAGGGGGGGAGGAAACACACACACACACACGCACACACACACACACACACACACACACACACACACACACACACACACACACACACACACACACACACACACACACACACACACACACACACACACACACTCTCTCTCTGCCTCTGACCACACTTAGCTTTGATTGATCTTCACACTTCAGTCTGGGTCTCTTATTGCAAGAGTCGATATTATAAAGTCTAAAGCTGTGTTGTTGTGTGGGTGTTGTGTCAGAACAGCTGTCGTGTAGTTAAAAAGGTGGACAGGGTTTTTTGTCACGAAACGGCCCCTATCAGCACTGCACTGGCTGTATAGCAAACAGTCAGCTTTTTCCAGATTTCTGCCTGCTGGCAAGTTCAGTGATGCCTACAGGATGCTGTGTGCCAGTGCTGCAGGTCAGGATGTCACTGTGTGCAGAGTGCTGAGTTCAGTGATGGCTGCAGGATACTACTGTGTGCTGAGTTGTGCTGAGTTCCAGCACTAAGGACACATCTTGTTGTAAGTTCTTTACTGCTTCATTGCGGCACCGACAGGCCCAGCGTTTCACCAGTAAAGGTACAGTGACATGATGAGGACAGAATGTCCACCACTAGTCTTGTCACGGTGTGGACATTTTCCCACCGGGTAATAAAGTGGCACCGGTGACATCACCGGTGTTACCGATT
>NC_139628.1:41014132-41046632 GCF_964638095.1 Poromitra crassiceps
CTGGGAGAGGAGGGAGGGAGGGGGGGGAGGAGCAGAGGAGAGGAGAGGGAGAGGAACATCAGGATTGTGATGAAAGAGCTGCAGGAGAGATGAGAGGAGAGAGAGACACCTGTACGAGAGGAAAAGTGACAAAAAATATTTGAATAGTCCCTCTTGGTATAGCACTATGACTGCTACTGTACTACTTCTAATTATAATAGAACAGTGAGTTTACAAAGTGCTTAAAGACCCCGTAAAGTCACGTTTTAAGATGTATATAACATAATCTAATTTGAATAAGAATTTGTGATATTGTTTTTCCCACACAAAAAAAGTTAAATTATCTTTTAAAAATCCAGTGTCTATGAATATGCAAATATATTTAATCTCAAAAGTTTTCCTGCTGGACACAAGATGCTTCCTACTTCACTGTAAAGTCTATTCTCAGTGTATACACACTGGAGACATCAAGTTTTCACATCACACTTGTATAAGTTGAATATTGGACAGCGATTGCCTTCCAAACTACTTGTGATGTCACAAATCATCCTCGTAGGCCCGCCCCCTACAAATTGGATTTTCAATTAGCTTAGAGAAACTGTACACTTTCTGCAGATGAAAGTGGAAACAGCCTTCTACAGTGTAGTGTCAAACTCTCCACAGACATCATTCTGCACAGCCAAGTTCAAACTTAACTGAGCAACAAGAAGAAAACATATTTTTGACTTTAGGGGCTCTTTAAGACGATGTTGTTTGTGGTTCAACCTGATTTTGACTGTCACTTTTCATCAAGTTTGCTATTTGAAAGCAATGGCGCAAAAATAGATTCCACGCGAAGAGAAATGTCAAATGTTTCTGCATCACCCTTTTTTAGCAAAACCTCAGACTGCTGCACTTAACATCCGGACTGAATCCACTGTGTCTGTAGGAAGGTCTTTTTGTGTCACTGTGACCAAACAGACATGTAGCGCCCGCTTTTGAGGTGAACAATTAGGTTCCACTCAGAAACGCAGACTTTATTTCTTTGACAGCATATCATTGACTGCACACAACCAATTACACTCACCGCAGTCACTCTGGTGCACAACCAATGAGCAACTATCATTTTACAGCATCAGCCATCGTATCTTGTCATGTCGTGTAAATATATAACAGACCACACCAGCAGCATCTTCTCTGACAAAACAATGTACAAGAATCCCTACTGTATATATATATATATATATATATAGACGGTTTTCACAGAATTGTGTTGCTATGGGAACAGTTTGAAGCCTAGCTTATTTCCTGTCAGCTATTGTATTAGCAAACACTGCAACAGGAAGTCAGCTAGGGGCAATTTAGTTTGTTTATGTTGTCAAGTTAAAACCGTCTGTATATATTATTTCAATTCAAGCAACAACTGAAGTGCATTCTTCTGTACCCTGTGATGATGCGTTTTGTGAATGCATTGTATTTATGTCTGCATCTGCCGTCACGATAAGAGTAGGCATTAAATAATGTGTTACTTGGAGAGACTTGATGTTCTCTGAAATTAGGTGGGAGAAAATCCACACATACATCTGTGTCGGCATGGGCAATCTGCCAAAAAAAGTTGGAGAATATCAGCATATTGGGATATCGACAAAGAAGATATCGTGCATCTCTAATGGTACTACATTGTGGATTGTACTATATTATTTTAATTTCTACCGTCTACGCTCAAGGCCATCTGGGCTGTTAAAACTGCTGGTTCGCACGCACGCACGCACGCACGCACGCACGCACGCACACACACACACACACACACACACACTCACTCTTTAGGTCTAAGTCCCTGCTGCCTGTGTGGTTTTGAAATAAAAATCAACTAGTAAAAAAGAAAAAAGGAACGGTTCTTAATGATTCGGTTTTGAAAACGAGTGCTGCAGATGGTGGTCTCGGACCCCCCTAACCGCCCCCTCTCTCCCTCTCCCTCTCTCTCTCTCTCTCGTAATTTCTCTCTCTTTCTCTTGTTTTTTTCCTTTCTCTATCTCTGTCTTTCTGTCAGCACACATTCTTTCCCCAGCAATTTTCCAAAGCCTCCTATCATTCTCTTTGTCCATATTTTTCACTTATAGCATTTATGAGAAAGATTTTCACTTTGACAGTAAAGAATGTCGCTTCTCAGGAGATCTGTTGTGTGTTAAATGAGATACAGTAGCAGGCAGCCCCTCCTCTCCCCCTGTCTAGCACACACGCATGCACACACATGCACACACACACACACACACACACACTCTCTCTGTCTCTCTCTCTTTCTGGTGTTGGTTAAAGCCAGCCGTGCTGTAAGGATACATTAATGCTGATCCACATTATCATAATTAATGTGTCTACGTGTGTGTGTTTGTGTGTGTGTGTGTGTGTGTGTGTGTGTGTGTGTGTGTGTGTGTGTGTGTGTGTGTGTGTGTGCGTGCGTGCGCGCGCGTGTGCATATGTGTGCATCCAGGGGGGATTTACAGAGAGAGGGTCTTTAGACCCAGACAGACACCATGCTTTCATCTCTTAGCTTAACATTACAATGGCAGACAGGCTCCCTAAGGTGTGTGTGTACAGTACGTGTGTTATGTAGTTGTGTGTTATGTGTGTGTGTGTGTGTGTTTGTAGGTGTGTGTTATGTGTGTGTGTTTGTGACATGGCTACGGCAGGTAAAGCCCACTAAAAGCATTATCTCACTGATCTGAAAAGCGTGTGGACATTACAGAGCGCTACATTAGACACTACATAGCCCAAGCTGGTGGCATCGCAGTAGGAACACAAAACCCAAGCCTTTGTTTCCCACAGAGCTCGATTAGAGGGGGCGCAGATGAGGGGACACCGCGGACTGCAGAAATAACAGAACAAAGACATAGAAGCAAGCAGAAAGAGAGGGAGGATTGTCATTGTCTGGGTCTTGGGCTTAGAATGGATGAACACAGACAGAGAGAAAGACATGTAACCTGCTCAAATAGGAAAATAGGAAAATAAAATAAATGTTAATAATTACTTTAAAATATAACTACAAAAGCAGTAAATGGGGAGGTATTTAGATATATCAAAAACACGTCCTCATAACCAAACGACAGAATGAAACGACATATATAAGTGAAACTGTGCGTGCAGGTGAATGCCTCTATGCTTCTATGAAAGACCACCAGGTCTTTATCACACTTCTCTGTTTCTCTGAGACGTGTGGTAAATATAGTGAGGTTTCTATGAAACATCTCACCCCTCTGTTTCTCTGTATTGCTCACTGGTTTCCCCTGTCTGTCTGTCAGTCTCTCGCTCGCTCTCTCTCTCTCACACACACACACACACACACACACACACACACACATGCATGCACATCGCTCATTTTAAACCCCTTGGAAATCGACCAATCTTGTCATCGTTTTGTGTGCGGACGGCCTGCTTACACAAGTTTAACAGTTTCACCACTCTCATATACTGTGACTGTTTTGGGGGGAAAGGAACAGAGGCCAACTCACAAATCAAGCAAAGTAGTGGATCAAAAAAACCCATTAAAGTGTTTTATTCCCCCATGCGGTCAGAGCCTTTCATCAGAGCGCATCTGTTCTAATGAATGATAAAAGCTTGGCAGTAACTTCCAGGTATGTGCAAGTGCTTTCGTGACTTTTGACACCGCGAGATGATGACATCACACAATAGAAGACACTTCCACGATGACGCTGATTCAATTAGGATGGAATATTATAAACTCAATTGTTCTATTATTTTCCATCATGACATCATGCCACAGGATGCTCAACAAGATGGCGTTATTATGACATCATAGCGGCCGGCATCTAAGACCCGTCTCATCAGCTAAAGTGCTTTTATAGAATGGCCCTTTGTTCACATGGGACAGGATGGAAATGAGATGGCAGCATTACAGAGTAGATTGATAACATGTCTGTCATCTATTATATCACACGGGCAGTGTGGAAGGAACGCATCCAAATACATGAGGACATAATATACACACAGACGCCTCAAACTTATACTTATATTTTGGACTAAATGAGTGAACATTCCCTTTCATATTGCGTAAAAGCCGTCGGAGGTATCCTTCAGATCCCCGTCTGTGATTACAGTAAGTACACAGTAAATGACATTCCAGTATTATGGTGCACAGTCGCACACATGCTGACTACCAAGTTTCTTACAGTACATTGGTACACAAGCGGTGATGGATTAAACAGAGGATTGGATGGACAGTCTGTTGATTGCTTCACTGTTTCTGATGCATGAAAAATCCGATGGAAAGTTGAGTGTATGAAGTACCGTATAGCCAGATTTTTCTCTGGGCCTGAAAGCATATACCCCACCTACTGTACAGTATGAGTTCACTGGGTGGCTGGGTCACAGTACATGTATCCACCTTGTTCCCGTTTACTCCCTATAGACAGTTTTAACTTGACAACAAAAACATTCTAAATTGAACCCCCGCTCACTTCCTGTTGCAGTGTTTGCTATGGACATAAAAGAAAAAGAAACATTCAAGTGCAGGACTGACCATTCGGTGAAAACCGTCTATGCAGCTGAGCAACGAAAACAAAAGTAACGATGTTGAGTGAATTATTTCTGCAGTTTGCCGAATGCTGAGAAAAAGGAAGTGCTGTGGGGTTGCGCTCTGGTGAAAACCGTCTATAGCCACAGCAACTGCACACCACACCACAGCTCACACTACTTGTGTGAAGGTATTTTCTCTAGCTTCTCAGTCCAGCCTGCACTTTACACAACTATTTAAACTTGTAACTTGGCTCAAGTAAACTCTTGGAGTCCAATTTGAAGTTGGTTAATGTCAGACCACGGGCTATCGGACTAATAGGATATTGAGTGGACAACAATCTGTTAATGGGACTGGTCGTGTGTGTGTGTGTGTGTGTGTGTGTGTGTGTGTGTGTGTGTGTGTGTGTATGTGCTCTAGGGGGTATTTAAGGGGTGTGACATCTGTTAATAAGCTTGTAGTTTTGGCCTAATGCGTAGTCGGTGCAATGACTTCATTAGATTGTGTATGTGTGTGTGTGTGTGTGCCTGTTAAAAGCAGAGTGTTGGTGGCTGTTCAATGTAGTTTCTGCATTTATGTTTATGACATTGATTTCCCCCCCCTAAGGCTTTCATGTTTCTGTGTGTGAGTGTGTGTCCATGATATTATGTGGTCAGCTGGCTACTTTACTGTGGTTTAGCTGGACAAACTTCACAAACTTTACCAGGCGGTTTATATGCCCTGTGTGTGTTTGTATAAGCATATCCATCTGTGTCCGATTTACGCATGCACACACACACACACACACACACACACACACACACACACACACACACACACACACACATGCACACGCGCACACGCGCACACGCACACGCACACGCACACATGCACATACGCACACACACACACACACACACACACACACACACATTCCCTCCCGCTGGCAGGATCTGCCGTGTGTATGGAGGTGTTTATGACCAGAGGAAGTGTGTGTGTGTGTGAATAGGAAGTGGGTCTTAGTCAGGTGACCTCGTTTCACACACCTCACTCACTAAACAGCAGAAGCCAGTGAGCTCAGGTCTGGCCTGGTAGCTCAGGTCTGGCCTGGTAGCTCAGGTCTGGCCTGGTAGCTCAGGTCTGGCCTGGTAGCTCAGGTCTGGCCTGGTAGCTCAGGTCTGGTCTGGTAGCTCAGGTCTGGTCTGGTAGCTCAGGTCTGGCCTGGTAGCTCAGGTCTGGCCTGGTAGCTCAGGTCTGGCCTGGTAGCTCAGGTCTGGTCTGGTAGCTCAGGTCTGGCCTGGTAGCTCAGGTCTGGCCTGGTAGCTCAGGTCTGCCCTGGTAGCTCAGGTCTGGTCTGGTAGCCCTGGTAGCTCAGGTCTGGCCTGGTAGCTCAGGTCTGGTCTGGTAGCTCAGGTCTGGTCTGGTAGCTCAGGTCTGGCCTGGTAGCTCAGGTTTGGCCTGGTAGCTCAGGTTTGGTCTGGTAGCTCAGGTTTGGTCTGGTAGCTCAGGTTTGGTCTGGTAGCTCAGGTCTGGCCTGGTAGCTCAGGTTTGGCCGTACAAACATGATAAACTTGATCGCCATTTGGTTTATTTACATTCTCTCCAATGTCAGCGCTGATAAATGATCTGCTAATGGCTTATTCATGGCGCACACTGAGCTGCTTTGTGCTTGTACAAATACACTCCCCAGCAGCGCGTCCAAACAGTCAGCTATACACCCTGTACTTATAGCTCAAACTGGCCTTTCACAACTTCAAAACATCCCAATACTTCATACAGTACACATCTTAAAGCCGGTGAACAGCCGGGAACAACTTTTGTTTTGGGTGATAGTCTGAATGTGTAAGTGTTTAATTGCCCGGTGATGTCAGTCAGTGGAGACCAATTGAAATGACGCAGATGGAAAATAAATGGTCCACAGCCTCACTGAGAGATACTGTGGAAAGATACACCGTTTACAGGCTGTGCTGTTGTTTTGGATGCCTAGCAAAGTATTAGAATAAGGTATTTATTTATTTATGGTGAATTGGGGGAGTGGGTGTGACTGCTAAGGAAGTTTGAACCGTGGAATATATCTCATTCCCTCTCTCTCCCTCCCTCCCTCTCTCTCTCTCTCTCTCTCTCTCTCTCTTCTTCTACTGTACTGTGCCAGATGTTTGTGTCTGCCAGTACCAGGCAACAGCAAACAGCACCCTGAGACAAATTAATGTGTTTGTGTGTGTGTGTGTGTGTGTGTGCGTGTGCGTGTGCGTGTGCGTGTGTGTGTGGGGTACTGTAGTGGCTGTACTATGTGTGTTGATGTGTATTGGTGTGTATGTTCCCATGTGTGCATTATACTCTGTATGTAACAGCCGCAAAATTCAACCATTCCTCCAACCCCCCTATTCCCACTGTTAGCTGTCCTGGTCATTCCTCCAACTCCTCTGCTGATGTTGGGAGGGTGTAAATTCTAGGACATATAGCGTGTGGGAGTATCACTTTATTCCCCCCCCCCCAGTTCCCCTCCCCCAGAACAGGCGCCCTGACCGACCAGAGGAGGCACTAGTGCAGCGACCATGACTCATACCCCACCGGCTTCCCACCCGCAGACGGGGCGACTTGGTGGTAACAACGGGGCACAGAGCTGTGGCCCCCGTGGTGGTAGGCGCGGTTATAGACCACTACACCACCTGGGCGTCCCAATCTGACGTTTCCCTGTGAGGGAAGCAACACAACTCTTAGTCTAGGCACTTGTCATGTCCCGCCTGGAGTCCTGGATTACTGCAACGTTCTTCTAGCTGGGCTACCTGCCTCGGCCATCCGACCGCTTCAGCTCATTCAGAACGCTGCAGCCCGTCTGGTGTTCAACCAACCTAAATTCTCTCATGTCTCTCCCCTCTTCCGGGACCTTCACTGTCTTCCCATCTCGGCACGCATCAAATTCAAGACTCTGGTACTGGCCTGCAGGGCAGTGAGTACACCAGAGTGCTCCTCCCTATCTGCAATCTATGGTCAGGCTCCAAACCTCTCACCGCTCCCTCCGCTCCTCCACCAGTGCAGGACGCCTTGCCCCTCCTCCGATATGTGGGCTCAAAAGTTGCTCATCCTGATCGCAACTCTTCTCGTCCCTGACGCCACAATGGTGGAACGAGCTCCCCCCTTCACTCAGGACGGTCGAATCACTGCCCATCTTTCGGCGTAGAAAAACACGTGTTCAGGTTACACCTGGAGCCCTCTTGAACTAACCTATCTTCTTACCCTTCTTTAAAAAACAACAACAACAACAACAACAAATGCTATTTATTCCTATTAAAAGTCTTAGCTGATGAAGTCGCTCTGGACAAAAGCCTCTGCTAAATGACGTAATGTATGTGTCTACTATTTGAATTACAATGCATGAATCAGCTGAGTCAAACCCCACCCATGAATCATCAAAACACACACACCCATGGGCGCGCATGCGCACACACACACACACACACACACACACACACACACACACACACACACACACACACACACACACACACACACACACACAGGTGGTGGTGCTGTCAGTTGAAGGTGAAGTAAGGGATAATGTATATTGAGGCGGTGATTACGGGGGAAATAATGACCGACAGGTGGATTGAGCCCGACGCGCAGCGTAGGGCTTAATCATCACCTGAAGGTCATTATTTCCCAGTAATCACCGCCTCAATATACATTATCCCGCTTAGAACACGGCCTACAACTAAATCATTCAATAATCTGACAAAAATAATTATTCAAATAGATTTTAATAGCGTTTTCAACGACAAAGCGGTTTCATTCGTAATTGGCACACAAGACACCACAGCTGCAACTGGTTGGCCTAATTAGTAGTGTCTTGCTGACAAAAAGCTCTTATCAACTGATTAATCCAGGTGTGGCAGAGCAGCGGTCGGTTGTCGAGAAATAATGACCGGTGAATATTGTTGATTGACCAATCAGAATCGAGTATTCAAGAGAGCCGTGTTCATGCTGCCTTCCAGACAACTGGGACCTTCAGATTTTCTGGCCTCCTATTAGGAAAAGTGCGCTGGAACGGCACTCAAAGTGGGAGCTCCCACTTGAAAACTGGGAGAAAAAAATCTACCCCCACTAGGCTGGGAACCAGTTGTCTGACGTCACACAACAATGGCCGCAACATGGAGTATGTAGTCCAAAGTATTAAGTGCCTTAATAAAATGTATAATAGAGTCTGTTACATTATGTGTCATTGCTGCTCCTCATTTTCATTTAAATATGTAAGGATGGTGCTCTACTCGTTGTTAAGCTGTCTTGCTATTTGCTAAACAAAAGAAAGTTTGTCGCGGTCCGCCATGTTTCTTGGTTGCGTTTTGCCTTTGTGCTCTGGAATGCTTTGAAGGTGGGGGGTGGGACTTTTCCACTGGGAAACACCCACGTCCCAGGTGTCTGGAAGGCAGCATTAGAGCAGGTTATACCACTGCACTCATTTAGTTTTAAAGGCACAGCTCCAGAAATAACCTCTATAACTCCCAGTGACTGTATTATTTATAGTGGGATGGAAGCTAACTTGCCAACTGAAGGACATCAAGGTTGTTTTGGAGTTAATGGTTGGTTGGGGGATCATTAGATATTAACTTTTTAAAGAAGTGAACAGTGACCGAGCGCTGGAGTTGGTGGGAAAGTGAGCTAAAGTTGACGTTGTTAAATGCTAAGTAGTGGAAAACAGGGAGGTACATGTAAGTATTTTGAAAGTGGCCTTTTTGTTTCTAACTCTATCTTAAGTTGTTATGTTTCCACTTCTAAGATTGTTTTCAATAATTCAATTGTTGCATTTGAAGTTGGATTAGCAGAAATGATATTTAGATATAGTTAGCTGGAACGTGTTCACAGGCTCTGTTTCTGTTGCACGCCCAACGTAAACACCTCAGGTCAGTTTGGTTTAGTCTGCCTCACTGGTCTGCATCACCGACGGACTGTAGGGTCTGCATGCAAGCTTTAAAAGGAGACACTGAGAGACTTGGAGAGACAAGAGAGAGAAGCACTGTCATTCTTAGCTAGCATCTAATATAACGTGTTCATCTATTGCTATGATTCATAGCACTAAAGCTCCCGTTAAAGTTGCATTTATAATGAGAGCGTGAACTGGAGAGGCATGAGTGGAGGAGAGAGGGAATGTGGGAAAAGAGAGGGAGAGAGCGAGAGCTAATGGACTAGTCAATTATTCACTTCTAACCTTTTTACTGTCTGTGATTTCAGTGGATCACTTTAGACATGCTTGAAGTGTGTGCGTGTGTGTGTGTGTGTGTGTGTGTGTGTGTGTGTGTGTGTGTGTGTGTGTGTCTGTGTGTGTGTGTGCGTGTGTGTGTGTGTGTGCGTGTGCGCGCGTGTGTGTATGTGTGTGTGTGTGTCCGCCATCACATTCTCAAGAGCCATACATGCTTTATGAAGTGTATTTGCATGCTGGTGAGAGTCCTTATGACTGAGAGGAGTGGTTATCAGAATAGCCATAAACCCACACTATGGATTTAACAATGACCTCCATGAAATGTGTGTGTGTGTGTGTGTGTGTGTGTGTGTGTGTGTGTGTGTGTGTGTAAATGACATCACTGCTGACATCATCAGTGATGTCACAATGCCTCCATGTGTGTGCGTGTGCGTGCGTGCGTGCGTGTGTGTGCGTGTGTGCGTGCGCGCGCGCGCGCTGGCTGATAGCTTAGTTGTCACCAGGCCAACCCAGCCATTGTGCAGCAGTCAGTGCTTTTATATTGTGGTGTCTGGCCTTGCAGCTATCAAGCACTGATAAAGGTGTCTGATAGCATGTAGTGCTGCTCACCGTGTGAAAACAACCGTGTGCCAGGACAGACCCATATTATTAAACACAACTAAAAAGACATTTTTAAGATACAGCTTTATAATATAGTGCAAAGGTCCAATGAGGACCATGGGGGGGGACTAATGATTAGCCAATCAGCGGCAATAAACAGTGAAATGGGCGGGAAGAAATGCCGTTGTCAAGATGTTGACAAGTGCGCCAGCACCAACAATGGCGACCCCTCGCCGAGATAGACGCTGCTATCATGGCTGTTTTAAAACGATTAAAAGTACCACTTACTTTGAAAACGAAACGGCACTCTGCTTTGAAGGCATTTATTCAAAGGGGAGATGTTTTTTGTGTTCTCCTCACTGGATTATATTCATTATATTTCTTATATTATTTTGTTATTACGCTCCTCCCCTCTCTTAGACAGGTACACGGCAGCTAGAGGTGTGTTTACACATGTACGAGTGTAACCATGTGTGTGTGTGCGCGTGTGTGTGCGCGTGCGTGCGGTAATGCAGAAAAACACATCTTCATTTGCATTCTGCTGTTTTGTTTGTTATTGCTGCCACTGATCTTTTGTGTACACACACACACACACACACACAAGCAGATCAGACCTACCAGATGATCGTGTGTGTGTGTGTGTGTGATGTGTGTATGTGTGTGTGTGTGTGTGTGTGTGTGTGTGTGGGGGGGGGGGTCGTCATTGAGCGCCAGGTCAGGGAACAAGAGGATTGCGCCTCTTTAAGTGCTTATGAAGGCAGGAGGTCCAGCAGATTAAAGTGTCTGTTTTCCTCTCACCTTTACTTGCAAAGAGAAACGGTGGTGAAACAGTCCTGTTGAATCACATTATTTTAACTGCTTTTATGAAAATTGATTCGCACAGCAACAAAAATGCCTTTGATCCAGCCTGGGTGTCTAGAGAGTCAAAATATACGCTGTAATGGAATGTGAATTTGCTTCATATACTGTAGCTTCATTGTAAACTCTAAACAGAGGAGCGATGGGCGGACTCAAGTTTTTATGGTGAGACATTACATATGAAGAGAGCCAGGTTTTTATTAGTCACATGATGAGTATGAGGGAAACATAGAATGATCAGAGGATGAGAGAGAGGGGGGGGGGGAGAGAGAGAGGGGGAGAGAGAGAGAGGGACAGAAAAAGAGAGGTTGAGAGAGAGAGGGGGACAGAGAGAGAGGGGGAGAGAGAGAGAGAGAGGGGGGGAGAGAGAGAGGGGAGAGAGAGAGAGAGAGAGACAGAGAGAGAGAGGGGGAGAGAGAGAGAGTGGGGGGGGAGAGAGTGAGAGAGGGAGAGACATTCTCTCATCACCAGGAGAAATTGAAAGTCAATGGCGAGAGATGAGAATGATGAGAGACAAGGGCAGAAAGTCAAGAGTAACTGTCATGTACTACAGACTGATGGCAGGGGGAGAGAGCGAGACATGAATCAAGCAGTGTCTCTCTCTCTCTGTGACCCTGCCTGTATCTCTCTTTGGGTTTAATCAACCAGACAGTTGGTTCGACCCGTTGCGGGGGTGATTCACCATCAGTGGGGATTAATCCGTCTGACAGGAGCTTATTAACGGAGAGCGACTGACCACCCCTCGCCGGCCTACAAAGTGGATCGACCCCGCCCCAACGGAGCGAGGTGGCCGAGGGGAAAGAAAGTACATTTAGTGTTTGTAGCTGCATGATAGGAAGGTAAAAGCCTGTCTTTGTTTGGAAGGTCAATATCAATTAGTTGTGCAGGGGAAAGCACTGTTGTCAGTGTCAATATTATTACACCGCTGCACGTGTGTGTGTGTGTGTGTGTGTGTGTGTGTGTGTGTGTGTGTGTGTGTGTGTGTGTGTGCACGTGCGTGCGTGTGTTCTCCCCACCACGGTACACTGTGTTCACAGTCACACACAGATGACTGTCCTGATGATTGCATAACGACACAGTAGCTCTCCTGTTTTTTTGTTCCGTCGTGTCCTCAGGCGGAGGGAGGATGTAACAGGATTCATCCTTTCAATACTTTATAAAGTCTTGGCTTCTTCTTCTAAGCTGACACTGCCAGATGGTTTGTTTTCACAGAACCATCGGGGGAACGCGCTCGGCAAACCTTTGAAAGGGGCAGGCACTTGTCAACTACTTGGCAGGTGATTGGATGAACCATCTGTCTATCACGTCTATCACGGGCCTCGCTTCTTGCCGGCATCACACCTAAAGCCCGCCCCCGTAGCTGCCTCATAGGACGCTGATTGGTGTGAACCACTGGTGGTTCACATTCAAACCAATAGATTGGAGCGTGGCAAGATGGATGTGTCATGTGATCATGATGTCATGATCTCACGTCTTCAAGGTTAGCAAGGTGCTCTGAAGTGGAGCAATATCTTCAGTGGGTAGAAGGTAGCAGGCTGGAGTGTACGGCTAAATCACTTTTATTGCGATGCTGTGCTGGGCTGAGTCGCTTCTCTTTTAGCATCATGAAACATGACAGACAGCGGCCAAATCAGTGAAGGAACAGGGCGAGCCGTGCCAACACACACGTCTTTAAACTCTGGCTGAACTGGGCCAAGTATAGAGAGTTATGGATGAAGAGGAGAGGGCGATCCTGCTACAGTGTGTCAGTCTGCACTTACAAGGCAGGAAACACATGGAGGATGTTGCCACAATGTTTCTCTCTAGGAAAAGAAACAGGATAACGCAATCAGCGACCCCTCTCTCTCTCTCTCTCTCTCTCCTCCCTCTGTCGCCCTCTTACGTCTTCATTATAGTTAGAATCTAGAATACAGTCAACAATCTGTAGGCACATCTCAATCAGACTCGCACACAAAAAGTGTCTCACTGTCACAATACAACAATGTCGCTCTAAGGCCATGTCCACACGGAGACGACTTTAGGTGTATCCGCTAAAGTTTTTTGTCATATAGCCGTTTCGTCCAGATGGAACCGCGTTCTGGGACTATACGTTCTGGCCGTATACGCTAATTTTTCAAAACGGGTCCCAGAGTGATTAAATCTGAAGACGCCACCCTTGCATTTCCGTGTTTACAACCCATACGCATCTTTCCTGAAACGATGACGCCATAGCCCCACCTCTCTCCACCAGCAACAATAACAATCATGGCAGTAACGTTCGTGCTACAGCAGTGGGGATCTTGCAGCAAAATATAATGCTCCTCTATTACCACCGTCAGCAACAAGTGGACACGGAGAACAGCGTGTAGCCTACAACATCCTCAGGGCTCCACACAGCTGACTCTACCCATCCACCCCTCCCCTCCCTTCATCGGATATTTCCCAGAAGGCTTAGCGGCGGCTACATTTTTACAATAACACAAACAAAATCAGGCTTAACGTGTTAGATAGAAATTATATTTATTTTTAATACAACATGCAATTCTGGAATATTTTAATATTGGACAAAATGAAATGAAATGAAATCTAAACCCTGAGTGTAACCAACATACTCTCTTGCCCTATATATAGCCCTCGTAAATACAACGTGAATAGGGAAGTGAGAGGTTTGAGGAACACGCGGTTGCACTGTGATGTCTGTGATATCCGCTCGTGTCCACTCCAACAAGACTTTAGCTTACTTGACGCGACTTTTTCCAATAAAAACACATTTATGCCATGAGTTTATATAATGTATATTTATGTTGCATCATTTAGCCTGTGCTGTGATGTGCAGGAGCGGCCAATACGCTGGGATGTGTTTGCAACATGTCTAAAGATCATGGAAGTGGATGATATCAGGAATGTCACCATATTGTAGGCTACAGGGAGACCATCAGCCCTGCTGAACAGCTCTGCATTTGCCTGTATACTGTAGGTTTAATCATTTTATTCATCGACATGGCAAACCTCCCCGCAAAGCCAAGGGTTTAAGCTGCTGCTACAGTGAGATACACATTATAGACTGTGCGCCCCTAGAGGTTGTATGCCATTATTGACGAGATTGTCTTTCTCTGTTATTCTACAGCGGTTTCAGTGGTTTCATGTGGATACACACATTTCTTGAAACGTTTCCATGTTTATGGAAAACTTTTCTGAAACGAAAAAAAAAAAGATAGCTTCCGTCTCCGTGTGGACATGGCCTAAGTGAATGAATAACTGAATGCTTTAAGCGGGAAATACTGAGAGGCTCTCAGTATTTCCCGCTTAAAGCGTTCAGTTATTCATTCACTTAAATACATGCACACATAATATTTTTCATAAGCACACACACCCACAGATTTAGTCTCACATGACCTCGCATAAATCATAATCTATCAGGCCCTGTACTGCTGTCCTGTGCTCTCATATCAGCAATGCCACTGTCATGTACTCTCTGTACCACAGCGTACTGTATCAGCAGCACTCACTTATCTCTGTACGTCATTATAGCACCTTATAAAACCATGGAACCATCTCTTTCTCTTTGAAGAAATGTATCCCTGCACCATTGTTGCTACAGTAGATGTACAGTATCTCTTCCTCTCATGACACCTTAAATCATATAATAATAATAATAATAATAATAATAATAATAATAATAATAATGATTGGATTTATATAGCGCTTTTCTAGACACCCAAAGCGCTTCACAGGAATCATTATTCATTCACACCATTCGTACCAGTGGTGGTAAGCTACGGGTGATGTAGCCACAGCTGCCCTGGGGATACCTCCTTATATTATATTATATTATATTATATTATATTATTATTATATTACTTTACTTTACTTTACTTTACTTTATATTATATTACTTGAATTATATTCAAGTAAGCCGGACCTCTGACTCAAGACTTAATTTAATTATTCTACGTCAGCGCACAATAACACATGGGCAGGTTGTTGACTGGTGATTGACCTGCTCCTTGACCAATTCTTTTAATGTTATGCAACAACAATAACAACAACACACACACCCCACACACACACACACACACACACACAGAGACTTGCATACACATACACATACACATCTATCAGCACAGTTGCGGAGCAGGTCCTACAGGTGTGTGTGATTGGAATGTGAACAATGAGGGGGCGGATAGTTCCTGGGGGGGGGGGGGGGGTAGTTCCTGGGGGCGGATAGTTCCCGTTCCCGCGGATATGCTTCTCCATTCAAAAGAAAATGGCCTAAAGCCATTGCCAAGTGTGTGTACATGCAATACTTGATGTCGTGTACGCGCATGTGCGAATGTCTGTGTGCATGTGACACTGTCATCCTTACTGGGATTTGTTATGATTAAATCTTCTCTGATTCTGCAGTGTTTCCCCTAGGATTTTTTTTATAGCACGGGGGGGGGGGGGGGGCGTGTGCACGTGCGGTCGGAGTAAATATCAATATCTGGCAATTAAAAACTATGTAATAAAGTGTTTGTGTTTCAAATGTTATCCTTTTACTTCATTGTCATCTATGGTGGTTAGAAAACACAATTCAAATTATTGGGAAATATTGTATTTTTTACTTATTTGCTTTAATTGTGACTTTATGACATTTTTTATGACATTTCATATTATTTTGAAGTAGCGGGGGCCAAGATTCAGCAGCAGGGGACCGCTGCTACTACAGTAAATGTAAAGAACTTATTCGATAACCCCGGACGGCGCCATATTGTTGACAAACCGTAGCCGTAACGTAGTCTGGCCGAGCCTATAGCAACAGTTATGGCTTTGTCAAAGAGAAGTGGTGAAAAAATAAGTTTGGTCGGAGGTGCGGACCCCTATAAAAAACTGACTTAGAGAGTAAATATAACTCATTATATTGCCAGGTATAACGTACCGAACATTGTGAATACAGTATTGGCATACAGTAGGCTACACGTCTCAGGAGCTGAAGGCTTTCAAATCCCTTGAGTCCTAGCGTTATAACGATTTCATCTGTGGCAATTAGTCTGACATTTTTACCTTTGTGCCACCAACGACATCATCATCATCACCAAACATTGTCGTGACAGCAAAGGTAAATAACCTTAACGTTAAATGTTTGTTTGATCTGACGCTTGCTTGCATGAGCCCAATGTTTGCTACTAACGTTAGCCTCTAGGTCTCTTTCCCTTCATGTTTGTGGACAGTAGCTAACACCCGGGCTTTTATTGCTGCTGTTACTACAGCTGTGTATTATTACACAGCACACTATCGCTGTTGTGAAATAGCTCCTGACACAGTAAAAACGGCATTAAATAGGCTAGTGAGTAACGTTGGCTAGCGTCCTAGTATGACAGCTGTCAGTCACTTTTACACAGCGTGCTGCGGAATGTCAAGAATATGGCGGCGGTGGGCGTGCACGTATGTGAGTGACGTCAATCGAATAAGGTATATAGCGGAAACCCTGATCTGCCCTGATCACGCGCGTGCATGCGTGCGTGCATGCATGCATGTTACAAGAAGGAGCAGCCACAATTCTTTTCCTGCAGTTCAGTATCAGTTCACTAAATTTGGGGTTTGTAGACCATACACATATCTCATCACTTGTGAGAATGAAACTTCAAAGCATTCTGCTTCCTGATTTCTCTAACCACTCGGCCACCATTGGTACTGGTTTAGTCTCACTTCCTGGTTCCAGAACATATGCAAAGATGCAAAGATCAGGCCCTCTCTTGCAACTACAAACACCTGGTCATCACCTACAAAGCCCTTCACCAACTGGCACCCCCATATCTCACCGGGCTTCTCTCCACCCCAAAGTCCAACCTCCGCAGTTTTGGGGACAGCGCCTTCTCCAGTGCAGCTCCCAGGCTCTGGAACTCCCTCCCCGAAGACATCAGAGACTCTTGAGTCCCTCACAGTTCAATCCCGCCTCAAGACCCATCTCTTCTCCACTGCACTCTCTTATCCCCCATCCATCCTTGTGTGTCTGTGTTGTTTGTCTGCTGTTTGTCTCACTAACGCTGCCCCTTAGTGTGTATACTGTTTAGTGTCAAGACTTTGAGTTCTTGAACAACGCAATATAAGTCATGTATTCAAGATTCAAGATTCAAGATTTTTATTGTCACTCCGTGGTACAAGTATCACGTGTGAAATTCTTGTGCTGTGGACTCCGTTTACAACATAGTACAAATATACTATATTATACTTTATTATCAATAAACTAGTGAGTGATGTAGCGCGCTCAAAGAATAATTCTTTCAGATTGAAGATCGAGGCTGATTATCACACCATGGACAGGAAAGCAGAGTTCATAAAGCAGCATAAATAGGACACGCACGCACACACACACACACACACACACACACACACACACACACACACACACTACGCTAACTTTGCATAAACCCATACTAGAGTGTTTCCTGCCACGGCCAAAACTGTGTGTGTGTGTGTGTGTGTGTGTGTGTGTGTTGGGTGGAAGCGTCTCCATTGTATTGGAGAGGGGGTCAGGAAGGAAAGCCCCGCCTCTTTATTTCCCCTTGTCGCCCAGAGTGACGATGACGTCACAGAGTAGCCTGGAGCTGCAGGGCATCGTGGGAATTGACCTTTGGACCCATGAGAGAGAGAGAGAGGGGGGGGGGGAGAGGGGGGAGAGAGATAAATGCAGACAGGTTAGGGGTCTGGGCTCATGGGACTGGGAATCTCATCTCCAGACACTGGAATATTCTATCCATATCAGCGATTCTGTGTGTGTGTGTGTGTGTGTGTGTGTGTGTGTGTGTGTGTGTGTGTGTGTGTGTGTGCGAGCGAGCGAAGAGAGATGTAGACGACCCCGCTGACATGATTAACGACAAGGGTGTGTGCTCACGTGTGTATCTTCATGCGTGTTTGTGTGTCAGTGTGTGCGTTTCTGTGCTTGCCTTAATCTGTATATATCAGGATTTATTACATTAGCTTAAGCTCCTGGAATTCACCTGTAAGCAAGATCCACTGGGTATCCCAACTTGGCATCAGAGTGTGTAGCTCCACCTACACGATACATTCACACTGTACAACGGTTTGTATGAAAAACAGCCTGCATCTGCATAATCCATCCATCATAGCTATTGCGTTTGTCTGCAATGACCCAGACAGTAATATCACAAGAGTATTAGAAGGCTTGTATTGTGTGGGTTCATAAGCTATGGTTTGGGCCCCAGAATGGCTCATATACAGTACCTCCTTCTGGGCAAGGTTGGGTCCGCTTAATACAAGAATGGTGATTTATCATTGCTGTTTCAAGATACGGTATTGTCAACTTTTCAGAGCTTCAACTAGCACTATAGCCTCATTTTCAGCCATGCATTTCTGAGTTATATTAGCATGATTAGCATGGTTTCATAGGCCCTGAAACTACAAATCTTCAGTCCATTCTTCAAGTTACACACGCACACTCACACCTTCTGCAACACCGTTTCTTTCTTCTAAGTACACTAGAGCCCAGGGTGATCTATTTTTCACAATTGACCTGTGTTGACCTCTGTGATTGGATAACAATGAGGTGTCACTCCACCTCAAATAATTGAATTTTGAAGTCGGCTGTCATGTCTGACAAAGTACTCTTCTGCACCTGGCAGAATATTTTGGGGAAACCTCCAAATGGTTCATAGCTCCTAGCTGATAGCTCCTAGCTGATGGCTCATAGCTCCTAGCTCCTAGCTCCTAGCTGATAGCTCATAGCTGATAGCTCCTAGCTGATGGCTCATAGCTCATAGCCGTGTGTAGAAGAATAATGGGCTTGCAGCTATCTGATGGTATACAGGGTCTGAGTGTGGGGGAGGTAAGAGGGTCTTTAGAGATCTGACCGCCTCAGAGGTGGAAACCCACCATCCATCTAACACATCTCATACTGTACATCTGTCTCTCTCCTCTCTCTCCAACAAGCGCTGTTTTCTAAATGTCAAATTTACATTGTCCTGACCCTGCAGGCAAATAGGGCATTTACTTAACCTAAATATTCTGTGTGTGTGTGTGTGTGTGTTGTGGTGTCTCGGCAGCCGATCCCCCGGCAGGTGAGAGTGGGAGGACGGCCAGCCACGACAGTGACATCAGAGCCGGGGTTCCGCGTCAGCAGTAAGAGGTAATTCCCCAATTAGCTGCTGAATCAGTGGGACCGCTCGCAGCTGCACGCTGTTAGGAGCGACGCTCGCAGCTGCGCACTGTTAGGAGCGGCTCACACGGCTGAGACTGATTCTGCAATCAGCTCGACTAGATAGCAGACGGAGCTCTGAAGGTTCACTGTGTGGCTGGCTCTCCTCGAGAGAGGGGGTCCTCTCCTTGCTGTCGGGCGGTAGGTGAAATTTACACTCCTCTCCTTAAACTCATGATAATGACTGTATATGTTTTCTGACCAATCCTGTCTCTTATCGCACGCAGGCAAGATGCTGGAGCATCTAAATAAGGCAATGTACTGGAGCGCTTGATGCAACGTTTTGGAGAAAGCTCATCTGCTTTGGGGCACCTGTTAGGTGAACCCCACCTGCCTGGATTGATTGACTTTGAATGAACAGCCCCGATAAGGGAAGAATTTAAGTTGGACTTTGAATTGAATGGTGAATAAAACAACGCGAGAGCGTTTAAACCTGCTTTAAGTGTCTTGGCTTGCATCAGAGTTGCCACAAATGGTGGAGAATGCAGGCACTCTGATTCAACGCCAACCTCACGCACTAGGGAGCAAAAGCTGGCTCTAGGGTCGCTGAGAAAAAGCCAAACTGAACTACAGCAGGTCGTAAAATTAATTGGAAAAAAAATTAGAGAAAGACGAAATTACTTTACGGGCACCCGGAGACGTGCTCACCAAGCAGAGCCCGAGGAGGACGTCGAGGCCGACTGGGAGCTCTTCGGGGAGGCCCCCTGTAGAGAAAGACTCGTCATAGACCGATGCCTACGCTCCTTGCCGCCCGACGCCAGAAAGTATGCCGCCCGGGTGAGCCCCTCCTCGCTGGACGCCGTGGTGGAATTATTGGAGAACCACCCAGTCAGCGCGGAATGATGGGCTCTACCCAGAGCGATCCCCTCCTCACGCCAGCCACTCAGGACTGACCCGGCCGGGACAGCCGCCGCCAGCCGCCGCCACCGGGCCCCACGCAGCGCGAGCCGCGCCCTGACCCCCCCCGACGAGGGGAAACGAGGGGAAGACGGATTCCCCGTCAGCGCCTCGCCTGCCCAGCCTTCCGGACGGGTTCCGAAGGACCGGGGTCCGAAAGCTCGGCCGGTGACGAAGGTCCGCCCGACGCCAGAAAAGAAAGCAGAAAATGAGGATGGGAAAAAAAAAAAAAAAAAAAAAAAATTTGCTTCAGCAGGGACATGACGTGCGCTACCCAGAGCGTTTAAAACTGGGAAAAAGGAGAAATTTTTTTAGGGGGAGGATGGGTGGCTGTGTGGCTTGGTGAAGTTATTGGAGAACCACCAAGTCAGCGGGGACATGAGGCGCTCTACCCCGAGCGATCCCCTCCGCAAGCCAGCCAATCCAGCTAAAGCTGCTCCAGCCGTCAAGAACGGCAAAGCAGCCCAGAAAGCAGAAAGCGATGATGATGACGATGAAGAAAAGGACGACTCTGAAGAAGAGGCTCCACCAGTGAAAGTGGCGAAGAAGGCCACTCCAGATGAAGCTACTCCAGCTGCCAAGGCTGCGACCAAGCCTGCAGTGAAGGCCCCGCCTGCTAAAGAAAAGTCAGAGAAGGATGAGGATGATGACTCCGAGGAAGAGAGACCACTCGACTCGCCGATGCCATGTCCCGCCGCGAGGAAGCAGGAGATGGAAAAGAGATATGGAAGCTCGCCGCACGGGCAGCGAGCTTAGGGGGAGGATGTGTGGTGTCTCGGCAGCCGATCCCCCGGCAGGTGAGAGTGGGAGGACGGCCAGCCACGACAGTGACATCAGAGCCGGGGTTCCGCGTCAGCAGTAAGAGGTAATTCCCCAATTAGCTGCTGAATCAGTGGGACCGCTCGCAGCTGCACGCTGTTAGGAGCGACGCTCGCAGCTGCGCACTGTTAGGAGCGGCTCACACGGCTGAGACTGATTCTGCAATCAGCTCGACTAGATAGCAGACGGAGCTCTGAAGGTTCACTGTGTGGCTGGCTCTCCTCGAGAGAGGGGGTCCTCTCCTTGCTGTCGGGCGGTAGGTGAAATTTACACTCCTCTCCTTAAACTCATGATAATGACTGTATATGTTTTCTGACCAATCCTGTCTCTTATCGCACGCAGGCAAGATGCTGGAGCATCTAAATAAGGCAATGTACTGGAGCGCTTGATGCAACGTTTTGGAGAAAGCTCATCTGCTTTGGGGCACCTGTTAGGTGAACCCCACCTGCCTGGATTGATTGACTTTGAATGAACAGCCCCGATAAGGGAAGAATTTAAGTTGGACTTTGAATTGAATGGTGAATAAAACAACGCGAGAGCGTTTAAACCTGCTTTTTGAGTCTTGGATTGAATCAGAGTTGCCACAGTGTGTGTGTGTGTGTGTGTGTGTGTGTGTGTGTGTGTGTGTGTGTGTGTGTGTGTGTGTTAAGCCAATCGTAACGCACTGCCAATTACAACTGCACATCGGTATCTCACATAGCTGGCAAGAGGATTGCCCGCGTGGCCTGAAGGGCACTTGAGAAGAGCAGCTACGCTAGGTGCTGCTGGTATTTTCCAGCTCTCGCTATCCCACTCTTGTTTCATACTGATAAAGATTTACGCAGAAACCGGGAACGCCGCACACACACAGAGGTGCAGCCACATACAACCGGCACTGCAATACACTCAGGCAGTGATCTCGCTCTCCTGGTCCGCCCACACGTGTGAGTGGAGAGTATTGATTTCTGGTCGTTAATCATATGACGCAGAGAGAGAGAGAGGGAGAGAGAGATAATGTCTATCTATTGATTTATGGGAGGGATCACATTGAGTAATACCTTTGAATTTAGAACGTGAATTTTAGTTTCAGTTCATTATTTTCCTGGAAGGGATCTTGCTGCAACCATTGGTTTCAGTCACTCGGTATGAATATGTTTCTCACTACAATTATGCACATTTTGACATTTAAAGAACAATTTATATATAGGATATGCCATACCTTATCTGGCTCTGTGTGTGACCCTGTGTGTAGTACTGTGTGTACATGCGTAAATCCCTCCATTGCCTGAAAGGGGCTTTTCAATGATGTTCAGGATGTTTGATGCTGTGTGTGTGTACTATGTGGTGAGCTGGTATTCAAGGTGAAGGAAGTCATAGCAACAGTAAGCATTGATTATTCTTTTGATTACAGATGTGTTGTCCCATTCTTCAGCGGCTTCACGGATGCTGGTTGCCTCAGGCTCAGGCTAGATGTAGTTTCGAAGTAGACAGCTCATCAAGATGAGTGACAGGTGTTGGGCGGGACCTTGACCAACAGAGGGGGAGGAGGGCGGGACTACCCGGCTTCCTTGCATGCTTGTTGTTGCTTTAACTCCATCTGAGAGGCGTGTTTCCATAATGTGGGAAGTGCAAATAATGTAACAAATCGAATGGAAAAATATAAAGTACGCAAGAAACTCCAAAGTCCTTAATTTTCTATAATATAGAAAATTAGCCCACTTATATAACATATTATGTTATGTAAGTGGGCTGATTTAACATTTTCCATGGATCACTAGAAGGAAAACATCTATATTTTTGAACAATTTTGCCAATCAGTCTTTTTTTTTAAACAATGCGCTAGTGTTGCTTTACTGCCTGTCGCGTCAGCAGCAGCCATAAGTCACTATTGCTCAAGCAGGCCTGTGAGCTGCACCAGTGTGTGGATGCTAGCTAGCTGAACTGTGGCTCAACCCCTCACCCTGCCTCATTTAAAGTCAGAAATCTGCCTCTCCTTTAGCGCTCTCACAGCCCCTCTCCGTCAGCGCCAAGACTCTCTTAAAGGGCCCATATTTTAATTGCCTTTAACATCGCACTGAGCCCAGGAATACACCACGCACCATGTTCAATGTTTCACTGCAACATACAGTAGTGTGTCTGATGGTGTGTGTGTGTGTGTGTGTGTGTGTGTGTGTGTGTGTGTGTGTGTGTGTGTGTGTGTGTGTGTGTGTGTGTGTGCGTGCGTGCGTGCGTGCGTGCGTGCGTGCGTATGTATGTGTGCGCGCGCGTGTGTGTGCATGTGTGTATCTCAGTGACAGTGCGTTGAATCAGCACAGAGGGATCGGCCATGTGGAAAAAACACACTTCATTTATTATTTAACAGTCTGTCCCTGTGTGTGTGTGTGTGTGTGTGTGTGTGTGTGTGTGTGTGTGTGTGTGTGTGTGTGTGTGTGTGTGTGTGTGTGTGTGTGTGTGTGTGTGTAAGAATGAGGTATTTTCTCACCTGGCTAAGATTACCTTGTCTAAGTGATGCTGGCTTAAGAGACATTGCTGTCACATACCGTGTTATTGAAGTGGAACACTCACACACACACACACACACACACACACACACACACACTCACACACTCACACACACACACACTCACACACACACACACACACACTCACACACACACACACACACACACAGACACTTATTCTCACGAAATATTCACATTTGAATCCCTCTAATGATCTCTTGCATCTGTAACTTCCTCACCTTTCAACCGGGTTCGCCTCCCGACATCTCCCGTTTTTAACCGTAACCCAAACGATAACTCTAAACGTAACCAAGCTGTTTTAGTTACCTAAACGTAACCAAGTTGTTTTATTGGCAAGACGTGTTCAAATGAACCAACATTAGTTTTCAAATTGACATTGAGATTCTACAATTTTAGACGCGTTATTGTAAAAACTACATTTTGAAATACATGTTTATTTGGTTAAACTACAACCTACAACTACAGTACATTACAACATGTTGTGCTGTGGACCAACATTGCTATTGCACATTCTGATGCAATCGTTTGCCATCTTTGTCTATTGAAACTCACCTGTGAAGTGTTCTCAAGTGACAAGGAACATCCCAGGTTGTAAAACCAATGAAAAATGTTGGATAAACCATTTGTGATGATATTGCTGTTGTTATTGAAGATGTTTGTTGCACAGCCCCCCCCCCCCCCCCCCCCCCCAGGAGGAATTAATTGGGAAAAGAAGGGATGTAGGAGAGATACAGGATGGAGGACTTGCATTGTGATACTCACAAGCCACAATTGAGAGCATTGAAGTTCAGCCCTTGTGGCTACTGTACACAGGTGGTGATATTTGTTTGTGGGGCACACACACACACACACACACACACACACACACACACACACACACACACACACACACACACACACACACACACACACACACACACACGTGTTCTCACGAAATATTGACATTAGTTTTCCTCTGGGAGATGAGGGCATCATTGTTTTGCATCTCTTTCTCCTCACTCTCATATTCTCTCTAGTGGAGTGTATCAGTGTCTCTGCCTACAGCGGTGTGTGTGTTTGTGTGTGTGTGTGTGTGTGTGTGTGTGTGTGTGTGTGTGTGTGTGTGTGTGTGTGTGTGTGTGTGTGCGTCTGCGTGTGTGTGTGTGTGTGCGTGTGCGTGCGTGCGTGTGTGTAGGTGTGTCCTTGTTGGCAGCTGTCCAGTGACTGTTGATTGTGATCTGTTTTGCAGCTTGGTCTATAATGTCATTTGAACTAGGTCAGGAAGTGTGTGTGCGTGTGTGTGTGTGTGTGCGTGTGCGTGTGTGTGTATCCTCAAAGGTTATTAGACTTGGTATTTGCATTTTAGTGGTATTGTCATCTGTTGATCTACTTTGAGTGTCTGTGAATGCCATTTGACATTTACTTATGTATGTAAAAAGATGTTTAGCTGAGATGTTTCTGTTGTCAACATAAATATATTATGGGTTGCTTCTGGTTCAGTGCTCCAGCTGGTTCTTAGACGTCCTCCTGGTCCAACAGATCTCTAGACAGGGCGACTATAAGGTAAGGTACTTAAGAACTATGAAGGCAGCTTTCTGTTCAAACTGTTAGAGCAGATATCTTCCACCTCGGAAATGCCTCACGAGTTTTTGTCATTTTCCTGTTTTTACTTGAACAGAAGGTTTCCCTGATTCTTGTCCAAAGCTCCATGACCTTAAGGCGCATGAAATCCATTCAAAATCACATTTCAAAAAAGCACGAGTATCAAGCCAAATGAAAGGTTGTGTTTTCGAAGTTCCTGGAAGTTGACATTTTGGAAATGCCAAGTTTTCAACCAGCAGCAGTCAGAAATATTGTGTCCAGGCCAGACATGTATAGATTGGCCAGACCAATATATTTGAACACATGATTTTGTTTTTATATCTTTAATGTAGAAAATCAACTTCTCTTGTTACCATTTTGTTTGTTAAATTTGATTAATTGCAACATGAGAACATGAGAAGAATCTGCTCTTGCTCCATACAGCTTGCATCAGCTTCAGGGTGAGATATGAGTCTGCTCTTAATTAACTTTCCTGCTTAAATATGGAGATGTGTTTAGTCAGCACGCATCGTTTAGTAGGGTTCAACTGCTTTTTTTTAAGGCTGACAGATGGATTTCAGTGTTTATCCTGGTATTTTCTTCTCGGCAGGGTGCAAAAGCCTCTGAAAACCATCAAGCGATAACCAAATTCTCTACTAAAACCCAGTACAATCATAAATGGCAAATGGCCTGCATTTAGCACTTTTATCCAAAGCGCTTTACAATCAGTAGGTACATTCACCCATTCACACACATTCATACACTGATGGCGGCAAGCTTCCACGCAGGGTGCTGGCACAGCCACCAACCTCTTTTATCCAACGCGATAGAGCTCCAACTGTCGATCATAAGAAATCGTAAGAACACTTTTTTTCAAAGTAATCTAGTAATCGTTTAGCTATTTTTGCTCGGGGGGGGCGGTTGATGTAAAATCTTCTTGTTCCAGCTTACATGTTAATAGCTTCTGGTTTCTTTAGTCTTAAACTGATGATCTTTGGACTGTTGGTCAGGACAAAAGAAGATATTTTGAGGATGTGATCTTGGGCTTTGGGGAAAAAGTGACTGACACCATTTTGAAACATTTTGTAGACCAAACACCTCGACCTCGCCTCGTCAAATAAGCATGTGACCTGTTTTGACTCCGCCCCTCCAAGAATCAGAATTTAGAATCGTTAATCAATAAGCAGAATCGGAATCAGAATTGTTAAAATCCACACGATACCCAACTCTAGTACTGACTGGTAATGGTATCATACCTGTTCTCTGTTAAAAAGCTCATCTCCATATAGTGTGTTTTAATGATAAATAAGGCTTAGAAAAGATGGCCCACCTCCTGCTGTGTGCAGAGAAGCAGAAATTCATGATGGCTGCTGTTTCAGTTGGCTCTCTGGTCCTGAGTGCTGCATGGAGAACAGATAGACATCAGCTCAAGACCCTCAACACCCATTCCATCACAACACAGCACTTAACCCACAACCTTTTGCTCTATATAGCACCTTAGGGACACACACCCACACACACACACACACACACACACACACACACACACACACACACACACACACACACACACACACACACAGAACTATCATAGCCATAAAAAGGCTTACAATAATAGGCCCTCAATGGCAGTCCGACAATCATGTCTGACCACCTTGCACTTTCTCTCTCTCTCTCTCTCTCTCTCTCTCTCTCTCTCTCTCTCTCTCCCTCTCTCTCTGGTCATTGACTTCATATCTCATTGCTCCACGCACGTTTTTTTCTTCTCTCTCCTACATTTGTATCTGCTCCATTCAGTTTTTCTCTGCTCTCATCCTCCCATCATCTGACCTACTAGGGCCAGTGGTCACTGAGCCAGAGAGACAGAGATTTTTACCATGGCGCTGGACCAGCAGTCCTGCCGGGGTCATGAGATGGAAAAAGTCAGGTCATTCAGTCAGTCAGTCAGTCAGTCACCCAGTCACTCATGGACCTTTAGTGACTACATGGGTGGTGTTTGGGGGGTGCAGGAAGAGGGGGGGGGGGCGAGGGAAAAGGGGCCATAGGGATAAGAGGGTGCTAGAGAGTCAGGATTCAGGGGTCTAAAAGGTGTGCACTTGTTTATTATTTATTAAATGTTTTTTGCATTTTTCACAACACACTTCTCTTAACATATTATTTGTATGTGACTGGAAAAGGTTTGTTTTGTTTTCAGTGTGGAGATCGATCCTGATACGATGAACGCGGCATGCTCTTATGTATGCAGCTCTGTGAATGGTTGTCACATGATTGGCCCTACAGATTGATGCGCCAGATTTATCAGCTAATATTGATCATTGAAAGATTATATTGGCATAATGTTGTGCTGAGAAAATTAGCACCAAAATGGGAAAATTTGGCAGAATCACACTTTTTTCTTTTTTTGGTGGATGGCTGTTTTGCATTTGCTCTTCACTACCTGGAGTCTCCCTTCTCTCTCCCGTGACGGTCTTCTCTCTCTCTCTCTCCCTCCCTCCCTCTTCCCTGCTCGCTCTCCCTCTGCCCTTCCCCTTCTTTCTCTTTATAGGACCTTTATTTATTCTGATTTCCCAGCCACGCTCTTCCTCTCTCTTCCTCTCTCTCTGTGTCCAAATCAGCCCCATGTGGAGTTCTTCTTGTCGGGTTTGGAGGGTGGTATGCTAAATAGCTACTTAAACTGCACACAGACGCACACACGCACACACACACACTCATACACACGCACACGCACACACACACACACACACACACACACACACACACACACACACACACACACACACACACACACACACACACACACACAGACAAATGCAATTGAGAAGAGTACCAAAACAAACGGTCATATATCTGACCTTGATAAAGCAGCCAAGTGTGGAAGGACGGAAGGATAGAATTAAGCAATATCACACGAGAGGGAGTGCATTGTTGGCTAATATTGGCACTGCTGTGATTCGGTCGCAGGCACGAGGCCGCAGGCCGAGTGCCGTAGATAATCACAGCAGTGCCAATATTAGACAACAATGCACGACCTCGAGTGTGATATTGCTTTTATACAACAGTTCTATTAAACAAAGCTGATTAAAAAAATGACAAAAAGCTGAGAAAATAGATGATTTCTGTATTTATTCCTCCGCCAACAAAAATAGTCCCCTCAGCTTTCTGCTTTGCTGAAAATGTAGCCTAATCAGCCTAATTAACTGCAGGCTGTCTACTTTACTACTGTCTACTCTAGAGCTGTGAAGCGTTTTGTTGATTAGGGCAGCTGTGAAGCGGAGTGATCTACACACAGTGAAGCGCCAGTGCATTATCGTGAAATATAGGCACTCGTAGGATCCCTCTTGTCCAATCAAATTGCTCGGCCGGAACTACCTGTTGTATAAGGAGAAGTATAGAGGAGGAAAGAGAGCGAGCGAGAGTTTGTATTTCTGTAAGGTACTGTAGTCTCTCGCTCTCGCTCTCTAACTTTCATTCTCTGTTTTGGAATCTGTCCATGTTTTCATCATGTTGTTTTGGGAGACTAGTTTCAGTGCAGCTGCAAGGTCATCCTGCCTCCCACACACACACACACACACACACACACACACACACACACACACACACACACACACACACACACACACACACACACACACACACACACAGACACACACACACACACACACACACACACACACACACACACACACACACACACACACACACACACAGCGATACTGACTCCAGAGTGTTATCAGTTGCTGTGGTGCTCAGAGTGTGTGAAAGGGTCAGACTGCATGGGGAGAAGGGGGTCAAAGGTCAAAGAGAGCGTCATGTCAGGGTCTCTGTCTGGTGAGAACCACTGGAGTGGAAACGCTAATAGAATGCACTGGCAACCACATGGTGAGCGGCATGCATGTGCTTGCGTGTGTGTGTGTGTGTGTGTGTGTGTGTGTGAGAGATTGTATCATAGATGAATGAGAATATGGTCGTAGCCACGGTGACGTCACCTGTTGGTTTGTGGACTCCCGTTTTGAAACCTTGAGTTTGGCATTTTGATTGTCGCCATCTTGTTTATTTGGAGCCAGAAGCAGCTAGCGTGAGACCAGGGGTTTCCCACAGAGCCACAGCGCTGCCTGCTATTGGTCTGTGATTGGCGAGCTGCGTGATCACTGGACAGGCAACCTGTCAATCAAGCCCTCAAAACCATAATTTACTAAATGAACATCATGCTGTATTGAAGAAGACGTGAAACTAGTGATTGAGATCATAAACTCATTAGGAAATTGTTTACTCAGGTCATAAGAGTAAGAAGTGAGAGGACAGGTAGGGTTATTTTCCCATTGACTTCCATACAATCAGACTTCTTTTTGCAGCCAGTGGAGTCACCCCCTGCTGGCCATTATTTTATTATTATTTATTAACCTTTTTATTCAGGGGAGTCTCACTGAGAGCAATGCTCTCTTTTACAGGAGCGCCCTGTTCACATTCACACCTGGAAGCTGACCAGTACAACCACAGTCAGATCTGCTGGCCACGCTCACTGGAGCGGTTGGGGGTTAAGGGTCTTGCTCAAGGGCACCTCAGTGGTGGTAATTAGGGAGGGGCAAGCTGCTTTCTCACATTCCCCACCCAGATGTATCCTGCCGGTCACGGGGATTGAACCGACGACCTTCCGGTCACAAACTTCTCTAACCGCCAGAGGTTACCCCTTGGTCCATATCTATATGTTTTCAAAGACAGATAGAGACAGACAGACAGACAGACGGACAGAGCATTCAGAGTCACTCTCAGTAACAGTGCAGCCATTGTTCATAACATTGAATGAAACTATAGAGCGAGGAGGAGCAGAGAACCAGGATGGACAGGGGAGGCGATGAGAGCATCTGTCCTCACTCAGAGTGAGCCCTTTTGGGGTACAGAGAGCCGCCAGAGGCCCCTGGATCCTGGAGGAGCACCAGCTACCTGGAGTGAGGCCAGAGGGAGACAGAGATTTCATTCCCCATTCATTTTCCCATAGACATATTTAGAGAAATCCTCTTCTTGGTTTTGGTCTAACCAAGCGATTCAGCTATAGAGGGTTTCAATTAGACAACAAACGTTCAAAATTGCACCCAGCTTACTTCCTGTTGCCATGTTTGCTGGTACAATAGCTGACAGGAAATAAGCTGGGTTTCAAGCAGTTCCCTAGCAACACACGGAACCCGGAAGAGGGCGTGACTTAGGCACTATATAGATGGCCGACCAGTGGTTTTGGCTGGATTCTCTGCTTGGATCTTTGGTCTGTATCAGCGGCCAGGCTGGAGTCAACACACTGGCTACTCTGTCCCCTCAGCTAGACAAGAGCTGGGCCCAGACAGAATGAACAGAGTGGCACCTCATGTCATTTCACACATCTTTCTGGGGGCGGAGCTTAGTGTGCAGACTGAGTTTGGGTTTTTGCTAACAGCAGATGGCCAATGTACACTCTGAGAAGAAGGCAGAACCACAGCCTCTGTGAGAAAGTGATGCATGTGTGTCTGTGTGTGTGTGTGTCTGTCTGTCTGTCTGTGTGTGTGTGTGTGTGTGTGTGTGTGTGTGTGTGTGTGTGTGTGTGTGTGTGTGTGTGTGTGTGTGTGTGTGTGTGTGAGAGAGAGAGATTAGAGGGTAGAGGGGTAGTTTGGAGGTGGTAATGATAGTGGTGGGGGTTCCTATGACCACACTGCATCTCGGATGTGGCGTCGCTTGGTGTGTGTGTGTGTGTGTGTGTGTGTGTGTGCGCGCGCGTGCGTGTGTCGGTGGCCTATCCGGTCGGCCATGTGGACGGAAGATATTTATTTTACCAGATGGGAGGTAGACCTCTGTGGTTCCTGCTAGTGTTATGAGACATGTGGAGGACTTGTGTGTGTGTGTGTGTGTGTGTGTGTGTGTGTGTGTGTGTGTGTGTGTGTGTGTGTGTGTGTGTGTGTGTGAGCTTTCTTATGCTTATAGGCATCATTAGTCTAGCCTAGTAAAAACCATCCTGATAACTTGACCTGACATTCTGTTTCACTCTACGTATCAGGCTGGACTTCCAGTCGCACACAGCGATTTCCTGAAATTGCAACGTTACCGGGCCAATCAGGGACTGCGTCGTAGTTGATGATGTTGTTACTGGCCAATCAGGGACTGCGTCGTAGTTGATGATGTTGTTACTGGCCAATCAGGGACTGCGTCGTAGTTGATGATGTTGTTACTGGCCAATCAGGGACTGCGTCGTAGTTGATGATGTTGTTACTGGCCAATCAGGAACTGCGTCGAAGTTGATGGTGTAATCGGCAGCCGCCGCTGGCAAAACGGTAATGGCGTCTCCCGAAGCAACGAGCGGGAACGTTAACGTTAGTAGAGTAAACATAAACACAGCCATAAGTGCAGTTATTGCAGAAATAGACTCAATAACAACAATTAAAGAAGCACAGGAGGATGCAGGAGGCTTTTGCAGGCTATCATTATTAGCGTTTATGTAGAAACAACTCTTCCCACTTGCACTTCACACCTCCCCCTTCCTCCTTTCCTTTCCTCTCATCTCCTTTGCTTCTCCATCAGAGAGACTAACTTATTAATGACATGACCTTTGACCCCTGACTCGTGCCCCAGGGCACACCCTGATGCAGCAGGATGCAGGGAGGGAGAGAAGAAAGGAAGGTTAGGATGCAGGGAGGGAGAGAGGAAAGGAAGGTTAGGATGCAGGGAGGGAGAGAGGAAAGGAAGGTTAGGATGCAGGGAGGGAGAGAGGAAAGGAAGGTAGACGAAGGAAGGAGACGGATGATGACGACGATGATGATGAACGGTCATGGCGTTGCTTTACATCGTAATAGCAATGACTAGTCAGCACATTGGTAATTGGGGTAAGAGACATAGAGAAAGAGAGAGAGAGATCAGTAAGCAATTAAACTAATGCATCGTCGACAAAATCAAGGTCCCAAATCTCTCTCCTCTCCCTCTCCCCTCTCTCATCCAGCCATGCAAGCAGGCAGCTAATTGACTTATCTATTATTGATTGGCTTGGTCTTCCTCCTCTATTAGCCTCTATTACTGTCTTGTCCACTAATGGAGCAGCTACTAGCCTGGTGCTAAAATCTTTTTCCTCTTAGGTCAAAACCCATCTCTCCTTCTCGCTCTGTCTGTTATCTTCTCTCTCTTTTTCTACTCTCATTCATTATCCATTTTCTGTCTTTCTTGTCTGCTCTTCTTCTGCATTCTCCTCTCTTGGGTCTCTCTATGTTTCAGGAAAGCTAATTGTGTGTGTAATGCTCCAAGATTTCTCTTGATAATTAGTGAGTTGAGCACGAATCCAAACTCTTTCCTAAGAGGAAGTGAAAATATCAGAATCAACGTGTGTGTGTGTGTGTGTGTGTGTGTGTGTGTGTGTGTGTGTGTGTGTGTGTGTGTGTGCGCGCGCGCGCGTGCATGTGTGTGTGTGCCTTGACATCACCGAT
>NC_139628.1:41051632-41124132 GCF_964638095.1 Poromitra crassiceps
GCTCATGGTAATGCATGCTGAGTCTTCATGTTGTTTTGGTAGATCAGCTCATGGTAATGCAGTGGAGTCTTCATGTTGTTTTGGTAGATCAGCACATGGTAATGCAGTGGAGTCTTCATGTTGTTTTGGTAGATCAGCTCATGGTAATGCAGTGGAGTCTTCATGTTGTTTTGGTAGATCAGCTCATGGTCATGCAGTGGAGTCTTCATGTTGTTTTGGTAGATCAGCACATGGTAATGCAGTGGAGTCTTCATGTTGTTTTGGTAGATCAACTCATGGTAATGCAGTGGAGTCTTCATGTTGTTTTGGTAGATCAGCACATGGTAATGCAGTGGAGTCTTCATGTTGTTTTGGTAGATCAGCACATGGTAATGCAGTGGAGTCTTCATGTTGTTTTGGTAGATCAGCTCATGGTAATGCAGTGGAGTCTTCATGTTGTTTTGGTAGATCAGCTCATGGTAATGCAGTGGAGTCTTCATGTTGTTTTGGTAGATCAGCTCATGGTAATGCATGCTGAGTCTTCATGTTGTTTTGGTAGATCAGCTAATGGTAATGCAGTGGAGTCTTCATGTTGTTTTGGTAGATCAGCTCATGGTAATGCAGTGGAGTCTTCATGTTGTTTTGGTAGATCAGCTCATGATAATGCAGTGGAGTCTTCATGTCAATATACTACTGTAAATGTAATGTTTTTCAGTCTGCCAGGATCAGTTACAGTGAGAACTAATGCCAGGATCAGACTACACGATATTTTTTGTCGTTCACGATGTCACCATGTCAGACGAGGCCATCATACTGCCATAAATTTGTGACATGTCTTGGTCGGGAGACTGGCCACACTACAAGTGTATTCTCGCTTAACACCGACAGAGCATCGTATGCCACCGTCATCACGTCGTCTGCTGTCGTCAGCGAGTTCACAGGTCGTCGGGGAGGCGGACCTGTGAACGAAATCTCCCAGCATGCATTGAGGCCACTACATTGACAAGAAATATCAACCAAATCAGCCTAAATAGGCTAAAGTGGTAGATAGAAATAATGTTTATGTTAGCACAACATGCAATTGTAAAACATTTCAATATTGGGCAAAATAAAACATTGAAATCCAAACACAACCCTATGTGAAACATGTATGTAATCCAGGTGCTATATATATCCCTTGCAGAATTAACGTTATTTGGATGAGTGACAGGCTCTGCTGTGATGCACTGTGATGTCCGCTCCAGCCTCCAACTTACTTCATGTGCACGCCCACTATTTTCTTGCCAGCTGCTGCGAGACGAGAAGGAAGAGAAACGAACATGCAGCCGACTCTGCTGAGCTCATGTTATTTGTAGTGAGCAATGCCCATTGCCCAGGCGTTTAAACGCAAATTAAAACACCCTGGCCTTTTTATCTCTTTTATTCTTTTGAGCGGAGCGGAGCGGTGAGTGCGAGCGGGTGAAATCTGTATCGAGCGGGGAGCGGTCTCCCCAGGACCTGATACCTGTCTTCCGGGGTGTCACACTAGGCGAAACCATGTCCAAAAGACTGACATGCCAGTCTTTTCGTCAGGGCGTCGTGAGGCGTCCTAGACGTCCCGACTGGTCCCGACGCTGGTCTTTGATTATGTCACACTACAAGAGGTGAAGACGGCCGATCGTCGTCCCCGACGGTCATATTCGGGCCCGACGCTGAAAATCTGTCGCGCACGACCAAATCGGTCTAAAATCGGGCTGAATTCGTGTAGTCTGAACCAGGCATAAGGTCATGATGAATGAAGATTGAAAACAAAATCCCCTGATAGAAATCACAATAATATCCCTTTAATATTCAGTATTATATATGCAGGCCACTGTATATGAGCTTCCTATGTTCATGCCATAGAGATGAAGCCGTATCGTATCTCACCATATCGTATCCTATCATCAATTTTTTTCACTGTATGCATTATAAACTGAAATTTGATCAGAACAACTATACTATAGTATTTCCATTAGTTCCTCCATAAAATGAAAATAAATATGGCACATGCAGGGTGTAGCCTTAAAATGTTTAAAATCTGCCTCCCTTGAAGTCTCCAATTCATTTTAAGAGGTCTTAAAAACATTTTTTTTTTTTTTTTGCGAGAAGTCATCCCACTCACGCACAATCTGCCCCTCTACTCTGAACTGTGGGTTTTCATTTTCATGTTAAAATAAACTGGGTTTATATTTCATTTAAACTGGCATTAAAAGGTCTTAAAAAAAGTCTTCAATTTGACTAGATGGAAGTTGCAGACACACTGGCATACGGGTGTACACTTTGCTGTGTGTCTTTAAAATTGTAATTAAAAAGAAACAGAGGCATGTCTTGGTTAAAGAAAGGCCTCCCAACCCCCTGCTATTGAGACTTATTAGATAGTGTGTCTCTGTAGTGACTTAAAGTGACCTTGTCCTTGTCTATGCTAAGTTTGATCTCCTATGACATCACTGTAATATTTCTAATGGATATTAAATCTAGTTTTGAAGCACAGCATCCTGCTCAAATGTATTATAGGATGACTATGGTTCTTTTTATGCTAACCTCTAATGCGCCTATTAAGGTTGGACGATGTCAACCAATTAGGCATCGCAATGTTTCCACAGTTAAACATCACGATGGACCATGACATCACTGTAGGAGACAGGCTGCTTCAGCAGGCCAACACTGGCAGAAACACAGCAGCCGAGCACGCTTCACTCATAACAGAGCTACTTCATACAAACAAACGTGTCCTCACATTGGATTGAAAATAGGAAAGAATGTGTAGTTTTTAGGGCTGGCTATTGGTACTTATGGACCAGTACCAAGTATCAAAACTTCTCTAGTCAAAGGATACCTGCATTCCATCCTTTTTGTAAGTAAAAAAAACCCCAATTTGTATGGTTTTGCTCGTTGCCAATCACCGCAAACATTCTTTGATTCAATGTGACGTCACGTGTGATTGGCCCACTACCGCAGCAGCTACAACCCATACAGTCCGTGGTGGGGAAGTGGAGCGTGGTGTACGTATGTGACGGAGTTAGCAGTTCAGCGTGCCTTCCATTCACATGAGAGGGAGGGGGGGGGGGGGCGATATAATGAAATGAAGTACTCTAATGGGTATCGGTGTCACTTCAAGGGTACTGGTATTGGTACCGGGTATCGTTATTTTTTAAACGATACCCATCCCGACTAAACATGGATGCAAAACCATATAAGTTCCAGCCGCTCACTGGTATTTGCGACTTTGCACGTTCCTCACAGTTGCGTGATTACGAGGTAAATGAACCAAACCACAGCTGCAGACACTTGAGTGAAATTCCCGTCTGTTTTCATCCTGGAGTGCGTCCGGCCGCACTTAAAACACGCCACACACACACATGATGTGTTGCAGCTTTCTTGTAGCATTCAGCTAACAGGATAAATGAGGAGCACACTGTTCCCTCCCTACATCTAAAGAGTGCACTGCTTTGATGCCTTGATGCCTTTGTGAGCCCCTTTCACTGGCACAAAATAGGCTGAAATTGAGCATGACCACTACAAGGGGAGGCTTGTGTGTGTCTCAGGGACACATTACACACACACACACACACACGCACACACACACACACGCACACACGCACACACACGCACACACGTCAGGGAGGGAGAGAGAAGAGAGATAGATGCAGGTAGAATCAGCAGAGTTTTTCTGTTGAGAATAAACAGAGCAGCCCTGACTCTATTCTTACCAGCATCATCTGGTCCATTTCAGGCGCTTGCTGCTGAAAAGTTTGGCGTTGCGATATTTGCGCATATCCAAAAACCTGTTGATATCCAAGTTTTTCATATTAAAAGTAGGCTATGTTAGGCCAGAGTCACTCTCTCTTTAAACCACTCTGGGTTTAAAAGGCATGTTTTTCATCTCCTTCCGATCAGAAATGTGGGCTTTTCTTGTTACATGCCAGAGACGATGGATTTTATATGATTATATATATCGTCTCTTCTAGCACACATCAGCTGACCACAAACAGGCAAGATGCGTCGCAAACTGCGGTAAAAACCCTGATTGAGATGCATATTCCGAATGCGCTGTATACAGTACATGATCAAAGAATGCTCCTAAAACCCGAATAATAGTGGGATATCCCACGTCTTAATCGGAAAATGCTAAATTCGGAAAAAGGCCAAATTCCGAAAAATGCACATGGAATATGCTATTTACATGACTCTTAACAAATTCAGAATATTGTAATTTCCCGAATAATAGTGGAATATTGTGTGCATGTAAACGTAGTCAGTCAGACTAAACTGAGTGTGAACCATAGAAGCATTGGTTGATTCTGCTGCCAATCAAATGTGTCTGCGCTCCTATCGGCTATCTACCAATCTATCAATCAACACACACACACACACACACACACACACACACACTCACTCACTCACTCACTCACTCACTCACTCACTCACTCACTCACTCACAGACAGAGATTCCTTAGTTTATGCTATGACTTTTCAGACACATTGTCTTTCCCTGTCTTGGTCTTTTTCTATCTCTCCACCCCTTTTTTCAAAATCCTATTGTATTGTGTTGTATTTTTTCTGTCTCGCATCTCGCACGCAAAACGCACATACACACACACACACACACACACACTGTAATACACTCAGCTCTTGAGACAGGATACGCCTGAATAGCTGACTTCTGTCATCAATCAATGCAAAGACAATGAACCACTTAGGAACAATGATAAGGGGTTAACCAAGCATTACAGACACTCTCTCTCTCTCACACACACACACCCCACAAACACAATCACACGCGCGTGTGCGCACACACACACACACACACACACACACACACACACACACACACACACACAAGTAACTAAGTGTTGTACATTTGATATAATAGACTTCACCATGTCTTCACTGCATCAGCAGATAAAACAGTCGCTAGAAGTCCATTCATTTTCAATAGAGTTAGCGCGTGTTCGTGTGGGTGTAGGAGCAGTGATTGACCCTACATTGATTTTAGAAGCAGTGACTGACTTCTGGTTAAAGAAATGCATCAGATAGTGACGCATCAGATATATATGATATTTCACTTCTAATAATGAGGAAACTATCAACAACTTATTACTAAAAGGTCCTTCATCAATATTTACTGTAACCTTACAAGGCAGCTGGATCATGGATCATGGATCATGGATCAAATCATGATCACACAACAAATCCACCAGTGGTTCACTTCACACCAATCAGCATTCAGACAGAGGCAGATACAGGTGGGCTTTAGGTGCGACGGCAGCAAGAGTGACCCCGTGATAGACAGATCTTGCCAGGTATTTTTTTGCCAGGCGCATTCCCAGATGCTTCTGTGAAAACAAACCATCTTGCAGCGTCAGGTTCGATCTACCGGCAACACATGGATGATATTTGGTGACTTGACAGGAAAGCAGGCTAATGTGTATTCCTTGTATAGACTGTGTCCTAAAATCCCCTCTGCGCCCCAATACTACAAACCAATTTAGAGGAAACGGCAGCTGGAAAAAGGCCATTGAACTGGACTGAGGGGACGATAACGCTGAAATGTGTATTTTTGCAGAGTGTGAGACTCTGTTGATCATGCAGCTGTGTCCTGTCTCACCATAGGAGCCTGTGTGTGTGTGTGTGTGTGTGTGTGTGTGTGTGTGTGTGTGTGTGTGTGTGTGTGTGTGTGTGTGTGTGTGTGTGTGTGTGTGTGTGTGTGTGTGTGTGTGTGTGTGTGTGTGTGTGTGTGTGTGTGTGTGTGTGTGTGTGTCAGTGTCAGTGTCAGTGTCAGTCTCTGCATCTCTTCTCTCCATCCCGTCAGTTTTGAGTGACAGATTAAGGGGGGAGGTGTATAATTTATCACTTCCTGCTTGGTCCAATCCCACAATGCCCTGCGGCCAGAGACCAGGATCGGTCCCTCAGAGCAACAGCTAGTATATTAATCCCTTAATGGACACACCCACACACACACACACACACACACACACACACACACACACACACATGAACACGTGTGCACTCGCACTCTCTCTCTCTCTCTCTCTCCCTCCCTGGCTGCCTCTCAGTCATGTTTAATGTATAATGAATGAATGATTCATGGCAGGGGAGAAGAGGGTGAATTTTGTATTTTAGGACTGCTTATTCATCTATACACACACACACACACACACACACACACACCAGTCGCGATCTAAAATATACTACGGGCAGGGGGTTGTGATCTTTCAGTATCCATCAGGTCATCAGGTTTGCCTTCTCAATAACACATGTCATATCACAAGGTTTAGAAAGCGCTTTCGTGGTCATTCCTCTATTTCTTAGTGTTTCTGTATCCATGAGAGGATTTACCCCCCCCCCCCCCCCCTCCTCTTGTCACCTGACACCGCTTGGGAGGATCACGCAATTTCCCCCCAGTTCCCCTCCCTCTCGAACGGGCACCCTGACCGACCAGAGGAGGTGCGCTAGTGCATCGACCAGAACATATACCCTTAATCCGGCCTTAACCCACGGGCAATTGTGCCTGTATGGACGCCTGACCAAGCCGGACGTAACACGGGGGTTCGAACCTGCGACCCTCGTGTTGGTAGGCAGGGAATCTAATCTACAGCTTCTTTACCCATCCAACACCCGCCTGTTCACAGAAGCCAGACTAATTGAATTGTTTGCTTTGTGTTGGGTATCGCATGGGAGAGGACTCTATATAAGGGCTTCCTGTCTCTCCATGCACTGTGCTGTCACTTTTAGTCTGTTTTTATTGCATGTTGTATATGGTGCAAATAAATCTAATCAAAGATGAAAGATCAAAAGAAAGGCAAGAAAATCATTCAAATAAATGAATGTCCTCTTAATGCTTTGCTGACCCTGTGTGAAATGTTCTACTGCTTCAAGTCCATTTGACTCAAATAAACCTTTGCAGCAGCTACACTGAGTGGAATACTCTCCGTCTTTCCTACCAATTCAATAAGCAGCGATTACATCATATCAACTGGACACTAACAGCATAGCTTGCTTTAGAGATGATATAGAGGGAAAAGACATTACAGTTTGAGTAGATGGCTTTTGTTCTAACATGTGACCTTTTGATAATGTTCCACATCAGATAGCCACATGCACACACACATGCACACACACACACACACATGAATGTGTATATGTACATGTATGTATGTGCACACAACGCAGGCAGAAGGTGATATTTGATACATGCTAAGCTACAGGCTCCTGCTGTCAGACAGGAACATCTTGCCTTCACTTTACATTCATGTCAAGTCCAGTCACATTTATTTAGAAAGCTTCTAGCAAACCGCTACATCACCAAGTGCTTCAGAGCCACGGACACAACCATTAAGACACAACAATTAAGATACACCAAAGACATGATCAACAAGAAAGGCAACGCTTTTAGCTCTCTCTTTTTTCAGCTGCAGCTAAAGATTGTTTTCATTGTTGATTCATCTATAGATGCTTTTTTAGTTTTTTTAGATTAATTGATTAACCATTTCATCTATAAAATGTCAAGAATAATGAGAAATACCCATCAAGGTTACCAGAGCCCAAAGTAAAGCTGTATGCAAATGCTTTGTACAGTATTTTTACTTTTTACATAAATGACTGAAATAATGAAATGATTATCAAATACAAATGTTAATTTTCTGTCAATCAGATAATCAATTAATCTTGTTAGCACTAGTCTATTTTATTTTATATATATTTTTTTATATATATAGTTTATTTTTCTTTTACTTGATTTCTCAGCCATCTCTCCACATGTTGTCCCTTTCTATATGCCATGTAACATACACGTGTTTTGCCTTTGTATGTTTCAGTTAGGTGTGTGTGTGTGTGTGTGTGTGTGTGTGTGTGGACAAGGGCAGATGGTGTAGCTCTAGGAACCATCTCTACATTAGGGTGCACAGCGGGTGGCGACACTCTGTGTGTGTGTGTGTGTGTGTGTGTGTGTGTGTGTGTGTGTGTACGCGTGCGTCTGTGTGTGGTCATGTCCTATAGAGCCAATGAGAACTAGTTTACAAGGACAACTCTTCAGACCTTGCCTTCGGTGTCTGTGTCACTAGCACTCATGTCTGACATTGCACTGTGTGTGTGTGTGTGTGTGTGTGTGTGTGTGTGTGTGTGTGTGTCGTCTGGCAGAACGACAGAGGCGATAAACAGACTTTGAGCTTTGATTGGCAGATGAAGGAGGGGCTTGTTTATTTGATTACTTCCTTGAAGTGGGACGACTCTTGAGTGTGAAAGCAGCAGAGGGGCCGGCCATCACGTGTGCGTCTATTGAGGGATGCACGATATCGGATGTTTTGCAACTCTTTTGACCGATACCGATACCCTTTTTTTACACCTATTTTCAGAGAACAGTGAGACTCTGCCATAGTGGGATTAATACATTAATATGCCTACTCCTAGCTTGATGGCCCACTGGCAGATACAGACTAGATACAATGCTTTCTACACATTCACTGGGCAAAATAAGTATAGAATAACTACTTCAACTTAGGTTATGTAAAACAATAAAACATGCCATATGTTTAGTTATGTATTTTCTTTCAAACAAAACTTTAAGATTCAAACAGGCTTGGATGATATCGGCCTGTCATATCGGGGCGATGCCGATCAATATCTAATTTTAAAGCCTTCATCGGCCGATACTGAGGAAGTGCCGATATCATCGTCGTGCATCGTTCCCTCTCCCTCGCCACATACAGCATGTATCTATCTGCCTTACCAGACTGGACGATTTTCAGGAAGCGGAGTCCTTCTGTGAGCCAATCAGAGCCCAGCTCACTGCCGCCTGCAGGCTTTCAGCTGAACAGATGGCCTCTTAGTGAATGAGAAATGACATGCATGTGACATGTTACAGGAAACAGACAGACTGACTGACGACGGGGCAGTCTGGAGGACGGCGAGAGGGGGGAGGGCGGTGAGAGAGAGAGAGGGGTTGGAGAGTAGGGGGAGAGTAAATGTCTGTGTGTGGGGCGTGGGCGTGTGTGTTTATGAATGTGTTTGTCTGTGTGCATTTGAAGAGATTCCGTTTGGGGCAGATGTCAGTGTATTGAGAGTGCTTTGATTTGAGAGAAAAAGACAGACGCACAGACAGGGAAACACCGTGTTAGCTCCATAGGCTATTTAGCAGAGTACAGAGTATGCTGGCATGTCTCTCTGAGTCACATCCAACACCATGTGAACACAGGATTAGTGTCCTATCTTGACTCTGCCAAATGGGTCCAAGGGCAAAATCCACTCCTCCCAATTCCATCTCTGCTCTGATTTCAATGAAAAGAGCATCTCTTTCATATATTTTGATGGAATGTGTTACAGGTTCATATCACTTTACTTACTTACTATATAGTGTTTGTAAAAAATTGGTTTCACCTGTAAGTAATGAATCAGTGATATGGTTTTTCTTCTAAATTGCTAGTTGATAGCTTTAACTCTAGTCGAGAAATATGATCTATTTATATATTTTAGTCTATATTGTTATGCTCCCTGTCGGTGCCAGCCGTTGCCTGGAGGCATTATGTTTTCGGATTGTATGTCCGTCCGTCCCATGCTGGTTAATGCAATATCTCAGGAACGCCTCCAGGGAATTTCTGAAATCTGGGCACAAACGTCCAGCTGGACTCAAGGATTAACTGATTAGATTTTGGTGGTCAAAGGTCAAGGTCAGTGTGACAAAAAGACATGTTTTGCCATTTCTGCTAATTATGACAACATTTCACACAAATGCCTAATAGGATCAAATTTTGAAGTTATGACATTTTATATAAAAAAAAAAGTACAAAGGCCAACTTCACTTGATGTTTTTTACATTACATTACATCATTTGGCAGACGCTTTTATCCAAAGCGATTTACGATGTCACATTTTGTCAACAGTACAGAAATCAACTATGCAACACAATCTATAACAGCTACAGCTTTTTGAAGGAATAGAGTAGAAAGTAGTTTGAGAAGGAATGTGTTTTTTTTTTTAAAGAGAGAGATGTTAGTTCAAGATGGGCCCAGGTGGAGCCTGAAAAGGCGTGTTTTTAGTCTTCGCCGAAAGATAGGTGCTAACCAGCTGGTTAGTGAGCTAGCAGCAGGTGATGTTAGTGCTAACCAGCTGGTTAGTGAGCTAGCAGCAGGTGATGTTAGTGCTAACCAGCTGGTTAGTGAGCTAGCAGCAGGTGATGTTAGTGCTAACCAGCTGGTTAGTGAGCTAGCAGCAGGTGATGTTAGTGCTAGTCTCTCCCCAGACTCAAATATTACGTTGAATCGCTGCGCTCCGCATACTACATAAATGAGTCTGTGCCACTTCACAGCCACTTCTGGGGTTTGAGGGCGGGTCTAGGGGCGGTTGAAACTGAATGAGTAACAGGTCGTAGCACCAATGAGAGAGCGGTTTGAAAAATGGGCTGGGCCTTCCCTGTCTCTGATCGCAAAGTTGTTACAGATTGGGGAAGACTGAATCCACCACTGGCCAATCACTGGCCAGGTGAACGGTTCACTTCCTTCACTTTGACACTTCAAAGTGTCCCAAAACCAGAGAGCGATCTGCAGCATGCAGTAACGTAGTATATCAGCGTAAGAACCCTCATGGGTCTGGCGTTGAGACTATGTTAGTGCTAACCAGCTGGCTAGTGAGCTAGCAGCAGGTGATGTTACTGCTAACCAGCTGGATAGTGAGCTAGCAGCAGGTGGCGTTATCATCCGCTTTTATTTCTCTCAGTCCTCTCACAAAGCACTCCAGGCTCCACTTTTGCCCACGCCAAAAACACGCAGAAAAACGCTTTATGGACACATGCCTTTAATTAACTATAAATCTCTATGGAACCAAGTTATTGGCTCCATGTTCATAAATTATGTGTCTATCTTATCTCTTCTCTCTCTCTCTCTCTCTCTCTCTCTCTCTCTCCCTCCCCACTTCTCTCTCTCTCTCTCCCTCCCCACCTCTCTCTCTCCTCTCTCTTTCTCTGAAAGTGTAAAGCCTTTTTTGTTGAAGGTCAACAAAGGTCAGCATTGTAGGACTTCAAAAAAAGCTGCTAAATCCCTCACGCACAAAAATATGTACACAAATTCTCCCTCTCTCCCTCTCTCTCTCTCTCTCTCTCTCTCTCTGTCCCCCCTCTCTCTCTCGCTCACTCTCTCTCTCTCTCACCGCCACTCCAAAGAAGTCCAACACACAGCTGTGCTCTCTCCTGATAGCAGCTGTGGCAAGAGAACACACACACACACACACACACACACAGGCCGCGCTTTGTCCGGTATCCAAAAGCTTTTGGGATTTTGAGTCATGTGATCGTTTTGAGATTGCAAAGATAACTGAGATTACATCATGTATTATGTAAAAATCTAATGCATTTTTTATGATTATATGTCATGATTATGCATTATGTAGTTTATTGCTTTTTTGCCTTCGCTGTGAATTGGACTCATGTTCATTTTAATTGGGATTGCTCGTATGTTTTCGTTTTTGGTTCTTTTTTCTTTTTGTACTGTTGTTGTTTTTTTCCCTTTTTCTTGTTTCTGTTATATTACATTCTTTTATTATTGGTTTTCTGAGGTAGGGACCAAAGAGCTCACATCGGGTTTCATGTCTCTACCGGCACATTGTTTTGTTGTTTTTGTTTTGTCTGTTTATGTTTAAAAAAATGTGCAAATAAAGAATTCAATTCAATTCACTCATGTTCATCTGTAGCTTTGACCGCCCCTTTCATGACTGTGTTGTCACTGCGTTCCTATACACAGTCCCTTTTATGACCATTAGAAAATCCCACAATTAAGTCTCAAGCCACGGCCGGCCATACAATGCTCGTCTTACAAGTGTCGCAGACACAGTTTGACCGAAATGGACTCATTGTGTCGTTTCGGTATGAGGCCGTTTTTATTTGAGATCTCAATGTCTCTACAGTTTCCTTCCTGTGGGGCTCCATTGGTTTCCTAACAGCACCACTAACCTCTGCTCTCTCTCCCTTCTCTTCTTCCATCAGAGTCGGACTACATGATGCTGGGCCCGGAGCATTTCAGCGGCGTGGCCAACTTCAGCACCTTCCTATTGGACCATTCATCAGGCATGCTCTTCCTGGGTGCCAAGGATGCCATATTTGCCGTGGACACCAACAACCTGAAGCGACAAATACCCCCTGTAAGGAAGGAGGGAGTGTGTGTGTGTGTGTGTGTGTGTGTGTGTGTGTGTGTGTGTGTGTGTGTGTGAGAGAGAGAGAGAGAAGGATGGAGAGAGAGAAAGAAAGGGCAACTGCTGTCCATAATAGTGTTTCTGAATTGAATTAATCAAATTTGAGTCTGTCTGTCATTATGAAGCCATTGTGTAACTAATTTACTGTAAGAGCCTTTTTGCATTTCCCAAACCTGATTGGTTAGCATATTGGCCACATTTACATAATGCACACAATTCATCTCTAATGAGCGCCTTCAGATTTGCTTAAGCGAATCTAATTGGCCGAACGAGCATCCCGGCCATTTGCATGTTCACTTTGAAGCTCCTATATACAACACGCTCTCACACAAAGGGACCAGCGTGTCACTTTTGTCATGAAAATGTATTCAAAGCAACATGTTGCTAGTTGATAGATCAATTCTCCTTGTCAGCATTCGTCAGCCATCACTGTTAAGCTAGCAGGGATAGGAGGGGTCTTGAATCCAAATCATAAGGGATGTTTGCAGGGTCAAGAAGTTGCTCAGTGTTGGTGGAGGTTAGCACTCTGCGTGACTTGCATTTAACGGTTTAACACATTGAAGTTTAGTTTGTTTGTTTGTTTGTTTGTTTATCGCTTGTTTGTTTTTGGACCAGCTCTGTGACAGCTCTGAGCAATTACCAATAATTGATGAGCAAGTGTCAAATGGCCTCTCAATACATAATCTGTCTTTCTCTCTCCCTACTCCCTCTCACAAACCACCCCCCCCCCCCCCTCTCTCTCTCTCTCTCTCTCTCTCTCTCTCTCTCTCTCTCTCTCTCTAACTCCAGATCCCTTGGGTTGTACCAGAAGAGAAGAGGAAATCTTGTGTGGCAAAGGGAAAAACAGAGGTGAGAAGTGTGTGCGTGTGCGTGTGCGTGTGCGTGTGTGTGTGCGCGCGTGTGTTTGTGCGCGTGGGGTGCCTGTGTGTTTCCCCCCCACACCCGAGTCAGTTCAACATAGAGTCCATTTCACATGTTATGATTGTAATGCATATTGATTTGGTTGCTCCAGCTGTAAGAAAGGTGCTACCAACACACACATATTTCTCTATATGTTTTCTCTCTTATGTTCACAATGTGATGTTGGAGTGATTTACTGTATTTAGCTATTTCGCTCCATGTCCCCTCTGTTGTCAATGAAGCACACGAGTGTGTCTATTTGAGATACATGCAGTTTGCCAAATTGACCTTTACATGAAACAAGCCTGCTCAGACAAACTGACCCTGTATCATATCAGCCCGTAGCCACACATATCAGAGCTCATGGCTGTGTTTGTGCTATTTGGCATTCTTGGATGTGTTTGTGAAACCTTCAGACTCAACATCAAAGGCTTTCAGACAGCACAATGTTATCCAGGCTCTGCAGGAATGGCCTCTGCCATGCATCCAGTATCATTCAATGTCCTCCATGTTAGCCTGAGTCACAACAACCCCATGGCGTTAGGATTGGGATGAGAAGTTCTGGGACTCAGGCCAAGACAACGTCAGTGGCGTGTTCGTGCGTGCGTGCGTGCGTGCGTACGTGTGCGCGTGGGTAGGTGTGTGTGTGGGTGTGGGGGTAGTCACACATGTCCAGTAACTGTCTATGGCAGTGGTTCTCAAATGGGGGTCTGGGGACCCCCAGGGGTCCTTGAGGGGGTTCCAGGGGGTCCCCAGCCAAAAGGGGGCTCATTTATTTGAGCTATAATTGCAGATCACAAGTAAGACAATGACTATTTTGGTCATGGGTTTTATACACTTTCTGTAATAAAACATCTAAAAGCATCAATCTTATTATCATATGGGGGACCGTGGGACAAAATCCTATCAAATGGGGGTCCGTGGTCTAATCTTTGTCAGTTTAGGGGTCCCTCATGTGAAGAAATGTGAGAACCACTGGTCTATGGAGCCATCAATTGATTAAAATAGAGCGTACCGTACGTTCAAGCTGTACATCTCATTATGCAGTGATTACAATAGGAAACTTTGAGTGAGTGCATTTACAAAAGAGCTATTTAGTCTTTGTGGTTGAATTGTCTCTTACTGATTCTTTCATTTCAACTGTCTTTGTGAACATGTATGATTCATATGGGTAGAGGATATGGGACCAATACTGGGCTAAAAAAGGGGGTTTAGCATAAGAGAAAAAATTAGTACAAAACCAATGAAAATGCCACACCAGGTCAGAGATCAACACAGCTCCACGCCCTTTAACCCGCAGATGGGTGTTAGAGCTCCCGAATGGAGAAAAGGCTGTTATATCTCAATGATGTTTGCACTAATAATCCGACAGCTGATGATTTCATTGATTGGCGGTGGAAAAAGTAGCGCTGGTCCTTCAAGTAGAGAGAGAGAGAGAGAGAGAGAGAGAGAGAGAGAGAGAGAGAGAGAGAGAGTCAAAAAGACAAATAAGGAAGGGGGGAGCGAGGGAAGGGACCAGGGAGGAGGAGAATGATAGACTGGAGCGTGCGAGGAAGGACGAGGAGTGCTGTTTCAAATAGATAAGTAGAGAGGGACAGAGAGAGAGGGACAGAGAGAGGGACAGAGAGACGCACAGAGAGAGAGAGAGGGAGAGAAATGAATTGCAGGGGGAGGCAAAGAAAAGAGTTGATTAAAGAGACAAGACAATAGACTCAACAGGAAACCACCTTGAAGTTGACCCAGAGAGACACTGTGTGTGTGTGTGTGTGTGTGTGTGTGTGTGTGTGTGTGTGTGTGTGTGCGTGCGTGCGTGCGTGCGTGCGTGCGTGCGTGCGCGTGCGTGCGTGCGTGCGTGCACAACAGGGTTACACAATAGAGTGCTGCTAGCTTGGTAAACTGTCCTGATCATGTGACCTCACATTCGTGCCAGGCTAAAAAGGTGTGTCAATCTGCAAGTGAAGTGGCTCTGCCCTCGACTACACAGACAGCACTGCTGACAATGCCTCTGATGTCATATCCTGCAGCGTCACACACAGGATGAAGAGGTGTTGATTTTTCAGGGACAATTATTTGGTGTTGGCAACTGTTGGTTGGACAGTTGTTTGTCCACTCACAGAGCAGATATTGCTCTGGACTGGCTGTTAAAAAAAACATCTAAAAGTGTTAAATATACAATCCAAGACAGCAGCTTGTTTAGGTAGTGGTAATATTATACGGAAAAATATGCTTCAAAATGTCCAAATTGTGAGTATAGAAGGCAATAGTACAGGTGGTGACTTTCTTGCCATATCATTAGTCTGTCCCCATATTAGGAGCGACCCAACCTGAGACTGACGGTGATATTACTCGCTGTGGTATTGTCACAACACTATTAGAGAGAAGCAGAAGGTAGGTAGAAAGAAAAGACAGTGGACAAAGAGACAGAAAATGACAGAGGGCGGGGTGAGAGGAGAGCTTGAAGTGAAGGGAAGAAACGTCTGCACACACACACGCACACGCACACACACACACACACACACACACACGCACACACACACACACACACACACACGCACACACACACACACACACACACACACGCGCACACACACACACACACACACACACACACACACACACGCACTCAGACTTGTCCTCAGTAATTGTTAGGAAATTGCTCTGTGTCAGACAGCATCAGGGCTTTTAGGAGTTTTGGTGGGAGTGACAGTTTATTTCCAGCAGGTACTGTGAGCATTCAAGTCAGCGAGGCTTTTACCACAGAGCATGATTACACTCAGTTACACTCACCCACGCACTGACATTTCAGTATGAATAGGTTAGACCAGTGAGTCCTAAGCTTCAGGCCCCACTTTGGTGGTATGTAAGATCCTTGCTTGCTGCCATATCGGCCTATTCATAGCTTTCAAGGGGCTATTCATAGCGTCAGGTGGGAACGCCGTCAGGTGGGAACGCCCACCTGACGGTCAACAAAAAAAACTTGTTCATTCCGCTGGCCGCCTCGACTAGTTTCTCACGCTGTGTTTGTTCAGCCAAAATGCCGGATACCTGTTGTGCTATCGGTTGCACTAACTGACGAGGAGACACGCCTGGCTTGTGCTTTTACAGAATCCCGTCGGAGAAAGAAAACTCAGACAGGAGGAGCTTGTGGATTTGGGCGATTAGACGTGGTTCAGTCGCTGGGGAGGGCAAATGGCTTTTTTTCTACCATCAAAGTACACGCGTTTTTGCGGCCAACATTTCATCAAAGGTAAGCTCAAGTACCGTAATGTTAACGGGGTATTTTAATCATTATTGTAACGTTACTTGAGCTTACCTTTGATGAAATGTTGGCCGCAAAGACGTGTACAAACGGCTGAACAAACACAGCGTGAGAAACTAGTCGACTCGGCTGCCAGCGGAATGAACAAGTTTTTTTTTGACCGCCAGGTGGGCGTTCCCGGCAGCACGTAACGCCCCTTGAAAGCTATGAATCGGCATTCAGCGGATAAAATGGCGTTCACCAATGACAGTGGCCGATGTTTATCTGTTGTGTCGCATCAATTTTGCGGAATAAAACACAGAGAAATGAACTGGACACCAAGAAAGCAAATAAGTGACATTCAACGATCACATTGTGATGCATTCAGGTGCGCCTACGAAATCTGGGCATTTGGCGATGTCATGATGGTGTGTTGAATGTACCATCCAGGCTAGGGAATTCCAGGGTTTGTCAGAGAACTAGCTAGCAAATGGAAAGAAGAAAAAAACACGCACATCGGTCAAATTGTTATTCTAAACATCGGTATCAGTATCGGCCCAGAATTCCATAATGGGTGCATCCTGTTATTTTAGCCTCTCCGATGCTTTTGCATATTAAATCAGTGAATTGTATTTTGTGGGGGGGGAAATATTGGTATCTGCAGTGGGAAGTGGTACTTAGGAAATTTGTTTTGCTGCATAGTGGACCAGTGGTACATGGTCTGAAAAGTTTGGGAACCTTAGACGATACTATCTCTATAGTATAGATGTTTTTCACGGAATTGTGTTGCTAGGGGACAGTTTGAAACCTAGCTTATTTCCTGGCAGCTATATTGTGTTAGCAAACACTGCAACAGGAGGTAAGCTAGGGGCAATTTAGAATGATTGTCAAGTTTAGAACGTTTGTCAATGTTGCCAAGTTAAAAATAATAATAATAATGTTGAAGTCTGTGTGTCTGTGTGCGTATCTTTTATGCACGCCTGACCACACCCCGGGTCGGACCACACCCCGGGTCGGATTGGGCTGATTTTGCACTGTGGTGCGTTATGATCTGGGAAGGTCATGGGCAGGTTGTAAAGTCCTTGAAACCATCTGTGCCTATTTAACCCGGGCAACGCCAGGGACATTGCTAGAATAGAATAGAATAGAATGGAATAGAATAGAATGGAATAGAATAGAATAGAATAGAATAGAATAGAGCTATTTGATTCACCCCATGCCAGATTATGAATGACTGAGGTTTATTATGGCCAATGAAACAGCTAATCCATTGTGTTAAGCTGATGTTATTGTTACTAGTCTGACAGCCCCCTCTCTCTCTCTCTCTCTCTCTCACACACGCACGCACGCACGCACGCACACACACACACACACACACACACACACACACACACACACACGTGGGGTGTGTGGAGGTGGGGGGTAGAGGCCAAGCTGATTTGGGTGACATGATCTGGGCATCAGAGAGGATAAGCTCCCTTGGGTGGAGGTGACTCAGCCCTGGAGCTCATCCAGGGAGACAGGAGGCCTGCCTTGCTGTAGACACACAGACACACACACGGGTGCACACAAACAGGCGCATACACACAAACACACACACCTGTACCGAAAACGCCTACGTCACCAACGTTACCAATCACCGCCTACGTCACCAATGTTACCAATGAGGGATAATAGTGGTGTTTTCTTTAGCAGCTGTGTAGGCTACTGGAAATGGTTGTGTGTCTGTGTGTGTGTGTGTGTGTGTGTTTGTTTGAGAAAGAGATGAGAGACACGTGTGTGTGTGTGTGTGTGTGTGTGTGTGTGTGTGTGTGTGTGTGTGTGTGTGTGTGTGTGTGTGTGTGTGTGTGTGTGTGTGTGTGTGTGCGTGTGTGTGAGTTAACATGGGTGGTCTCTGCTGGCAGCAGTGTGGGTCTCGTGTGTCTCCAGCAGTGGGGGTCTCCAGTTTCTTATCAGAATCATTGATGATCCAACTCTTCCCAGAATCCTCTCTGTCTTAGAGGTCGAAACATGGTGGGTGATGGAACGCCTCTGTTCATGGACATATACAATGAACACTTGAAATATCTGAAAAAGTGATGGCTCCTGTAAAACTACAAATGACCACTGACAGTTTTAGCTATATAATGAAATTCCAAAACACAGGCAATTTAGAGGATGTAATGGGTTTTGGCAAATATTTGGCAAAGACTATCAAGTAACATTTTTTCCCCCTAAAGTGCTTTGCAAGGAAATCCTTCACATTGATTTTTTTTACCATCTGAGAAAAGAAAAACATGAGTATCTAATATCAATGTGTAATACGGGTAAAGGCAATTCATCAAGCAATTCGAGGTTCGCCTCTTTTTTACTGTAACTGACAGAGGCCATTAGACGATGGTGCTGAGAGCAAGCCAGACCATTGATAACGCACAGTGTAAGAGATGGATGGACATGAATGAAGTTGAACTGGAGTTGTTTGCATGCGTACAGTACAGTATGTGCAAGTCTTTATCTCTGGGTGTTTGTCTCCCCCTACAGGTGGACTGCAACAACTACATCCGCCTGCTGGAGTTTCTGGGGGACGGGCGCGTCTATGTGTGCGGCACCTACGCCTTCGACCCCCACTGTGCTTTTCTGGTGAGTGTGTCATACCACAATAGAATAGAATAGATTCGAATAGAATCCTAGTTTTACCTGTGGTTTATGAAAGAGGAGAACCTGCCTAATTGTAGGATAACCTGTAGAGAACAGGTTGAAAGGAAGCAACGATTTTTCAAACTTATGTGGACCACAAACCATTACTTCCGGCCCTAAAGTAATGGTTTAGGGCAATTAGAGGAAGATAAGTCACAAGATGGCTGCAGTGAATGGACATCAGTGGTTTGTCAGTTGAGCGTGTAACATCTCCCCCTCTCCTCTCCTGTGGTCCTGCAGAAGGTCTCCTCCTTCAGCCTGGAGACGACAGAGGACGGCGCGGTGAGGATGGAGACGGGCAAGGGCAAATGTCCCTTTGAGCCCAGTCAGCATTACACAGCTGTGATGGCAGGTGAGTCAAAGCCATCTAACATGTGATCAATAATCTGTTTAAAAAATAAGAAAGCCTTTATTCAGATTCACATTTCATGGTGAAATTGTTAAAAACATAGACAAAGTTGGCACGTAGATGTTGTACAGCCATCTAGTGGTCATAGTTTGCATTTGTCACCTGTGAGTTCATTGGATTCCTGCTAAGGTGTTTGGGCTACACCCTGAAGAAGGCTGTTTGTGCTGCGTGGGCTGTATCACAGCTCTATTTTAACACGCACAAGCTTTGTTTATGTTTTTAATAACTTCACCATGGAGCCATATGAATAAAGCCTTTTAAACCTTTTGCCAGAAGAGAAGAGTACCTTGGACTTTCTTGTTTGTTTGTTTTTACTTTTGTGTTACCTAGCAAAGAGCATTTTCTTTCTGAGTCTTTCTATATAATCTTAAATACATAGTATTGATCATATTTATTATAAGATATCTTTCGGTTCTGGTGCGTTTCACCATGTGCATTATTAAATAAAACTCACTTTTGTCTACCTTTGTCTCCTTGTCTTCTCTCTCTCTCTCTCTCCTGCTTCCTGTGCGTGTCTAGGTGGTATCCTGTACACTGCAGCCACCAGTAACTTCCTGGGAACGCTGTTCGACATCTCCCGGGCGACGGGCCCCGAGCAGGAGCGCATCCGCACCGAGCGATCCATCAACTGGCTGAGCGGTGAGACACGCACACGCGCACACACACACACACACACACACACACACACACACACACACACACACACACACACACACACACACACACACACACGCACTTGTAAACCCTTGCATAAGTGTTAACGTATTTCCATTTTCTCTGCCATCGTCATACTCTCACAAGATTGTAAAGTGAAGTTGAGTGATGCTAATGCCTGTGTGTGTGTGTGTGTGTGTGTGTGTGTGTGTGTGTGTGTGTGTGTGCGTGCGTGTGTGCGTGCGTGCGTGCGTGCTTCACAGACCCGGAGTTTGTGAGCTCAGCCTTCATAGAGCACCCTGCAGACGGCAAACCCGCAGGAGACGATGACAAGATCTACTTCTTCTTCACGGAGGTGGCCAAGGAGTATGACCTCTACACCAAGGTCAAAGTCCCCAGGGTGGCCCGGGTCTGCAAGGTAACACACCACCACTTGTTTGTGTGTGTGTGTGTGTCTGTGTGTGTGTGTGTGTGCGTGCGTGTGCGTGTGCGTGTGCGTGTCTGTGCGTGTGTGTGCGCGCAGGTGTGTGAGTGGGTGGCAGTGGAGGGGGTTATGTACAGTATGTGTGTATGCTAGGAGGAAAGTCCAGATGGCCAGGATTATTTTTAGTTGTGGCTGGCTTCATCAAATTGAATCACATTTTAGCCCTGAGAGAGAAAAAATCCAATAGCAAATGTTGCTGGCTTGGTTATATTTCAAAAGGATGTGTGGGGGATTCATTGTGTTCGTATTAGTGAAAACTGCACAGAAACCTTTTGCAAGGTTCCCAGGGGTCCTTGAAATCCTTTCATTCATAACGTTTGTTTCTTTTGATATTTATTTTACTTCAAGTTAGTAAAGGTTTAACAGCACAGTTGAGTAGTGTTCAGTCACACATTCAAGCCAGTCTTTTTAATTTGTCTGAGTAAGGCCTGCTAGTTCTAGTTATAAACAGTAATAATTGTAATTATGTAGAAGTAATTGTAACAGTAATGAACCTTGTTCAAAAAAAGCTGAAAGGGGGTAAAGGGTAGCACATCTCAGTTTTCAATGTACTCACATTTCACTTGATTTATTGGCTCACATCTAAATCAAGTGAAATGTGAGTGTTTTGATCTCCTTCACATTGAAAACTGAGATGCCCCTTTCAGCTTTTTTTTAACATATTTTGGATTTTGGGTTTGGCACTCCACTGAGAAGCCCATTGTTGAAGCGCAACCTTCATTTTCTAAACCGTAATTAACCTTGATCTGTGTCTCAAACTCTGCTGTTTTAGGTCTTTGAATTTGATGGAATTGGGCCTGGAAAGTCCTTGATTTGACACATCTTCTGATCACATTGTTGTGAATTCCTGGACATTTCTTCTTCTCCCCCCTGTCCGCTCAGTCTGACGTGGGAGGGATGAAGACCCTGCAGCGGCGGTGGACCACCTTCCTCAAGGCCCAGCTGGTGTGCGAGGACAAAGCCAGCGGGCAGCGCTACAACATCCTGATGGACGTTTTCACCACGCAACACGCGCCGGGCGACCCCAGCAGCACGCACTTCTACGGGCTGTTCACCTCCCAGTGGTAAGCAGAGGGAGGGCTCAGGAGGGACAGATTAACGCATCAGATAGAACATAATTATGACAAACTCAACAAACATTCTAAGACTCGACAAAGTCAGTCTCTAGTCAGTCTCTAGTCTCTAGTCAATTGAGATGCCCTCTTGATAATGTCTCATCTCATATTCAGGTTTTGGTTTTCTTGCCATTCAGGGTCATATACTGTAGTATGTTGAATCATCCAGGATTATAGGATGCACATGGTAATGTAATGGTAATGGTAATGTAGCACATGGTAAAGCTCACACTGCCCCCTTCCCTCTGTGTGTGTCTGCTTGTCAGGGAGAGTCAGCAGTTGTCGGCGGTGTGTGTTTTCAGTCTGTCCGACATCGGTAAAGTGATGGACGGTCCCTTTAAAGAGCTGAAGAAGACCTGTGAGAACTGGATCAACCCTGAACCTGTCCCCGTACCAAGGCCTGGCCAGGTACTCAACCACTGATTCTCAACCCTTTTCATATTAAAGACCCCTGATTTAATACACACACATATTAGAGCCACATATCCCCATTTAATGACATTCTGTCTCTCAGACACAAATCTGGGGATATTTCTATTTCTACATAGGCACAGATTGAGAACCACTGCACCAAACTATAATACTAAACTGCTGTAGATTGTACTCTACCACTAAACTAGCGTATGCTACCATCATAACCCCTGGTACCACTGCTGCTACTTTAAAGCCCCAATCAGTAAGATTTTTGACATTTTTTACTGAAATATAACTGCTTTTTAGTCACAGGACATGGTAGATTGACTTTTAATAGGGAGACCCTCGTCTTTATTTATCCCACACCGCCCTCCATTGGCCAGCACTGGGACTAAGCAGTTTGTCTGTCACGTCCCGTAGCAAGAAAAAAGAAAAAAGAAAACCATGCGCGCATGCGCTGTACAGCGGAAGCGCTGCGTTCATGAAAACGAGGAAGTAACTCGATTCGGATTTGCTACGAAAATTATGTTTCACGGAACTATGGATTATTATTTCATCACGTGGTGAGTACCCGATGTCACAACATGTACATAGAGCTTCTGGCGCTGTGTTTTGTTGACTTTGAACGGCGATATCGTTATCGATACTAATGCACGCAGAGGGCGCAGTGGAAAACTTACTGAGTGGGGCTTTAAGTAATGCTTTTTATTATATTTTACTTGATAAATGGCAGTATCTGAACAGTGCATTCTTTTTCTTCTCTAATCTTTTATTATTTTTCTTCCTCCATCCTCTTTCTCCAGTGCCTGAACAGCGCGCTGAAGGCCGAGGGGTTCGAGTCGTCCCTGAAGCTTCCCGACAAGGTGCTGACGTTCATGAGGGACCACCCTCTGATGGAGAACAGTGTCACCGCAGCGCCCCTGTTGGTCCGCAGGGGGATCACATACACCAAGCTGGCGGTGACGCTCACAGGGAGCGGGGAGGAGCGCAGAGGAGCAGTGCTGCACCTTGGAACAGGTGAGAAGAGACGGAGAGGAGGAGGAGGATGGGATGGAGAGGTTGTTGGACAGAAAGGAGAGGACAAAGAGTGTGCAGGAAAGAATATATAGAGCGATAAACTCAATCTGGCTGTCATACTAACAGAGACCATATAAAAATATGGTCGTAGCCACTGTGAATCACCCATTGGCTTGTGGACTCCCATTTTGAAGCCTCTAGTTTGGCATTTTGACCGTCGCCATCTTGTTTATTTGGAGCCAGAAGCAGCTAGCGTGAGACCAGGGGTTTCCCACAGAGCCACAGCGCTGCCTGCTATTGGCTGCGATCGGCGAGCTGCGTGATCACTGGACAGTGATTGAGACCATAAACTCCTTAGGAGAGTGTTTTACTGAGGTAGCGAGAAGTACGGTTTTCCCATTGACTTCCATATCCCATATTCCATTGCCATCTGACTTATTTTTTAAGCCGGTAGAGTCGCCTCCTCCTGGCCATTAGAAATAATGCATGTTTAAGGCAATCGCACATTCACTTAATTTTTCAGAACTGCAGGTTGCCCCTTGCATACTAACAGCTTAATGCAAAGAAGAGGGGAAAAGCTGCACTGCCATAGTTTTAGAACCAATGTGTTCATTCATACCTAAGTGCCCTTGAGCAAGACACTGAATCCATACCAGCTGTTTCTCTAAATCCAGATTTGAACCACCAGCTTTTAGAAATCCACCACATTATTTCATCATGAACATATCAGTGCAAACTGGATTACTATATTATATAATCAGATGACCTCTGAGTGAGTTCCATGATAAACAGCAGATCATTTGCTTTGATTAAGATATGGATGTTGAAGGTAGGCCTACTGGATGTACTGGTTAGCGGATGCCATTGGTAATAATTACAAATACATGACTTCCCTTCAGTTGTATGTAAATATATTGTGTTAAGATGGCTATGTGAATGAATTCATTCCATTTGGTGTAATATGTACTGTAATAAGGTCATTTACACATCTAAAGTCTTACCAAAAAATAGTTATAAACCTAAAATAGAATAGCTTTTTAAACGAGAGATGAGACGTTTTGCTAACTTGCATTGTGTTTATGTGTTGCAGCTCGCGGGGAGCTCCACCGTGTGGCAGTAGTGGGCAAGAACACCACCTTACTGCAGGAGATCCCTCTGTTCACCGCCCAGGAACCTGTTAACAATATACTCCTGTACAAGGTAGAGCATGCGCGCACGCACACACACACACACACACACACACACACACATGCACACACGTGCACACACGCACACACAAGCTCTCAAAACACACAATATCCCAAAACATCAGTTGACCTTTCTTACTTTGGGGGGTCTTTTCTCTCCTTGCGTTGTCCGCTGCAGGGCCAGGCTCTGGTGGGCACCCCCCAGTCTCTGGCGCAGGTCCCGGCTGAAGGCTGCGCTCTGTATTCCAGCTGTGAGGTGTGTGCCAGAGCCAGGGGACTGGGCTGTGAGTGGAGCGAAGAAGCCTGCAGGCCCACCTTGACTGAGTGAGTACAACATGTGTGTGCATACTACTGAGAAGTGTAAGACACCTGAGCGTGGAAATCAAACGGCAAACAGCCATATTTGATAAGGATTTAGTGGAAACCGAGTCAAAACAATTGACGTGAAACCCTCTAACCAACAAACCTCCAAGAATCCAACCCCCACCCAAACAGCCACATCATCACTCACATCATCACTCACACACATACATACATACTGTCTTGTATATTTACATCATCACTCACACACATACAGGACATACTGTCTTGTATATTTACATAATGTACATTTGTCAAGGGAGGCACAAAGGAAAGATCTGTGTGTATCTGTGTGTACACGGCTATACAATACATTTGTCTCTGTCTCTGTCCAGGCCAGGCCCAGGTGACATAGTGGACGATGCTTTGAGGATGTGTAAAAGTGGAGAGGGTAAGTTCCCCTCAGTTTGCATCATACTTTTTTAATTCTTAGTTTCAGGAGGGTGTAATATCTCATCAAATCTGTGAAATACTCAAATCTCATATGTCTGTCACTTTGGATAAAAGCAACTGTCAAATGGAAAAGTAATTATGTCTGTCTCTATTTGTCTGTATTGTGTCTCCCCTCTCCCTGTCCTGTCCTGTCCTGCCCTGCTCTCCTCCCAGCAGGGCGTTGCTCCCCCTCCATCAGGGTGCTGCGCGTGTCCGTGGGTCTGCGTCTCCTGCTGCCCTGCGTCCAGCTGTCGCCCAGGCCCTGTAGCTGGGAGCACCAGGCTCCTCACAGACACACCAGGCAGCACCACTCCGACCTGGAGGTGACCGTCACCAATGACAGCCTGGGAACCTACATCTGCACATGCCAGGTACAGAGGAGGCTGGACAAACGGCAAAAATCACATGCAGTGGATTTTTTTTTTTGCAGTGGACTGTTTATTTGTCCACATGCAGCCACTCCCAGTTGACTTGAATGTGAAAAAAAGTGCTGGCAGATTGTAAAAAACAGAAGAGTGAACATGGCCTGCTCAAGTTTATATAGAAGCTTTTAACAAGGGGGCCCTACCTCATGCCCCCTTTCTCAGACCAGACCCATTTTTGAACTCTGCCTTCATTGTGATCTGAACTACACAACTGTAAACATCTGTGATTGCATCTTGCATGGTTGTGACACTATCATGTTCACAAAATCTGTCCGCAGACAAGACAGACAGACAAGACAAGACAAGACAAGACAAGACAAGACAAGACAGACAGACATATAAACAGACAGACATATAAACAGACAGACAGATACATATAAACAATTCTGGCAAAGTACTCAAACCCGCTTCTGTGGTAGTTCCCGCTGCAACATGACACACACACACACACACACACACCCACACACACACACACACACACACACACACACACACACACTTTCTCGCTCTCTCTCTCTCTCTCTCTCTCTCTCTCACAAGGTGAAAACAATACCAGCCGCACACTGTCATGGCTGGTAACAACTGTATCCTTCCTCTTCTCTCCCTTCTCCTATGTCTACTCCAGGAGGCGGGACCAGGCATCAGAGACCCCTCCCCCTGTCGCAGAGCAGCCTATCAGCTGACAGTAGAGGACCCCAGAGCAGGAGGAGCGGTGGCGACAGCTGGCGGCCGCCACGTGCTGGCCATCTACATCCTCTGCTTCATCCTGGGCCTCCTGACTGGCATCTTCCTCCTCCACTTCATGAAGAGTCGGCGTGGAATCGGCCGCCAGGGCCACCACCTGCCGGATCATTCGCTGTCGTCAGAGAAGGGGCGGGACTTGCTGGGTTCCACGGCCACGCCCCAGTCCCCCAGCAGCGCCAGTCTGCTGTCTGAGGGATTCCCGTTGACGGAGAAACGCAATGGGACGACGACGTCAACCACGACCACAACGCTTCTCAGTAACCAGGGCAACGGCGGTCACCACGGCAACAGTTACAGCGGCAACCTGAACCACAGTAACTCCAGCAACGGCCACGGGAACGCCATCTACGCCAACTCCAACTGCACCACGAGCAGCGGAGGGCTGAATTCCTCCGCAGACATTTTGGCAGCAGACCTGCTGGATGGAAGGACGGGGGAGAGAGAGAGGGGGGGTCCCGAGGGAGGGGAGCTGGGAGGAGGGGATGAGGAGGACGAAGGGCTGGGGGACGGGATGAGAGGACTCGAGGAGGAGCTAGCCACCTTGTCTCCCATGTTTAAGTCACCGGCGCCACTGGCTAAGTGCGAGGAGAGTTCGATATGAACCAATACAATGTCATTCACAGTATGAAGACGTGGGATAACTAAAGCATTGCTCGCGCCGTTTGGCATCTCCAAATAAATGAAACTGAACGCTTACTAGGAGGGATGCCAAACAGCTGCCTCATAATGCCTTTGGATGGGAGCTATGGAATGAAGAGAGAGACTATTAAGAGAAATATAAGAAATATATATGAGAGGTTTATGCCTAAGCATGCGAGAGAAAGACGGGCAGAAGCTCGTATAAGTCGCTGGGACTGGAATGAATATGGAGAGAGAGAGCCGAGAGAATTACAACGTAGAAAACATTTGACTTATTGCAAGTGACTGGGGACGACAGCGCCTGCTAATGAGTCAAACGTAAACGTAAAATGTCTTGTAAATATGAACAGCGTGACCTGAAGTTGACTGTGGAATATGGAACTGAGCGTGCCATGGGCGAGATCTGAAGCAGAATCTTACCTAGAATCAAAGATGAAATGCCTACATGTGTAGACATGGAAAAGCCATATTGTCTTTCTCCTAATCTGTTATTGTTCGCCCCCTCTCATTCTCTTCTCCTCGTCGCAATGTAAACGAAAAGTGCACTTTGAATCTCTGACCACCTCTCTCTATCTCTCTCTGACACACCACTTAAACACAACCCCAAGTCCCAGTCCTCCATGGATCCCAAGGCTGCCACTGAGCCATATGCTGCCCAGACAGACCGCACCAGTCCTGGGCCTGACACGGAGAGAGGTCACCCTCTGGTTTCTTGTCACCTATCGGCCGTGGATGCACTGCATGCAAACAGTCCACAACTGCAAAGATCTGTCAGTGTTGATATTCATAGTCGCTGGGAAAGAAAGCAAAATGGTTTTCTCACAGAACAGACCTTGCCAGACGCACATCCACTGTCGCCTCGATTTACAACCAAGGACTTCAAAATATATAATTATTGTATTGTTTTTGTCATGTTTTCTTTGGTAATAAAGCCTGAAAATGTTACTGTAAACCTGGTATCACTGTTCCTATACTGGACTGAGGATGTCTGCTAGTTGGACCTGGGCAAAACCTGGATGTGAAAAATAGTTCAAGCGTTTGGAAATCAAGGGGTGCGCTTGTTTTGACTCCCCGGACTATGGCTCAATCCTCCAAGTAGATTCTGCACTTGGGAATATATGCTAAAACATAAAACATGTGATTTCCCGTGTGAGTTTGAGCACTTTTCAAATTATGAAATATATTGATTATCCGATAATCTACTGTTTTGTCCACGTCCACTTGTAGTTTCACCATTGATGTCAGTTTTGAAGCATATCCCACTGCCACAGGAGCTATTCTATGTTCATTTGGGGGTTCTTAAACTCGGCTTCAGGATGCAAAAGGAGACACACAGGCATGTTTCTATGTGCCCAGATGTACAGTATGTAATATTGTATTATTAAAAAATAACGTCTTTGTTTTTGTGATTAATCAGGAGGAGGAGGGAATCCTTTCTAAATTAACTCATTTTGTGTCCTGCACAGAAAATGTTTAAGAACCCGCCACGTCCAGTACAGCACCTGAAAGCACCTGGAAACAGCACTAACATTTGGTGTCCATGTTTCAGTGGACTGTCTTATTCGAATGAGCAAGGCTATAACATTTGGCCCCTTCTTATCCTTTTTCTCTCTCTGTGAATGAATGCTAAGAATGAAGTAAAGCATCGGTAAATCCAAAGTGTAGCAGCGGGGCAGATGGATGGGAGCGGGATGTTTCTATACAAACAAAAAGTTAAGAATGAATTGAAATAGCTTTGCACCAACAACTTCTGCTCATATTTATTAGTGTTCAGGATGTGTCTTCATGAAGGAGGGTTGTATGTGATACAGACTGTTAACTTTCTATGATGATGATCATATCAAGTATGGATATGAAACTAGAGATTTGTCGCTCTTGTATGTGGCAACTGTTTCTGCACTCCTCTTCTTTCAACTGAAAGTTTCAACTTCAACTTAGAGAGTGATGCACTTTGTTGGACATGGTAAACAAGGTTATTATAGTTTTGCATTTTTCATTTTTTTTTTTTTTTTTTTTTTTTTTACTTTTTTTCCAATCTTCTCTATAATTTTTAATTTAGTTTAGTTTTGTGAACACAATACAGTTTCTTTTTCTTTTTCTTTTTTTGTAAAGCCTTGTTTTTGTTTTTGTTTCATTTAACGAAAATGGTTTTTTTTCCCACACCTGTTTTCGGTATTCCGTTAGTTCTCTTAACAATAATAACCTTGATTGCAAATGAGCATCACTCTTGGCAACATGAAACAAAGTGGCACACAGTTAGAAATCAAACCAATTATTTCATGGCAGCAAGGCGCTCCTGTAGAATTAACAACAACGCTGAAGCAACTCCAATTTTCACACATAGCGATGTCTCTTCTCTCCTTGCTGTTACAAAGGGAAGACAAAGAAGGGATCTTTTTCTCAAGCCTTTAAGCCTCCTCTTCTTTCTCTCCCTTTTGTTCATTCTGCTGTAATTGGATCAAAACATGTTTGGTTTGCTTGAAATCTTCTTTCCCTCTTGACTGAATTATCCAAATTGTAAACGGTACACAGATGGGATTATCTCCCTCGCTCTCGCACTCTTTTGCCCCAATATCTAATGAATTTGATGTGTTGCCACCACAGTGACCAGTATCCAACATCGAAGTATCCAACATTGTACAGTGCAGATATGTTTGAATTTGAAGGTTTTTATTTTTATAATTTATAAATCTTGATGATTTACTTTGCTATGTAAACCTATCCTGGAGCTTTTTGCATCTTGTGTGAGTGTGTGTGGGTGTGTGTGTCTGTTTGTGTACAAGGATGCTGTAAATAATAAAAGCTACCTACCTCCTACCAGAGATGCTCACAAGTCATTTTTTGCAAGTCCAAGTCAAGTCTCAGGTCTTTGAGCTATAGTCAAAGTCAAGTCTCAAGTCTTTAGTCACAAGTGCAAGTCAAGTCTCAAGTCTCTTATGGATGAGCGTTCTATCATCTGTTACATGCCATCCAGTCTGCTTAGAACACTGCATAGCTAAAACTAAGGGATTCAAAGCATGTAGGCTACTGTACTGTATTATCCACACTCTATCTATTAGCATACAGCATCAGCATTGATTAGTTGACATTATTATTAGTAGACCTTTCCCTATGTTAATACACACAAAGATAAAGATTGCTCACAAGTCCCAAATCTCAAGTCCAAGTCAAGTCTCAAGTCTTTGAGGACAAGTCTCAAGTCAAGTCTCAAGTCATTGTGTGTGTGACTTAAGTGCGACTCAAGTCCAAGTCTCAAATCCAAGTCCCCATCTCTGCCTCCTACAAAGTGTTTCTATGTTGTGTTACTCAAAGCTCATTTACAGAAGATGCACTCAGATATCAAACATTCTTTCAGTTGCATATGGGTGATCTTTATTGATTTCATGAATTAAATTTTTTTAAACGATCAATGGCATCCATTTATTTCTCGGATGAAAAAAATCTATCATTTGTTTCAGAAGGAAAGACGGGCCACGATGTTGCACTCTTATCACATTGCACACAATATGGAAAATGAAAGTTAGGTTCAGGCTATAATAACCTTTTGAACAAATAAAAAGTATGCATTGTTAAATAAATTACAAAATTTAGTGAGTAAACAGGCAGTGGCAGTTAAAGTGTCCGAGTAACATGTCTGAAAACTGTTCACACACAATCAGCATGGTGGTGATGAGTGAGAGAAATATCAGCACATAAAAAAATTTAGCATTTAAGGCTTGAGGTTTCTTATCCATATGATTGCTTAATAAATGATCATGTTCACAAGCATTTTCTAATACATTCATACGTCTACGTAAGGCATTATTTTCATTGGATTCCCAGTCTAGATGTGTGCAACATACAGTAGTGTAAAAAAGAATTGAGAAAAACAAAAAAGCACACAAATGTATGAATACAAATGTCACATAATTACATAATTAGAAGTTATAATTAGACACAATCACATAATTAGAGGGCTCATATTCGTTCAAATTCTTGTCATTCCTCATTGAAACTAGTCATTATTTGACTTTGCCTCATCATTTCCAGTAAGTTTGCTGTTAGCTCAGCGGTACTGTAAATATCTTGGGGTGTGGACAATGGGGTTGTCCAAATACCTCATGTCACTCATTAAGCAATGTGTCTGGTTTCGGATAGCCAAAGAGCTTGAAGTCTGCCTCATAGAGGTGGTACAACTTCCTCCTGGCCTCTAGGGGCACTGTTCTGAACCAGTCCGTCACCCAACCAGGGGATGTCATGTTGTTGTAGGAAGGAGGGAACTTGATGTCATGCTTGAGCTTCAATATCCTGAGCAGCTGGTCAGCATCCGCCTGCAGAGTCTCCTGATGACCCAGGAAATCATACCTGAGGATCAAAAGAAAAACAAAATTATTCATTCCATAACATTTATACCAGGCATCACATGTATGACTGTGTGACGTGTGTGTGTGTGTGTGTGTGTGTGTGTGTGTGTTTTGTCTATTGCCTTTATTGTGTAAGTCTCACAGCTTATTATGACAATCACTAGAACAAGTGACACCAAATCGCTGTCAATCTCAACAAAAGAGGCCAAATGATGTCTGAGGTAACGCATAGCAAGACCATTGTCCTGTAACTGAATTCCAAAGTGCTACAGCATTTAAACATCAAATGGTCATTGTCAACTTAACTGTGATATTTACAAATGAGGCTGATGATTGATAGTTTCTATGTCACACCAATGTCACATGTTAATGCCGCACCATCAGAGGAGGATACGCTTGGTTTGTTGTGTGAGCTAAGGATATTCAAAAATGAGGTTAATTTCTTCTTTTACTGTCCTGTTTACGATGATGTTAGAAATTTATTCTTAATGACCTCTGTTTATGTTGATTTCTTTGAATTAATTTAAATTTCTAGAAAATTTACTTTCTTACTTTAAGAAGGGAACTTTTTTTTTATTGATTTTGTATGTCGGGCCTGGGAAAGAAGGCATCTTTTGTTTGTACTATTGAGGTAGATGTATCTTGTGGTAGAATTGTGTTGAAATATTTAGACCACTGCAACACAAAATTGTGTGTCTTATAAACCCATGTGGTTGGGCATTTTTGGTGCATGACACAGAAAAAAATCAATCTATCAATCAAGAATTCATTCATTCCATCAATCAATCAATCAATCAATTAGTCAGAGAATAGCACCTGCTTTGTGCTGTAAAGGAACCCAACAGATTTCCCATTAAACCAGACCCGGTAGTGCATGATGTACAATCCAAGGTAATGATTTATTGATGAATTGATCATGTATTGATAACTCAAGCCTGGGCAAAAATGGCCTTACTGTATCAGGCAGGGGTGGCACAGCCGGTGCATCTGCCTCCAGTGAGGTTCAAAGGGCTCGTTCTTCTCCGTCTGTGGGTCCAGCAGGTACTGGATAAAGTTGTAGAAGGACAGACGGATGCCTGATGCAAACGCCTCGTCCACAGACTTCGGCGGATCGGGCTGGCCGCCATAAAGACGCAGCATGTTGCGGCCATACTTTTGATAGAAGTACTGATTGGCCTTCTGGAACTTGTCCCGGTAGGCGGAGATGAGACGGACAAATGGGTCCCGCACAAACAGAAACTTGGTGTAGTACTTCAGCCTTACCTGAAGTCGGAAAACAGATTTGACATCATCGGACTGAACTGTGTGTTTCAGATTAACTTTAGTGTATACTGTACATTTAACATTTAACCGTTAAAGTGCTACGTATCCACCAATTTGCGGATGATGCCGGTGTGTATGTGGCAGTATTGATATCTGGAGGGGTCGCATACTGACAAGAAGGTGCTTATATGAAAGTATTGGGCTGTTAGGGTAGGGTCGGGCAGGCCCGGCTCCAGACCCAAGTTACAGAGGGGGCCTGCCCCTAGCTTGGGGGGGCCAAGCTACCCAAGGGGGGTCCGGGGGGATTCTCCCCCGGAAGAAGATTTTGTACATTTTAAAGTAAAATTCGTCAACCTGGTGCATTTGAGAGCAAAATGAAGAGGCTAAATCTGTGAAGAACTACACACATCTCTAATGTGTTGTGACTTTACAAATAATTAGGCCTAAACAATTAATATTAAGTGTATTTACACATTGTGCACAAATTGCATTCATTGTGACAAATTTACAATAGTTAATATCCAGCCAGAATCATTGCAAATGGATGTTCAAAGTAACAGTTAGCAATAGCATTCAGTTAATCAATGCCTAATGACAGCCAGATTCCATGTTAAACTTTAAAACAGAAAAACGGAAAAACGTTTTTAGCAAAAAAAAAAAAAAAATTGATTGGGGGGGCCAGTTTGTTGAATGGGGGGGGCCCGGCCCGGTCAGGCCCGCCCCTAACGCCGGGCCTGGGGTCGGGTAGGTCTAATGGCCCAGAACAAGAGGTGGGTATATACTCTATGAGTGTACCATAAAGGAAATCTCTGGTGAACGGACCTTCATTTCCAATCGAGGGAAGCTGTTGAGGAGAACTAGCTGTTTGTCCTGGTGGACCAAGTGACCTTTTATGGACATGGGGTCTTGATATGTCTCGCTCTGGTTGCTCCGGTTCAGGACCAACATAACCCTCTTCCAGTTGGTACATGCCACCTGTAGATGGAAAATTCCACATAAATAATGTACGTTTTGCTGCTCTTTATCACGGATTGATAAAACACAACAGTGATTCGATCTAAAGTATATGCAGCTCATGAAAGCTTTTACATTTGCTGTTCTAAACACCGGTGGCTGCCTGCCTGGTAGGTCTTTCCTGGAAAAAAATAATCTGCCGCACAGGAAGTGGTGCATTTTATGCTTCCTGTTTGTAATAAAGAGATGAAGAACTGAGTGGGTACTTAGCATGAGCAGTGATAGCCACCATGACTGAACAGAAGAAAAAAACACCCGGTACAGAAACTCAGACTTCAGAAAATCCAAGCAAAATGATACCCTGTCAACAGATTGTGTACGTATGTATGTGGGGTGTGTGTGTGTGTGTGTGTGTTCACGCCTACATCACCTTGGGAATGTAACAGTAGATGATGCCATGTTGCTCATCCACTATGAGGTTCCCCAGCTCTTTGTCAGTCATGTCCTCTATACGCTTCTTCTCTCCGTTGCCATCACAGATCTCCGATAGCAATTGCTTTCTCTCTTCCTGCTGCAGGTCCCCTGTAATAATAATAATAATAACAATAATAATAATAATCTCACTATTATAATACGGTGAGGGGTTGCGGCGCGCACGGCACACACTGCTCAACTGCAGTTGAACAGGCAGGCATGCATTTCATGTGAAGCGCGCAATATTTCTAGTAATAATAATAACTCCTTATAGTTATTACTTATAGTAGTTTGTCATAACAAAATGAATTAATTATGTTTTATGGTGGCTTTTCCCTTGAAGGGTTGGCGGCAGTTAAGGGTGAAACCCAAAAGTTAAACACTTTTACGTCCTAATGTCATTCTATCCTGTTTATTTATGTCATTGTATGTATGGTACTTGCACTGTTTCTATGTTTATTATGTTTCAAGCCTCTATGCCCGCTGTAATTCAATTCGCCCTCTGGGACATTAATAAACTACTTGAACTTGAACTTGAAATTTTCACTTTTCACTTTTCACTTTTCCCTTTTAAGCCCTATTAAGGTAGAGAACTGAATTGTGTTATGGCAAATGTGACCTTGTATGTAAACCCTGCTTCTGATTACTTTTTGGATTACCAGGAGTGATCCCAAAAGTAATCAGAGGCGAGGTCACAGCTTCTACAGTTAAACCACATCCGGTTTCAAACAGGAGTAGGATACACAATAGAAAAGTAAGAGTAACAGTAAATAAGACTAGGTAAGCCTAGTTAAGCCGGACGGACTGCAGCCACTATTGCTCAACACTCCACAACAACAACAATGGGGAGTCAGTCAGTAAGCCAATGAGACCTTTGCCAGCCCATTCTGGGTCCAGTAAAAATGACAACACACACATGCCCGCACGCATGCACGCACGCACGCACGCACGCACGCACACACACACACACACACACACACACACACACACACACACACACACACATGCACACACACACACGCACACACACACGCACACACACACGCACACGCACACACACAAAGCATACAAATCACACAAAGTACACACATTGTACCTCTTTTTCTTTGTAGCATGTCCCAGTGGTAAATGGACAGCATGGTGAGAAACATACATCCCAGGAGTCCAAGGTTCAGTAATCTGCTGGATGCTCCCATGGCTAAAGGTGTCCGCTTTTGCTAATGAAGCAGGAAATATGGAAGCACATTGCATGTACAAAATATTAGGGACACTTATGAGACACTGATGAGGTGAATCCACGTATAGAAGCCACTATCCCTTATTGATTTTCCCTTATTAATTATCTATATATGATTATCTCCAATCACAAAGGAGGAGAGGTACAGGGGATAAATAAAAACAGATGAGTCAGAGAAGGCTACTTACCAATGATGATGTTGATTGGTAGAGTTCTTTATCAGCACAATCCATGCTGTTCCTCATAGTGGCTCTGGTTGACAAAAATGAATGCAAAGTCAATGGGGTCCTGTATGTATAAGCGGACTGAGGCTCACTAAGATTTCATCCACAGTGCACAGAAAGTACATTTCAGTGAGCTTCAGTCAGCTTGTACAGTACAGCTGTACTGGAGTGTGACCTTGCATTTGTTTTCCCCCAACTTTCCAGAGCTACTATGAGGAACAGGATGGATGGTGCTGAGAAAGAACTCTACCAATCAACATCATCATTGCTAAAAAGCAAATAGGGCTAAACTTAAAAAAAGGTGGACTATCCCTTTAAGGGCAGCGAGAGGGTCAATTCATAACGTTAGTACATGTATTGCATGATAACTAACCTTTTTTGCACAATGTGATATAATTTGAGAGGATCAACTTTAGACCAAGCTTTATGACGCTGTGAAACACATGGCCCTCATGTAGGCCTACAGAAATGGCCGCAGAGAGGAAAGCTGCAGATCATCTGATGTCGAAGACATGACAATCAACTTAAAGTAGACTGCTATTGAACATTATAGGAAGAATATCATTGGAAAATTATTATAAGAAAGATTTATATGATGCAGATTTCATGTCTAAATAACCTTGACTACATACATGCTCCACAACAGTGATACTCAACTTGCAGCCCGGGGGCCAGATGCGGCCCGCGACAGGGTGCAGAGTGGCCCCCCGACCATTTTCTAATAACTTCACGTTGGTTTTCAATGTAATTCACAATAAAAACTAACGTGAATTAAGTTTGACTGAGTTCCAGCTAAATTGTCAAATACCGCCGTCTGCTCGCAACCCAGGCACTTATATGTACTTAACCTAACTTAACCTAACTAACTATCCAGTGTGCACAACACAACATTGTCAGACTAAACTCCAGCGGACACCCAAAAAACCTACAATCCGCTACATAAAAATGTATATTGTTTGTTTATTAACTGGCCCCTGGCCTCCTATCATTTCACGAAAGTGGCCCCTGGGCAAAGCAAGTTGAGTATCCCTGCTCTACAATGTCACACAGAATAGCATTTACAAGTTTCACATTTAGATCAATGCTTAAGTGCTATAGAGGCTTTCTGTCAACCCTCTACAGCTCAAACAAATAATAATAGTGAAATAAAATGATCACATCACTCACCTTACTGTGACACACACCTTACTGTGAAGTTCAGTGCTTGACTGAAGTCTTGTCAGAGCTGAACCACTCTCCTGAGAGACACTCACTGGTCAGGACCCCCGCCTACTGATGCATGTTCCTGACTCGATAGGTTTAGATCCTACAGTCTCGTCACAAGCAGGATGTGAGCTTTGTGAGCAGAGTGGCAAACAGAGATGAACTGAACAAAGATGTTCTGTACCCATGCAGAAGTGTTGTGCAGAGAGCACAAAGGCTGTGACCTCCGTATCTTTTATCTGGTCCTTTTTGTCGAGGGTGTGTCTATGTTTTGCTGAATTCAATGACCTCAATTCTGATTGGATGCAACATGATCCGGTAACACTTTACAATAACGTACACAAATACTATAGTAGTTACTAGTAAACTAACCATTAACTAATAGCCAGTTAATATAGCTAATAAAAAATTTGGCATTAGTCAATCACTAGTTAATCATAGTTAATGAGTAGGTAGTCATTAGTTAATGATTAGTATCTAATTTCCTGAGTAGAGAAGTTAATCATTACCTAATGATTACTAAATGTCAGCTCGTGAATAGAGTAGTTAATCATTACTTAATGATTCCAAAATGTCAGTGCGTGAATCGCACCCTAATATAAAGTGAAAGATATCCTTATCAAATAAACACTCCCTCCAGGGGAGATTCGAACCCTGAACCCCAAGATCATTAAATTCTAAGTCTGGTTCTCTACCATCTGAGCTAAGCAGCCTGTTATTTGGTAGAACCATGGATTGTATAATAGAACTGGATAAAGCCAGCGTGACGTCACCCATTGGGTTTTGATGGAACAAAATGAGGCTTGAATCTCCCGCTTCCTGCTCATCGTTGATTGGTTGAATGGATTAACTTTACACGGAAGTACGGGGAGAGAGGGCTGTTAAAAACTAGTAGAAGAAGAAGAAGGAGGAGGGGGCGGCTGCCCCTAGCGGCTGCCGGGGGAGTTTCCGAATTTGTCTCACAGGCTTGAACGACTGCCATCTTGTTGTTCGCTTCTGTTTGCTAGCTTGCTCGCTGGCTGGCTGGTTGCAGTGGTGAAATGGTCCAGGACAACAAATATAATAACTTTTAGTCCGAAGGTATGGGCGAGTAGGAGTCCAGCCAGCCGACCACCGTCTTGTCCGGGGCCTGGCCAAGAGACCATGGTGTGGTGTGATCCTGGTGCATTGTGCCTGAGTAGCTGGTGTGAGTCTCCAGCCTGCTAGCTGCTGCTAAGCCTCCACAAGGTAAACTGCTATTATACTTATCTCTGGGCAAACTCTAAAATTGATAACTGAGGTGGATTTGGTCGCGCACTTGGTGCTCTGCTATGTTGGACTCGTTGGACTGTTTGAGTGATGCTCATGTTTGTAAGCTAAGTAACGCTAGCTCGATTAGCATCGTGTGCTAACGTGTGAGCACCGTGGTTATAGCCTACTTTAACTGAAATTTGGTGGCGTTATGTTATAGTAATTAATATAACACGGTGTCGTTTGTTTCTTCAAGGGATGGCTGTCGGAGTACCATGGTGGAGCAGGAACAGCACAACAGAACAGAGGCACATTGTCCCTTGGTCAAATTATTTGTGAAAATGAATGCTACGTTTTGATTCCCATGTGCATATTACTGTGAGAATATTGCTGATCATCAGTTGTTCAACCTAAGATATTGCAATAACATAAGCTAAATGCTGACAGATTTGAGACTTTTGATAGATTTACTTTGAGCCATTTGGTATGTATCTGCCAGTGTGTTTTTGTCAATAAACATTGCCAACAAAGAACCTTGTTGTGTAGGCTATGTGCAAGTAAATCATGTACCCGAATGTACCCCAAATCTCATAGAACGAGCCCATTATAGTTGTCTGGTCAGAGCAGGCAGGTTGTTAATAAGATGTGATATAAAGATATTTGATGTCGAGTGAACCAGCTTCAACCAAATGACCAGGAAGAAGAATGAAGATGGAGAACCAACCGACTGCTTCAAATCAACGAATGATTTATATTTATTGAAATATGGTTATCTGTAACAATTCGACATAAACAAAGGCTACACCATGCAACATATATTTTGATATCATTCAAACTTAAAGAATGGTTAATTTTCCACCATGGTAGGCTGTACTGCTGTGAAATGGTTACCTATATTTGTATCAAGTGTTGCTTGGTAGATTATCTATATATGCCTAATTTACCAGTAGACATATTCGTGCAAGACCTTAGGCTATGTTGAGTTATATCGATCTGATAAAGTATGTTTTAAAATAAGGATAACAAATTGCTGAGCTTGGCGGATGCCTCAAGACAAGTATGTATCATTTTTAAATGTCCAATACCATACAGAAAAGCAAATTGAACAAACGACCAACAGCATTCAAGTCTGCAAAAACTTGTGATGTTATGTCACGTTAACATTTAACCTTATGTAACTGTATAGATGGCATACATGTAACGTGACGCTCATAACATGGACAGACCATTTAACGTTACGGCTACTTTACATACCGTTAGATAACGTTAAATGGTCCGCCATGTTATGAGCGTCACGTTACATGTATGCCATCTATACAGTTACGTGTGTCTACTAACATTATTAAAATATCATAAAGTAGCGCTATTTTCTGATAATTTGCTAAAGTATGACTTGCTATCTGCTAGCCATACTAGCCTTGTTTTGCTAGGTTTTCTTATTCGTGTACTTTCCGCAGACTAGATGCCTTTGCGGCACATTGCTGCCTCTAACGGGCGGAGGTATTACTGTTTCCCAATATCCGAAGTATATCGCCTATTTTCCTCGAAATGGGGCTATAATTAAAAAAACTGGAGCCTTGAGAGCATGAAAAATACTTGAAATTGTTTTTTCAGACCATAAACTCATTTGTAAAGTGTTTATTTAAGACAGAGACCGAGAGAGAAGTTGGCTCATTTCACATAGAGTTGAATGGACGTTCAGGGATGATGTTACACAAGCTGCGCCCCCCACTGGCCATTTGAGAGTATGGCAACTTCCGCATTGGCCTCAAAAAGAGACTGGTGGCCTTGCCGACTGGGTAGAACCATACTATAGGTCTGTAGAGTCAGAGACTAAGTATTATGTCCTATCCACATACTACTTTCTGTTCAAGTACTTATAGTTTTTAAGATATATTCCACCCAAATACGGTACTACCTTCTCTCCAAATACTTATAGTTTTAAAGGTATATTCCATCCAAATACTACTTCATGTCCAAGTACTTAGGTATGTTTCAGCCAAATACTACTTATGTCTAAGTACTTGTAAGTACTTGGACAGAAAGTAGTATTTGGGTGGAATATACCTTTAAACTATAATACTTGGTCTCAGGCTCTACATTCGATAGTATGGCACTGACAAGCAGCAGGCTGGTTAGCTCAGTTGGTAGAGAACCAGACTTACAATTTAACAATCTTGGGGTTCAGGGTTCAAATCTCACCTGGAGGGAGTCTTTATTTGATAAGTATATCTTTCACTTTATATTAGGGTGTGAAAAGAGTAACTAATGGACAGGTAATGCTTCAGTATTCATAAACTACTGAGTATGATGCACCACTTTACAATAGGGTACACAAAAAGATTAACTAATGATTAACTAATACATTCACGCACTGACATTTTGGAATGATTAAGTAATGATTAACTACTCTATTCACGAGCTGACATTTAGTAATCATTAGGTAATGATTAACTACTCTACTCAGGAAATTAGATACTAATCATTAACTAATGACTACCTACTCATTAACTATGATTAACTAGTGATTGACTAATGCCAAATTTTTCATTAGCTACTCATTAACTGGCTATTAGTTAATGGTTAGTTTACTAGTAACTACTATAGTATTTGTGTACGTTATTGTAAAGTGTTACCCATGATCCCTCTCTAATGGCTCGATAAAAAAAGGACTAGATAAAAGATACGGAGCTCACAGCCTTTGTGATCTCTGCACAGGCAGGGAGCCATCATAGAGATGAGTGTATCGCCGAACCTCCTCTGCTAGTTTTTCTCTGGTCTCGTCCATGTTTTCTTCACAATCACAACAACGGCTCGCAGTATGCGCGTCACCGGATATACTATGCGGCCCAAGGCAACGGCCTATCACAACTCTCGTGCAGCTGACGTCACGCACGTATCGTCGCCGTTGAGTCACATTTTCGAGCAGCCCCCGTCAGCCGACGGCGGGCCCTCCCCGTAGGACGGCGCTCCACCCGCCGTCATACGGGGAGGGCGGGGCGAGGCTCTGACGGACGACCATGTTTAGGCCTTTAGATGGAATGGTCTCGGCTCCATCAGGGAGTGAGAAGAAGCAGAGAGATAGACAGGCTCTTATTAGATAGAGATCTAGGCTATATATAACCTAGGCTTATTTTAGCACACAATAATGCATTATTACATTTGTCATTTCAAACCATAGTTTCAAACATTGTAACATAGACTATTTCAGCATACAATTAAAATCCATTATTATTGAGGTTACAGATCTTAGGGGAAAATAGGCTATTAAGATAGGGAAAAAAATACAAGACCCTCATATTCAGAATATGATGAGAACTAAATGACCTCAATTCTGATTGGATGCAACATGATCCCTCTCTAATGACCAGCTCAGTGGCCTTGTGTTCTGAGTGTCCGCCCTGAGACTGGGAGGTCGTGAGTTCAATCCCCGGCCGAGTCATACAAAAGACTATAAAAATGGGACCCGTTTGCCACCCTGCTTGGCACTCAGCATCAAAGGGTTGGAATTGGGGGGTTAGATCACCACATGATTCCCGAGCGCGGCGCACGCCGCTGCTCACCACTCCCCCAGGGGATGGGTCAAATGCGGAGAACAAATTTCACACATTGTGTGACAATCAGTGGGCCTTTACTTTACTTTACTTAATGGTAGCCCTGCCTATCAACTGAGCCACCTCCCATGTGTCCTGAACTCGTGTAGGGGCTTAAAAAACTAATCCGCATGTCAATATTGACATTGGCGCCGCATCCTCGCCCCTGGCTGCAAAGGCACACCTTCTTTACAAGGCTGGATTAACCATAGGGCAACCGGGGCAGGTGCCCCGGGGCCCTCGGGGTGAAGGGGCCCTCCAAGGGGCTCATGTTGGGCTCCACAGAACTATGACACAAATCTAAGACCAATTAGGACAAAATAAAATGTGTTTCCAAGAAGATTAAGTCTGATGATTTAGTCTCATTGCATGCCTGTGGGCAAGTGGTGACCAGGGGCGCGGGAAGTGGGGGTGCTTGTGGTGCTGCGGCACCCTCTGCTGTTTTGTATTGGAAATGTAATGTCAATTATTTTTTCATCATTGTAAAGCCACAGCACAGTGAAGAGGATATTAATGTGAAGATTAGCCTCTTCCTTTTGCTCTCAGAGTGCATCAGATTCATGCATTTTACTTTAAAATTTACAAAATTTCTTTGTCCAGGGGGGCACAGCCCCCCCTACAAACCCCCCAGTCAGACTAATATTTGTATCCTGCTGGTGCTACCTGTTTGCAAAGCCTAGAATCGCCTATGAGTGAGTGAGAAACTGAATCTCAGAAACTGAATAATGACATAACAGTATAATACTAATGTTAATTTAAAATGAGATATTCCTCTAAATATGGCGAAAAAACATCCAAACATCCGGACGATGGGTAGGGGGGCCCCTGGGAGCTTCAGTGCCCAGGGGCCCCTGGGGGTGTTAATCTGGCTCTGCTTCTTTAACATATTGTTTGACTGACATTGACTTCAGTGTCACGCCAAATAGAAAGTAGGGAATGAGTGGTCTGTTCACTGAATTATGTTCACATCAAACTGAGAAAATTGTGGTGAAAAAAATGCATGGGTTTATGTTTATGAACAGCGATCTTAATTTAACCGTTGATTGATTGATTTTATTTTGGATAAAGAATAACAAAATCCAAGTGATGACATGAAAACGTGTAAACACTTAATTCCATCATGGTCTCTGGTTTTATAAAAACATGACCTGTCCTACAGTCACACATACGATCAAATAAACAATACAGAACAGTCAAGGATAAGAAGAACAAGAGATAAACCATTCAGAGAATTAGCCAACTTAATTTCATTAGGGATCTTGTTCCACTCCTCCCCCCCCTGTACAGAGGAATGTACTTTGTACCAGATGTACCAGATTTTCAGATTGGGTAGTTTCAAATCTGCTACACTAGCCCTTGTGTTCAGGCTATGAATGTCCCGAACAAACTGAAAGTACTTGGTGAAATAATTAGGACAAAGGTCATGTAATATTTTATAGACCATAGTTTCAACTGTTGTACTCTACTTTCAACGGGGAGCCACATTTTAACTCTTTAAAATGAGTTGGGCTAATGTGCGTTGTTGGACTTAGGTTAAGGATGACCCTCATTAGTTTGTTTTGGGGTTTTTGGCGCAGCGGGCGAGTCTAGGAATCGAGCGTGCTACATTTCTAGTACTAAAAACACAGTATGTGAATCTGGACTTGGAAACTCCCTCATTCTTTGTTTTTTTCTTTCTTTCTTTTCTTCTTTTCTCTCCTCTCGTTTGTGAGGTTGATTTATTAACACGAACAGAACCAGTCTTTACCAATCAAATAGTTTGACTTTAGTCATTTATTATTTTTGGATAAATGTCAGGTCCAGAATCCATTTACCAACAATTAGGCCTACATCAAAGCGTACACACAGAAAAACACCCTCTATTATCATTGTCTTTTAGCAGCTCATCTCTCGGTGGCTTGTATGTATGTCTTGTGGTTAACAACAGGAAGTCTCCTCATCTTCTCGAGTGGATAGCAGATCTTGACGCTGACACAGGAAGCTTCTCAGCTCGACAGCATAAGTGAGCCAGAGTGTACTTCAGCAGGCCAGGATGAAACATGTGAAGTTAACTGGAAACTTATAGCAACAAATAAAAGACCTTATGTAAGCCAATACAAGAGTGATTTAAGAAATGGTTAGATATAAACTTTTAATAGATAAAAAAAAACGTTTTCTCTATCAATAAACAATGCAGTTGACAAATCAACCAATGTTTCATAATAACAGATCTCCAGGAAACAAACATCCAAATGCACTTACAGTAAGCTATTTATGACTAAACCATTCAGCTTTGTCTGTTAAGGTGTATAAAGTAATAGCGAGATATATTTTTGCCGGACTCGTCTTGTTTACTTCAGTTTCAGAGGAAAACACAAATTAGCATTACTGATTCTCAAAGACAAACTCTGTCTTGTCTGATATAATATCAGACAGAGTTTATATTTCAGAATCAATATTTCAATATCAGCCCATGTTTTAGTAATATACTGTATTACTAAAACATTTGGGCTGATATTTAAAAGCCAAGTTTCAGTCTGCCAGTGGAACAAGGTTTTTACCACCCCCTATTAATAGAGGGAGTAAGGACAACTGAGAATATAGAATATTAAACTGAAGCAAAAAAATAAAATAAAAGAGGACTTTACCCATGGAAACATTACCAGAGACAGACATATTGACAGGAATGGAAACTATTATAATTCATTGTGAATCTCCTCAAGCATTTTTATCAGCTTTTTCTGTTTTCTCAATTGCTGTTTCAGGTTCTCGATGCCCTGATTGTCCATTTGAGCCTTAATGGTTTCCTCAGTATCGGCCTTCATGTGCTCAAAAATAACCAGATGTGCTTTCAACTCAGCCGGAGCTCCCTCGGCCCTCATTATTGGCAGCATAGCATTCGCATGGCGGTGATTCTGATCCAAAGCCTGTAAAATGATGCTGCGTTCGGTCTAGAAAAAACATATTAAGTATTGTTAGCTTATGTGTGTAACAAATATTGCAATACTTATGGTCAGTTACCTTAGGACACATAACTTTTTTTAACCGTTTAGACTTGCAGCTGTAATCGTTATGAGTGTGGTAGTGAAAGACTGCAATCTCTCTCATATGATCCTAATCAGCAACCGTCATGATTAAATCAAGCAAGTTTGAGTATCCCACATAACCGGACATCACTATACCACTGGTGCAGGTATATGCTTTGCATACACCTCTCTGAGTAGTCGACCTATACATTAACACGGATTACCGGAGTGCAGCGTGTGCAGATATCGTAACCCAGTCGATCAAAAAAGTTTCAATTTGCTGAAATTTTGACAGAGTGCAGGTAAACATAATAATCCAATAACAGATTTAATCAGCCAATTAAATTTGCACAGACTGCTTCAAACGGTTTTGAGGCATGCCTTCAGTAGGTGTTTCAATACATACATGTCCGTGAATGTGACAGATGCCAAATGTCACATGAACCCCACCTTACTGTCACACACATAACTGACTCTCTAGCCCAGTGGTTCTCAAACTTTTTCACATCAAGGACCAGTAAAGTTCACAATTAGACCACAGACCCCCATTTGATAAGATTTTGTCCCAGGGTCCACATCTGATCAGATTTTTGCTTTTAGATGTTTTATCACAAAAAGTATATGAAACCTAAGACCAAAATTGTCATATCATTGTGTTACTTATTGATGGAATTATAGCAAAAAATAAGTATTCCCCCTTGTTTATACTGGGGACCCCCTGGAACCCCCTCAAGGACCCCCGGTGGTCCCAGGACTCCACTTTGAGATCCACTGCTTTAGCCTACTCATCCACCATTTGAGCAAAATGGAGCCTGATTCACTCACCTCCAAAGATTCCATTCTTTGCTCTGCATCACGAAGTTGCTCTTTGAACTTTTCCTGCAAATTCAGAGTGAAAATCAGCATGTTGTGAAGGTTTTAGCATGTGAGCAGGACATGTGAGCTGATGTTAGTGATGTGAGCTGATGTTAGTGTGAGCATGTGAACATGTGAGCAGGACAGCAGTTCTAACACAGCAGACAAACAAGTGCTGGCAACTGAAAAAGTAAAGGCTATGCCAACAACATTACTTAATATTAGTGAACTATAATCAGTATAGGAGCAGCTCAACAATAAACTGGACTGGTCGGACAACACTGAGGTACTCTTCGTGTGCAACAGACTGCTGCAGATGTTCTACTTACTTCTAGGGATGAGTGAAGGGTGGGTAAGCAACAATGTACTTACCAGTGTTTCGGTCTCTAACAGTGAATTGGCGAGACCCAAAAGACACACCAGGCTGAATATCAAGCACAGGCCTCTGGTGGGTAAACCATTGCCACAGCCTCCCCTGTTTCTGCCCAAAGCTGAACTTGTTGCTGCCATTGCTGTTCTGGCTGGAGGAGTAGCTCAGCTGTAGGGGTAAGGAAAGGTTCTGGTGAGCAGTGTTGGGGGTAACTCATTACAAAAGTAACATATTACACGGAATATTAGTTTAGCAGTAACTCAGTAATATAACTTATTACCAATAGGATTTCAGTAATATTATACCACTTTGTCAAGTAATGCATAAAGTAATGCATAATTGCATCCCCTTTTCGATTAGGGGATGCAATTATGTGTAGAAGGGTGGGATTGGGTTTCTCAAAGGCAGTCTGACTGAGTGTATTCCTGTGTATATGTTTTCATAACACTGGGCCAAATAACCAGTCTGTATTTATGTATTACTAGTGCAGTGTCCGTTCCCCCCAAAGCACAACCCCGTGGGCATATTTTCTTTTGGGAAATAAGTAGCACTTCAGAATTATTGGGCTCATTTGGATGGACACCCCCATTTTAATAGCCTGACAACTTTTTTTCAATGTCCTTAAACCGATACCGATAATACTGTTTCTGTTACAATAATCTATTTAAAAGATAGACTGAAACACAAATTACAGTATACAAGCTTTGAACAATCAACAAATAAAGTAACAGACTTGCTGTGTGTTTTCTTTCTGTGTTGATTCTTTTTCAAGTTGATTATCAAGTATTTAAACCTATTTGGAATGAGGTTTTAAAAGTTGCAGTAGGCTAATACAGCATGACAATTGCAGTATACAGTATTTACCATCTTGTAGCACCTCACCTGTATTCTTGTGATGCAAATGAGAGAAAGAGCGGTAGGCGATGATGAAAAAAGTGTGAGGCAATGCACCACAAAACACTTTTTTATACTCAGGCTTGCGCCTCCCCCATGGTATGCCTTACCATGGGGTGTGTGTGTGTGTGTGTGTTTGTGTGTGTGTGTGTGTGTGTGTGTGTGTGTACGTGCGTGCGTGCGTTTGTGTGTGTGTGTGTGTGTGTGTGTGTGTGTGTGTGTGTCACACTTGGAATGTTGGAAATCATGTTGATCAGGTTGTTTTTTGAAGTATATGGTACCTCTTCACTTTCACTTACTTTCAAATCACATGACCAAAGTGCTTTGGCAGTATCACTTCACAGGAATATGCCCGCATGATAGTCGTGTCATAAAAAAAGACTGTGGCATTGCTAGATTTATATGACCCCCCCGCCCCGCCCCCACCACATATGGCCACATGTGAACAGAATATAAACGATCCGCACTCAGGAAAAACTGTTGATTTCTTTTATTTTTCTTTACATGATGTCCAACAGTGCAGCCAAGACGTTTCGGCCAGTGCCTTCTTCAATAGCTGCACTTCATTCAAGAACATTCAAGTCATAGAATTAACCATTTATTGCATAAATGAATATAATGCATACAATTATGTTTGGCGTTGAAGGCTCCGCTCTTAGAATTAATTTAATATTTAATTTAATATTTAATTAATTCTATTCTCCCTGAACTCGGCTCAGCAGCATGCTACGCCGAGCAGGGAGAGCAAGCAGAATCCCCCATGGGAATAAAATATTCCAGATACATTTAAACCATAGAAAGAGGGAGCCTAAAAGCAAGACATGGAAACATGTTCATTTTTTTGAGCCATGCAGACTCCAGAGCTACAATACATGATAGCATTTGCATTTGATCTAAAAGGTGGAGGTTGGGGTGGAGGTGGCAAAGCGTTGCCAGCAGCCGCACGATCCAGCAAGGATCCAGCAAGGTAGGGGAACAGATCAGTGAGTGAGAGGCTGCCCTATTTAAACGGACCGCCTTGTTGTGAGAATGACTGTGATTGAAGAATTGGTTAAACGATGAACCAAACAGAGGCTGTCAGCTGGTACAGCTGGGGCGTAGACTATGACATCATGTCTTGAATGAACTAACGCAGGCTTCATATGTGAACAGAAACATGCCAAATTTCCATTCTGTCAGCTGTCCCTATTGTAATTATATGGTTGCTATAAATAGATGCTTGTTTTAGTTTAATGTATGGTATTGGATTTTAGTCAGATTTAGAAGTAGAAGTACTTTTTTACTCTTTGTCATCTTCTGCTTGCTTCTGCTGCATCGTCTCTCACAACCTGGCTATCATCTATAGTCCATGGGCCAGACCAGATATCGGTACCATATGGGTGGGCAAAACTTTACCTATACTAAATTGTTTATAGGGTCAATATAAGTAAATTAATATATGATAGCCTTTCCACAGGAGTAGCTTTTCATATTTATTGGACATTTTCTTATTTTCCCCTATTTAGTCCATGGGCCAAACACAAAAATTGCACATATCGGTACCACTCAAGTGGACAAATTCTAATCATGATTTTTGAACAGGTATATATCCATAGATGATATTTTAGTATGATAGCCTTTGCAGAATGGTAGCTTTGTCACAGTTATCAGCTCATGAAGTTAGCAAACCCCTACAATAAATTCGATTCTAGGTGCTGATCCATAACCTATTTTAGGCTCAGGACCTTTAACCATGTTCTATGAGAACATGTTTGACAACATTTGAAAGGGTAGCTTCTTAGCTTTCATTTGAGCTCAGTTGTGAGTCTGTCTGACAAATAAAGAGCTCACATGGGCTCTTCAGTGACATTCATTTTTCCACAGTTTTCGCCTAAATTATAGTCTTTATTTCAGCACTGTGGCATCTAGGAACATCAGAGACACAAACAACAAACACTGGAATACTCATATAGGACTATAAGGATTCAGAAAAGGTATAATGAACCCATACTATCCCATCGTGAGGGGTGAATTTTGCCCTTTGAATTTGGTAGAAGAATGCCTTCTCGAGGGAAATGGGCCAGAACCCAAAATGTAAGATATCGGTACCATCCGGGTGGAGAAATTCTACTTGTGATTTTTTTTTATTCCTATGACCATGGTAGCTTATTAGTGCTTAACCACCCCTCTTAAATTATGGACTTATGGGAATTATGGGAAATCATTTTTCTTTCATTATATCCTCTCCCTGGGGTGTCTGGACTACTAACTGTTAATATTACATGTCTAGATATAGGCATGCTATCCTATGATACTATACATACCATACCATACTATACTATACTAGATAGATATATGCTATACAGTACTTAATTGTCTACTAAATTGGCACATTTCCCAGTCAAAAAGAGGGTAAATTGGCACGCTTTTCAGTCAGAAATTGTTTTATTTGTGTTACGGTATATGTACAGCTACATTCAAAATGTTTCCAGTCTTTCAACACAATATTAGGACAATCTACCCTTCCTGAGACCATGTCATCCACGAGGGCAACACCATCATCGTCATTCACATCTGAGTCTGTCAGCTGTGCAGCAAGCTCTTCTTCACTGTGTTGGTTGGCACATGTTTGTAGTTTGCACAGGTTTGTGCATTTCAGACCGTTATTGAGACATGTGCACTCTGGTGGTTTGCACGACCTCACACACTTGCAGGAGAGCAACTGCAAGACGGCACCTGGTGCTGGGGAACCGTGCATCCACTGGATTTCAAGCTGCCCCTCATCATCTGTGGTCCACCTATGGTCCTTAAAGTACAGTCCATTGTTGATATCATGGGAAACTCCTTTGTGAATCCACTCAGTCCAGATCAATATGAGTTTGTCAGCTTGTCAACTGCAACTGTTGCCCCGCAAGATGTAGCCAACCTGCATGATTCCAGCCACAACATCCAGCAGTGGAGGAAACTGCTCTACAGCGCTGCCAGCAAAGTCAGTCTGATCAAATTCTTGTTTGAGGAATGGAAAGGACCCAAACACAGATAGAAACTACAAGACAAGGCCTTATATGTTACCTGTGAAGTAGTCTGCTTCAAAATCAACAAGAACCAATGGGAGGAGGTAACACAGCTCAAATCCTCTCAGGAAGAAGCTGACACCTGCATGCTAATGCATGCTCTCCATGTAGCAGAGTCTGGCTTCAAGGCAATGATCATCATGGCAGACACAGATGTCCTGCTACTGACTCTGGGTTGGAGCAAGGACATCCCATGCCCAATGTACCAAAAATGTGGAACACAGAACAAGACAATGTTCCAGGACATCACCAAACTATGCAAATCACGTGGCGATAGTATTGCTGGCGCCTTGATTGGCATGCACACGTTCACTGGCTGCAACACTGTCAGCGTATTTGCAGGACACGGAAAAGTGGGCACCCTGAACACAGGACATATCAAGAAGCCTTCCTTGAGCTCGGCCGTGCTTGGGATGTCTCTAATGAGCTCTTCAAGAAGCTGCTGGAAATCATGTGCCACATGTATTATGTATATGTACCCTCTACACACATTACAGATGTCAACCTCCTCCGATACCAACTTTTCTGCACCACATGTGGGGAGGTCGAGTCCAGCCAGCTTCCACCATTTGAGGATTGGCTATTAATGCATTCCATTCATGCAAAAGATTAGACTGCAATCTGTAGACGGTCTCTTCAAACCCAGCCATCTGTACCAAGCCCCAAGGACCATGGGTGGACCACAGACGATGAGGGGCAGCTTGAAATCCAGTGGATGTGCGGTTCCCCAGCACCAGACCGTTTTGCAGTTGCTCTTCTGCAAGTGTGTGAGGTCGTGCAAACCACCAGAGTGCACAGGTCTCAATAATGGTCTGAAGTGCACAAACCTGTGCAAACTACAAAAATGTGCCAACCAGCACACTCAGATGTGAATGACGATGATGGTGTTGCCCTCGTGGGTGGCATGGTGTCTCAGGAAGGGTAGATTGTCCTAATTTTGTCCTGAAAGACTGGAAACATTTTGAATGTGGCTGTTCATATAATGTAACACAAATAAAACAATTTTTGACTGAGAAACGTGTCAATTTACTCTGTTTTTGACTGAGAAATGTGCCACTTTAGTAGACAAGCATAGTATATCTAGTATAGTATAGTATGTACAATATCATAGGATAGTTTGCCTATATCTATGTAATATTAACAGTAGTCCAGACACACCCTAGGCAACGGATAATGAAAGAAAGATGATTTCCAGGGAGGGCACTTTCCTAGTTTTGAACGACAGCAGTCCATAATTTAAGAGGGGATAAGCACTAATAAGCTACCAGTCATCAAGGTCTATCATATAAAAACATAATCCAGGGATGTATGGTATATGAATTAAAAAAAATCACAAGTAAAATTTGCCCACCTGGCTGGTACCGATTTGTTAAATTTAGGGCTCTGGCTCATTTCCCTTGAGAAGTCATTCTTCTACCTTAAGGGCCACATTCACCCCTCACGATGGGATAGTATGGGCACATGATACCTTTTATGAATCCTTATAGTCCTGTGAGTATTCCAGTGTTTGTTGTTTGTATCTCTGATGTTCCTAGATGCCACAGTGCTGAAATAAAACTATAGTTTAGACGAAAATTGTGGAAAAACGAATGTCACTGACAGTTTGAGGAGCTCCTGTGACCTCTGTATTTGTCAGAGAGACACACAACTGAGCTTAAATGAAAGCTAGGAAGCTACCCTTTAAAATTATATCAAATATATTATCATCAAACATGAGTAAAGGTCCTAAAAAGAGCCTAGAATAGGATATGTATCAGCACCTAGAATCCAAATTATTGTAGGGGCTGGCTAACTTCATGAGCTGATAACCGTGAGAAAGCTACCATTCTGGAAAGGCTATCATACTAAAATATCATCTATGGATATATACATGTTCAAAAATCATGATTAGAATTTGCCCACTTGAGTGGTACCGATATGTGAAATTTTGGTGTTTGGCCCATGGACTACTAGGGAGAAAATATAGACTAATCAGTGTGTGTGTGTGTGTGTGTGTGTGTGTGTGTGTGTGTGTGTGTGTGTGTGTGTGTGTGTGTGTGTGTGTGTGTGTGTGTGTGTGTGTGTGTGTGTGTGTGTGTGTGTGTGTGTGTGTGTGTGTGTGTGTGTGTGTGTGTGTGTAAAGGCAGGACAGTAGGCAGAAGGTACAAGCTCCTTTCTTAACTGTAGTAAGGATATACAGAGACGAGACTAGGCAGCTAGGCTAACGTTACCACTGAGCTATATTAAATGGAATGTTACAACGTTGCTGCCCTACCCATACTATAGCCTACCAGTAAACAACGTAGCGTAAAGCGTCAAGGTTAGATTTGTAAAACCTTGAAAAGAAAAAAGTCTGCACTCTGGAGCATACTTAAAGACTTGGAGTTTATTAACGTTTATTAACGTAGATTTGTAAAACCAACATTTGCTCCAAAAGGAATTAAATCATAAAGTTAATCAAAATGCCACGGAAACATTAGGCTGCTTCGGATAATTTCCCCAGTGAGGCCGAGAGGAGCATACATGCCTCCACTTCCGGTCCGGGCTGAGAGCGCTGAGAGCACAGCACAGCAGCACAGCAGGTCTAAATCTCCGACAACCAAAATCAGATTTTTGTACAGGCGTCATTTTGATAAACTGATCTCATAGTGGGAATCTTCCTGGTTAGTTTTGGCGAGACAAAAAATATTACAACTTAGAGTGCCATATTTAGAGAGCTAGACTGTATATAAATACACAACGCACTGTGCGCATTCTAGAAACAGCATCTCTACATAAGAAAGTTCAGAGGGGCGGGGAGCCCACAGAGGTTCTAAATCAACGGAGCTACTGCGCAGAATCTGGTTCACTGATCTGGCCAGATTTTGGCTTCAATAAAACATACAGGGAGGAGATAGGGACACTCTCTCCATTCATATATCTCAGTGACTGGGACGTAAGTCGGGGCTTGATCAACCCCGGCTGGGTCACCTGGGCGAGGGTGTATGATGTTACAGTATCCAAAACATCCTATGACCCCAGGGTACATCACTGATGATACGTCACAGTTGCATCCATGTGATGTTTTTTCTATATCTAAAATTATTAAATATCACTAATAAATGGCTTACACATTTCTTGATAACTGACCGGTGCGTGTCGGTGTGTGCTTGAGTATGTTGTGTTTGTGTGTGTGTGTGTGTGTGTGTGTGTGTGTGTGTGTGTGTGTGTGTTTTCACGGCTACAGTACATGACCTTGGGAATGGAACAGTAGACGATGCCATGTTTCTCATCCACTATGAGGTTCCGCAGTTCTTTGTCAGCCATGTCCTCTATACGCTTCTTCTCTCCGTTGCCATCACACATCTTCCATATGAACTGCTTTCTCTCTTCCTGCTGCAGGTCCCCTGTAGTAGTAATACTAGTAGTTTTTCAAGTGTTTGGCTCCATAAGTTTAATTTAGCCTCCACTACTTTGCATCCCTCCTCTACCTACCTCTTCACTTTCACCTTCTTTGTGTGTGTGTGTGTGTGTGTGTGTGTGTGTGTGTGTGTGTGTGTGTGTGTGTGTGTGTGTGTGTGTGTGTGTGTGTGTGTGTGTGTGTGTGTGTGTGCGTCACACTTGGAATGTTGGAAATCATGTTGATCAGTTTGTTTTTTGAAGTATATGGTACTTCTTCACTTTCACTTACTTTCAAATCACATGACCAAAGTGCTTTGGCAGTTTCACTTCACAGGAATATGCCCGCATGATAGTCGTGTCATAAAAAAGACTGTGGCATTGCTATATTTGGTAACGCTTTAGAATACAGCCCGCAAATAAGCATGTAGTTATAGTATAACTACGGGGTACAAGGAGTGTAGTTATAGTATAACTACGGGGTACAAGGAGTGAATTTAGACTTTAACTAGAGGGTAACAAGATCTGTACTTATAGTATAACTACTGTACGGGGTACAAGGAGTGTAGTTATGGCATAACTACGGGGTACAAGGAGTGTAGTTATGGCATAACTACGGGGTTTAAGGAGTGTAGTTATAGTATAACTACGGGGTTTAAGGAGTGTAGTTATAGTATAACTATGGGGTTTAAGGAGTGTAGTTATAGTATAACTACGGGGTTTAAGGAGTGTAGTTATAGTATAACTACGGGGTACAAGGAGTGAATTTAAACTTTAACTAGAGGTAACAAGATATGTAGTTATAGTATAACTACGGGGTACCACACTGTACTTACAGGGTAACTACGGGGTCGCGGGCTGTATTCTAAAGCAGGGGACCAATTCTGTACTTATAGGCTAATTACGGGGTACCACACTGTACTTATAGTGTAACTACAGGGTACAAGGAGTGAATTTAGACTTTAACTAGAGGGTAACAGGATCTGTACTTATAGTATAACTACGGGGTACAAGGAGTGTAGTTATAGTATAACTACGGGGTACAAGGAGTGAATTTAGACTGTAACTAGAGGGTAACAAGATCTGTACTTATAGTATAACTACGGGGTACCACACTGTAGTTATAGTATAACTACGGGGTACAAGGAGTGAATTCACTCCTTGTACCCCGTAGTTATACTATAACTACACTCCTTGTACCCCGTAGTTATACTATAACTACACTCCTTGTACCCCGTAGTTATACTATAACTACACTCCTTAAACCCCATCGTTATACTATAACTACACTCCTTAAACCCCGTAGTTATACTATAACTACACTCCTTAAACCCGGTAGTTATACTATAACTACACTCCTTAAACCCCATAGTTATACTATAACTACACTCCTTAAACCCCATAGTTATACTATAACTACACTCCTTAAACCCCGTACTGTAGTTATACTATAACTACACTCCTTAAACCCCGTAGTTATACTATAACTACACTCCTTGTACCCCGTAGTTATACTATAAGTACAGATCTTGTTACCCTCTAGTTAAAGTCTAAATTCACTCCTTGTACCCCGTAGTTATACTATAACTACACTCCTTGTACCCCGTAGTTATACTATAACTACACTCCTTGTACCCCGTAGATATACTATAACTACACTCCTTGTACCCCGTAGTTATACTATAACTACACTCCTTAAACCCCGTAGTTATACTATAACTACACTCCTTGTACCCCGTAGTTATACTATAAGTACAGATCTTGTTACCCTCTAGTTAAAGTCTAAATTCACTCCTTGTACCCCGTAGTTATACTATAACTACACTCCTTGTACCCCGTAGTTATACTATAACTACATGCTTATTTGCGGGCTGTATTCTAGGTTGCTGCTGGAGGGAAAAAAAAAAGGAAGAGGTGCAAGGTCTGCAAGCCGTCTGACGACGTGAAGACAACGACGACATGTGTGACATGTGCAAAACATATTTGCACAAAGCACACCATCACCACATGTCACTCATGTTTTGGGAATAATTAATCCCCCCCTCTCATTTCACTTGTTTTTTTTTCAACCCTGAAGTTCTTTCCTATGTTCAGAACAAGGAGTATGTTATGTATGTTTATGTTTTAATGAATAAATAAATACATAAATAAATAAATAAACTTGATATTAAAATGAAGAACAAACTATGATTAGTAGGATTTTTGGGGTTTATAACGACTTTAGAATGGTTGAACATGAGCCGGGTCAAATTGGCCCGAAGGCCCTCGGTGTGACTAAAAGACGAAGACCATACGAGGGTTAAAAACGCCCACAGCGCTCCTCCAAAAACAACAGATGCCACCAGCGCTGAAACGCCAGGTGCGTTTAAAGGTTAAATAAAATAAATAATGATGAATGTCTGGATCATCTTTTTGTTTTTCTTCCTCATGCCATTTCCACATCAAAACTTTGTTTGGAATGAAGAAGAGTTGCCTATCAACTCCACCCATTTAGATGAAGCTGTACGCCCTCTGGCCTGGTAATAAAAAAAATAAAATGAAAAAAATGCATTGATGCAAAAGATAGTTTTTATAGGGTTAGGGTTTTATAAATAGTCGCCAACTTGTCAGCAACTTGGAAATGTTTGCAATTTCAAGGTGATTACACCAGACATGTCATTATGTAATTAATCATGTAGCAGCACTGGTTTTGATCTAATGCTTGTTGCGTGACATGAGCCAGGTCAAATTGGCGCGAAGGCCCTCGGTGTGACTAAAAGACGAAGACCATACGAGGGTTGAAAACGCCCACAGCGCTCCTCCAAAAACAACAGATGCCACCAGCGCTGAAACGCCAGGTGCGTTTAAAGGTTAAATAAAATAAATAATGATGACTGTCTGGATCATCTTTTTGTTTTTCTTCCTCATGCCATTTCCACATCAAAACTTTGTTTGGAATGAAGAAGAGTTGCCTATCAACTCCACCCATTTAGATGAAGCTGTACGCCCTCTGGCCTGGTAATAAAAATAAAAAAATAAAAAAAATGCATTGATGCAAAAGATAGTTTTTATAGGGTTAGGGTTTTATAAATAGTCGCCAACTTGTCAGCAACTTGGAAATGTTTGCAATTTCAAGGTGATTACACCAGACATGTCATTATGTAATTAATCATGTAGCAGCACTGGTTTTGATCTAATGCTTGTTGCGTGACAGGAGCCGGGTCAAATTGGCCTGAAGGCCAGGCCTGCCGCACCCCATTACGCAGAGTACGCAGACTGCGTAGGGCATCATGTGACTGAGGGCACCAAAAAAAAAAAAAAAAAAAAAATTGGTGCCCTCAGTCAGGCCACTCACTGAACAGCAGGCCAGGCGCCGCCTACTGGTTTACTAGTGTTTTTATTACTTTATTCAGGGTTAAAGTGGGTGCATCTCATTGTAAAATTGGACTCGGCCCAAATTGGGCTTCAAACGGCCCAAATCTGTCTTCAACCGGCCCAAATCTGGCTTCAACTGGCCCAAATCTGGCTTCAAACGACCCAAATCGGGCTTCAAACGGCCCAAATCTGGCTTCAAACGGTCCAAATTGGGCTTCAAACGGCCCAAATTGGGCTTCAAACAGCCCAAATTTTTTGCCGCCGCCCTTCGGACGCCGGCACGCACGTCGGCCCGTATCGGCCTGGCCTCCTTGGTATCTAATGCCCGGCCTGAATTATGATCCCAGTCCGCCCCTGCTTGCATGTACAGTTTAACAATCGCTTGTTTGCTGACATGTACAGTAATTCTAACAATTGTTTGTTTGCCACATGTAATGTAATGTGAGATACACTAGTATCATTCATAATTAATGAATTTGCAGTCTTTCGTTGGACAGTTATTGAAAGTTTTGCGAGGGGGGGGGGGGGGGCACCACAAAACAATTACGCTTAGGGCACCCAAATGGCCAGCAGCGGCCCTGCCGAAGGCCCTCGGTGTGACTAAAAGACGAAGACCATACGAGGGTTGAAAACGCCCACAGCGCTCCTCCAAAAACAACAGATGCCACCAGCGCTGAAACGCCAGGTGCGTTAAAAGGTTAAATAAAATAAATAATGATGACTGTCTGGATCATCTTTTTGTTTTTCTTCCTCATGCCATTTCCACATCAAAACTTTGTTTGGAATGAAGAAGAGTTGCCTATCAACTCCACCCATTTAGATGAAGCTGTACGCCCTCTGGCCTGGTAATAAAAATAAATAAATAATAATAAAATAAAAAAATAAAAAAATAAGCCAAATGCATTGATGCAAAAGATAGTTTTTATAGGGTTAGGGTTTTATAAATAGTCGCCAACTTGTCAGCAACTTGGAAATGTTTTCAATTTCAAGGTGATTACACCAGACATGTCATTATGTAATTAATCATGTAGCAGCACTGGTTTTGATCTAATGCTTGTTGCGTGACATGAGCCGGGTCAAATTGCCCCGAAGGCCCTTGGTGTGACTAAAAGCCATACAAGGGTTAAAAACGCCCACAGCGCTCCTCCAAAAACAACACGCCACCAGCGCTGAAACGCCAGGTGCGTTCATTAAAAGAGGAGCACGTCTAGCGCGTCCTTACCTGGTCCTTACATACACAGAATGAATTGCAGAAAGACGTTGGCAGCTCCAAAAACGCTATTGGTCTGAATGGCTTAATAACTTAATTTTTCCCTCTTTCTTTTTGGGTGTGCCAGCTGCCTGTGTGGGTGGCATTGGCACACCCAGGCGCACCCGTAGCTACGCCATTGCTCCAGACTCCGCCCATCCCTGTCCCAACACAGCACTGAAGTCCTCGTCCACACGTTTGTCACCTCCTGGATCGATTACTGCAATGCTGTTCTCTCTGGCCTACTCACCAAACTGCTCAACAGACTCCATCATTCAGAACTCAGCTGCCGGCATCATCACCTGCACTAAATCATCAGATCACATCACCCCTGTCCTCATTCAACTCCACTGGCTCCCCATTCACTACCGGATTGATCCACAACCTAGCCCCCCACCTATCTCTCGGACCTCCTCCAGGAATACACCCCTTCCTGCTCCCTCCACTCTTCCTCAGCTGGCCTCCCCTCCCGCCTCAGTACTATGGGTGCTGCTAGGGCCTTCAGCTGCTCTGCACCCAGACTCTGGAACTCCTTGCCCCCACACATCTGACAGTCCGACTCCATAACCACATTCAAAACCCAACTGTTCAAACTGGCCTACTCTCTTTAATCTGATACAGCACTCTGTTATCTGCCTCCCCTGTGTATCTCGTGTCTTTTCTTTGATCTACGCTCGTCGTATTTTAATTATGCTGATGTTTGCCATGCCTGTTGTTTTTATCCGAGTATGATCTTTTAGAATGTTTGTCTCTTTTATGCACTGTACCTTATATATATATATATATATATATATATATATATATATATATATATATATATATACATATACACACAGACATACTGTATATAGCGACGCTAACCAAATGTTGGCATGCAGTGGGTTTTATGCCCGCCCCCCTCCCTCAAAAGTCACAAACACCAAAGGTTAATCCAGAAGATGGGAGTTTATTTTACAATTGAAGATTTAAAAAATGCTATTATGAATAATATGGTCAATGATAAAACATGGGAATCTATCATTTCGTGAGAATTGCTTTTGTACAGTACCATGCATCAGAGGAGATGCCAGTAAAGTTCTTCCATTTCATGTAAACCACATTGATGGACCTACTTTTCATGGAAAAAAGGACATTGTGGTCCTACAGCTTTCTGTAGCTCTATACATTTCCCTGCATATTTGTCTATAAAATAACATTATAAAAATGCACACAGTACAAATAATGTTGAACTGTAAAGAGCAAGATATGCTGACATACATACATGTATACATACTTGCTGATTATTCATACAATAATAACTTTTAAACTTCATTAATTTTACAACTGAAGCGTCACAATAATAAAATTGGTACTAACGCAAATACTGTACATGTTGAAGCAACCCTAAAATGATAGCATACAAGTGAAACAAAGATTGTAAACATATTTTTGTAAGGATTTCTGTAATTTAACGGCAAATACAAAACAATGTTATAGTTAGTAAGTTCTACATTTCCCCCATATTGCAATGTTGAAGTGATCAGGGGAATTGAAAACTCAAATAGATGATGTGTTGTTATTTTTTTACCCATACATTTCTTTACCCATTTACACTTCCTTAAAGTGCTGAAATCATCTTAACATTTGAGAACATAATCTTTCAATGTGGCTATTTTTACAATATACCTTCATACAAAGTTCAATTTCCAAAATTTGTTAGACAGGGATAGCAATTTTGTCAACAGGGATCAAATTTCATGAAACACAATACGTTCATTGCTTTACATAAAAAAAAACATACACTGTCTTATAAATAATAATATGCAAACCCTGTGTTGATATATAAAAACAATCATTCAAAAACAGAGATCAAAATAAGAGTTGTCCGGTTTAAAAAAAACAGATGGACTACTTCCAAACGCTCAGATAAAATGCAGTGCATTAAGAAAGCAACAATCAGTCAGTGACTATACAGTATAGTGCCATGGGGCTGCAGTCAGTGACTATATAGTGCTATGGGGCTGCCGCACCAATTTAAATTTGGTATGTTCATATCGCCAAAACTCAAATTCTACAACTTAGCTTGGCACCTCTGCAGTGCAAGCCCCCTGTCCTGCTATTTGACATTGGCCAGCCAATGTGAGCTACAGTAGTAGTCATGGAGAGACCAGTGAATTTACAGATGTGGACACGCTCCTGGGGTCCCAGGTCAGTAACGACAAACTTTCCATCAGGAGTCTCCCGGAGACTAGAGGCAAACTGGACCTGAAGAATCAGGAGGTGCTGGGGATTCCAGTTTGACTGCCGGCCTTTCCGTCTTTGAATGGGAGACAGCTCCTCCAGGCCATCCTCAAAGGTACAGCCATCCATGTCTGACTTCTCAGAGATGGAAGATGGGGTTGTGGACTTTGGTGTCAAGCGGCCGGTCAGATTTTTTAACATGTCCGAAATATCCATCAATGCATTCTCCTGTAAGGGTGGAGATATCGACTGTGAGAAACTTTTGATGGCAGCTTTGTCGTTGTGCTTTACATTGCTGTTCAGCGTAATAGAAGTACCCTTAGCTGGACTTCTATTAGTGTGTTTGGATTTGGTCAAGTCCATGGGCTGATCATCATCATCATCATGGTATTGACTCAGGGGCTCCACCTGCTTGACCTGAGCTGAGTTGCTGTTGACCTTATACAGCAGTGCAAAGGGGTCTATGAAGGGGGGGGGGGGGGGGGGTGCGGCACTTTTGAAGCTTTTCCCAAGTGGTTATTCATGACGGACTGCAATGCACTCAGAGGCTGTTCAGGCGAGTGATTAGTGATGATGCTCAAGTTACTGCAGCCATTGCTGACAGGTATTTTTGGTGCATTAGCTTCACTCTTTATCTGTGCATCTGTCTGTTGACTCTTCTTCTTTGCCTCTAGACTGAGTCTGCTCACCTGTCACAGTGGTCCTTCACTGGCTTCAAAAGGTTTTCTGGCTTGGGGGAAGCCTGTTTGTCCTTGGGATTTGGCGAAGGGGACTTGGCTGTCATGGATCTACACTTATTCTCTAAGGGGGTTTCCTCTTTTTCCTTCTTCACGCAGCTTTTCCCCATCACTTTCTCCACCAGCTCGTCCACATTGCTCTTGTGATTGGGAGGTGGAGAGGGGCTATTTGGTGAGTGGATCCGAGTGCCTAAATCAGAGGACAGTACCTTCAAGCTGTTGGTGCTGAATAAAGGCTGAACCTGTGCACATGAAGACAAGGTAGACTTCAGAGACCCATGGAGTTGAAAGGCAGCATGGATGTCTGGGCCTTGGTGATTGAACTTGAAACGGTATTCTCCAATGACTTTAGGATGTCCAGGCCACCTTCAGGTGTCTCTTCTGCATCACCTCCAGCTCCACCTTGAGGTTCTGAGACACACACAGAAGCTCCTAGTTACGTACATGATAGATATAGCTTAGATATGGTTTAGAAAAAATGGTTTGTGACATGACAAATCATATAAATGGTGTAAAGTCCATAACAGCTTTTAAAGTACACTAGATGAACAGAAAACAGTTAATTATTATTCAACATTTAAATCCCCAAAACCCCAGGATCCTGAAGCGTATTTCAGACTAAGTGCAGCCTCCACAGACTATAGATCCTGTGCATTTAGCTTTTTTTATCATTCACTTCTAGTACAGACTTCACATTAAATTTTCAAAGACTTGTTCCAGGTGGGACTGCAAGACAAACTGATCTAAAAACACATTAGATAGAGATTATTCTGATTACCACAGCCAAGTCTTGTCCACCAGCATTTCAAAATCTGGCCAGAGAGGCTCCTCAAACTCCTCATCCTTGGCACCGCCCTCCTCGCCGGTGAACTCCGCTCCCTTCTTCATCATCACCTGGTTCACTGTGTCTGCCAGGCTGCTGAACTCGCTCCCAAAGAGACTGACAGGAGACATCATCATCATCATCATCAATCAAATGGTGTCAACAAATGCATCACGTGTTCAACATCAATCATCTTATAATATGTGTCTCTCATCCATTACAATAATATGACAACACATACCACTGTGTCTGGGACTCCATGAACTGCCAGGCCAGCTCCGTCATGGTGACCTGGTCAGGAGTCTGCCCCAACATCACCATCTGCAATTCAGCACACACAGTGGCAGGATTACAGCTTCAATTCCCACTGTGGGAAGGTGCAATCCAATCAAATCAGTTATCAAACTCATAATAAGCACATTTAGGGCCCTATCGTTGTACGGCGCTATCGTTTGCGCTGCATTTGCGCGCCTCTTATTGCTATCTTCCCAGCGCACCATCCAGTTTTGCGCTGTGATGACACAGGTGTAGGCGTGGCCCAGGCGTGTCGGTGGGCCTCTAGCCTATCATGTGTCTCGCGCAAGTGTCATTTAGCGCTGTGGGGAGGATACCGTCGGTATGTGGCGAGCGCAAAGAGAAGTTTGGGAGTTGCCCGTTCCAAAATAGGCGTTCCAGCGCAATGTGTTAGAAAAAATGGCCTTGGGTGCTCTCAATTTTAACGCCAGGAAATAGCTGGTCTTAGCGCAAACGCAGACTTGATTGGATCCATTTACGCACGGCATGGATGTCACTCCACTCGCACCTGCACACACTCTTCTCTCCTCGGAATGCCACGTTGATTTTCAACTATTGCTTACATTGCAGAAAAAACACACCTTGATTTGAAAATGAGAATTAGTTTGTCATGGTTTTATTAGGCTACATAATTCCCGACCATACAGGTCTGTGGTGTGAGGTAACAATAGATTGCTTTTGAGAAAGTTGCGACGGTGTTGTGCCAAGCTGCCTCTCCACACCCTGGCCAGCCCAAAACACCCAGGGCACCGACCCACACCCACCCCACCACCAAGCCTGCATACCCGTCCAGCTCCCACCTGCTTGGGGGAGACCCCGATCCAGCACCCGTACAGACTCCCCCCCGCCAGACCCTCGTCCCCCTAATCCAATTCAAAACGCATCATTTTTTTCGCACCTGTGTCCGGCCAGTACAGTAGCCTAACCTCTTTCCCTGCAATTGCACGCCACAGCGCGGATGGCAGCTGAAGTCCCTCTCGCCATCAAGCAGACAGTGACGGAAGCATGTGTCTTTATGTGCGCCAATGGGAAAATGACAATGAAATTGGTGGGATTCGATGTATATATATTAATAGAAACGAATAGAAAATAGCTGATTAATAAAATGTGTGCTGGTGGAACGAAATTCATCTTCTTCAAATAGAGCAGCATCACTCATCGCCTCTCAGTACGCTGCGTAATTACTAGGGCTGTGGCGATTCACTTATCTCCCGATTCGATACTATCACGATTCTTGGGTGCCGATTCGATATATATTGCGATTCTTAAGTATTGCGATTCTACGATTATTGCGATTCGATATTACGATTTATTGCGATTTTTGTTTATTTTTTTCTTTTATTTTTTCAGTTTGTTTGCTTTTTTACACTAGATTAGAACATGGGAAAAGTTTAATCATACACTAGACTAGAGACTGTATATTATATATCATGAGTAGGGCTGGGCGATATAGTTAAAAACAGGGGCGGACTGGGATCATAATTCAGGCCGGGCATTAGATACCAAGCAGGCCAGGCCGATATGGGCCGACGCGTGTGAAATTTGGGCCGTTTGAAGCCCAATTTGGGCCGTTTGAAGCCAGATTTGGGCCGTTTGAAGTCCAATTTTACAATGAGATGCACCCACTTTAACCCTGAAGTGTAGGGCTGTCACGATTCCTCGAGTACCTCGAATAACTCGAGTAATTAAAATGATCGAGGCCAAACTGATTCGCCTCAACACGCATCTGAGTAATAGAAGAGAGTGGGTAAAATAGAAATTCCGACGGAACCTTAAGGCAACACGTGAGAGCGCGTTACGTCAGTCCGTCACTCTACCTGAAACATCAACAAACGGGACCACCCGAAAATGTGGCTACACTTTCCCAAGATAGACTCAGACAACACTGGTTGCAACATTTGTGATGTGAATTGCAAATCTGGCCAGGGAAACACCTCAAACTTGAGGAAGCATGGTCAAACACAAGATATATTTACAGTAGCTAAATGCTGAAGACTGTAACGTATTACTAGATAGGCTGAGGGTGAATGAAGCAGGCACCGCAGCAGCACCTCCTCAGCTGTAACGTTGAGAGAGGCATCGACTACAACATCAGGTAACGTTATTTAATTAGCTAGCGTTAGCTGGATAAGTTGTTTCACTGCAGTTGTAGTTGTTAGATAACGGGGCTTTTCACTGTCTTCACAACGACTGCAAAACAGAGATCGCTAACGTTAACGTTAGCGTTAACGCTAACGTTGCTGCAGTAATTGTCAAGGGTTCAACATAACGTATTTCCTCAGCCTGTATGTAGCTATCAACATGAAATAAAAAGCATTTGACAGCTTAAACCCGTGGCTTTTTATTTGGAAGGGTTACATTTGCCGTAATCTTTATTAACATGTCTTAAAATGCATTAGAATCTTTTTATTTTTTTTTTATTTTTTTTAATGAACATTAGAGCAAATATAATACGAAAAGCCAAAGGGTTAAGCTCTCAAATGCTTTTTATTTTATGTTTCTATGTACTACAGAGCCTGAGATATGAAGGCTTTAGTGAATACCGACCGCTCTCTCTGAGAACTTCTCTATGAGAAGTTTGGACCGTTTTCTGTGAGAAATACAAAGCTCAACCTAACATTAACGTTAGCGGCTAATTTAACAGCGTTTTGTGTGTGTGTGTGTGTGTGTGTGTGTGTGTGTGTGTGTGTGTGTGTGTGTGTGTGTGTGTGTGTGTGTGTGTGTGTGTGTGTGTGTGTGTGTGTGTGTGTGTGTGTGTGTGATCACACTAGCCTGTTGGTGTGTGAGAGAGAAAGAGAGAGTGAGTGTGTGTGAGAGAGAAAGAGTGTGTGTGTCATGCAGCTGTAAGGTAAATGAAGGATGTAAACTAGCTAGTAAGCCATTCATTCATATTATTTAACGGTTGCTGTACACTGGAAGAACTCAAACGTCAGGTTGAAAAGATGAATGGTGCCACTGCCAGTTCTATGCAATTTAAAAATAAAAATGTTGTTTTTTCTAAGAAAGAAACTAATGTAGTTGTTTATTTGAAGAGATTTATCTTATTTTTTGGTGTATATTTACGATAAGCCTTTGAAAACACAAAAAAGGGTTCTTATCCGATTACTCGATTAATCGATGGATTATTCGGTAGAATACTCGATTACTAAAATAATCGATAGTTGCAGCACTACTGAAGTGTAATTATTACTTCAGACTAACTAATAAAGTAATAAAACCACTAGTAAACCAGTAGGCGGCGCCTGGCCTGCTGTTCAGTGAGTGGCCTGACTGCAAGCACCCAATTTTTTTTTTTTTTTTTTGCCGATTATCGATTCTGGAATAAAAGATCGATTCAAAAAATCGTGACATTAAAAATCGCAATACTTAGGTGAATCGATTTCCCCCCCCACCCCTAGTAATTACGCATGCAGTATAGATAGAAGAGAGCCCGAAAATAAATAAGCATACAGACGTTTGGGCAGCAGCCCCTTTTCAGCGTGTGAAATGGCAATAATACACAGGTGATTCACAGGTGGGCATGAGCACGTTTTTTGATTTATATGCATGACATTCTCACATCTCTCTCTCCCTCTCTCTCCCTCCCTCTCCCCATCTAGGCTATCTTTTCTCTTCCTCTTTCTCCCTCTCAGGAAGCTGCTGACGTGACGCTGTGGTTTTATGGGCATGACCACACCTCCACAATGCTTTTGGGCATAAACACGCCTATACAGAGATGTGCGCCGAGATGACGTGAAGTGCAGCGGGCCGAAACGCCCACAATTAGGGCTTTGCGCGGCGCAAAACGGGCGCTAACGCAAAAATTACCGCCGTCGGGAAGATAGAGCCCTTAGACTCTACTCAGCAGTGACAGTGTACCCAGCCATGAACATCCATCCTTAAAGCAACACACCAATATTTTTGGGAGATTGTCCTATTTGCCATATTCTCAATAGTGAGATGAGAAGATAGATAGGGCATCTATCACCTCGTTTTACTATCGGGAATATGGCAAATGGGCCTTTTTCACAGCAGCCATTTTATGTCTAAAAGGCAGGAAGTAACACGGGTGCAAGCAAAACATTAACAAGGGTTTCCAACTTCCAATCCATTTAGGTGTTCCAGCGCTGGGGCCTGTGTTACTTCCTGCCTTTTAGACACAAAATGGCCGAGGTGAAAACGGGGAATAGGCAAAATTCCCAAAATTTTCCCTTAATTGATTCAATCAGGTTCTCCCACATGTTTCCACAGAAACATTGTGACAAACAAACACTGCAGACAAAACAATGTACATGTCCAAAAATACAAAGACAAATAAATCCCCAAAGAAAAGAAAGATGGAAGTCAGATTTGACTGCAGAAGAAAAAGTTGAGTGTTAAGAGAATACCCACCTCCCGCTGGCTGAGTTTACGCACAGGCCGGGTGGGCTGGGGTGAGCAGTACCAGGGCTCCACGCCTCTGTCTGCTGGGGAGCGGCTCAGCTCCTCACAGCCCAGCGGGGCTCCCAAGATCAAGCCCTCCACTCCCAAGATCAAGCCCTCCGCATCAGCCTGAACACAGAGGGACAGTGGGGGCATGTTAGGGGCAGCTCACTTTTTTTTTTAAATGCAGGGAATTTTATTAAATTGAATGTAGTTTTTATTTCAGTCAAACTTTTGTGTATCGTAAAATATTAAAAATGGCTTAAGATTACCTGTTCCAGCCATATTATCATTTCTTGTTCCACCATCGGAGTCAGTTTGAATGAAGCATCAGCTGCTAGCTTGCCGCCGGCCGGAGAGGGGGGACAGTCAGCGGGGGGGCAGGGGGGACGTCTGTCCTCCACCTGGCTGCTGGGGTGTTCCACCTAATGGAGAGGCACAGCATAAGAGAGCTATCCGACCAGATGGTGGTGCTATATAACAAGAATGGCTCAGTTATGCTCCATTTTCGTACGAAAATAAACATGTCTGTTTCAAACAATGCAACCGTCATGGCCCACATACTTCCACGTCTTTCATGTTGGTATCATGTTAAGCAATACATCCACTAGTAGGCAGTAGAGAGCCAACATGTGTGTGTGTGTGTGTGTGTTACTCTTCTGTTTCATCCGTATCCGTAAGCTTTCAGAAAACGTGCAGAATTCCACAAGAAATTAACACACAGTATGGCAGTATGGACAGAAGGCTCCATCTGTATCCATATTTAATGTTGAGCATAATCGAGCCTTAACAAGGGCAACTTCGGCCCAGGACCACATGCGTCAAGTAGCAGCAAACAGGTGACCTCAGACAGAGAGACAGACAGAGTGACAGACAGACAGACAGACAGGCAGACAGACTGACAGACACACAGACTGACAGACAGGCAGACAGACTGACAGACTGACAGACACACACACACACACACACACACACACACACACACACACACACACACACACACACACACAGACAGGCTGACCCACACACACACACACACACACACACACACACACACACAGACACCGACAGACAAGGGTGTTTAGGTAGTGTGAGCTGACCTTGATGCAGGAGGTCCCAGAGGCCGGCTTGGACCATGTCTGGGTTGGATAGCCCTCCCTCTCCACCTTCTTCTTCAGACTACTGTGCCATCTGTTTTTTATGCCGTTGTCCGTCCTGGGAACAAAACATCATCCATTCATAACAAAATCTCATCCATTCATAACAAAACCTTCATGCATTCATATCAGATCTAAACCTCATCCATTCAAATGACAGCTTAGAACCTTACACTCATTCACACTGAGACACTGGCATGTCCAGCTGATTGGATAGCTGTGCCATCACAAAAGAGCCAATAATAACTGAGACGAACTGAGAGGGCAATCCTCACTGACACATCACACCCTCTCAATACTGAATATGAGTTTGTTACGACCAAGACAGAGGTACAGGGCACCGTCTCTGCAGACTTCCAGTGCCCAGAGATCTTTTATAACTTCCAGTATAGCTCTGCTAAATAAACTCTGAAGACATAGTAATATCTAATAATTTTTCACTAGGGTTGGTGTGAAACACTTTGTGATCAAATATTTGTTGTATCTGTCATAACTGTTTGTATTGTATTGTACTGTACTGTATCTTGTCTGACTGCTACAGACGCAAAACGAGAAATAAACTAACTCCTCTCTCCTCCTCCTTTACCTGCCAGGCAGCAGCTTGGCTATTTCGCTCCAGCGGTTTCCCAGGTTGTGATGGGCCTTGCAGATTATGCAGTCCTCCTCGCTGGTCCAGCAGCTCTTTATCAGAGCAGGGTTGAGGTGGTTCAGCCATCGCTCGCGGCACCGCTTGGTGCTACGGCTGCCCAGGTGGTCGGCTATGTCCCGCCACACTCCAGTCCCAAACTGAGCCACCAGCTCCATCAACTGCATCACAGCACAGCACATTGTTATAGACTTACCCAGAAGGCCCTGCACTTCCTGGTTTGTAGGTGTAAAAGGCAATGGGATTTTTGTATGGGGATTTCAGTTAAACGCATGAAAGGTCTGTGGTTAGCAAAAGTTTATGAAACAGCAAAGTTTGTGTTCAGCAAGATAAGCTTCACAAATGAGAACCACTTCTATGACTTTGAATGTGAATGCGTTTTTTTTAATGCGATTTTGAGAAAAAGCTATTTAACTGAAATCCCCATACAAATATCCCATTCACTTTTACACATAAGTGCTAGCGTCTTCTGGACTCATTCCTGCCATACTCTTATGACCTATTAGTAGATTATAGTAGGACTGGGCGATATGGACCAAAGATCATACAGTATCTCTGTATTTTTAGGCTGAATGGTGATACATGATATCTGCACGGTGGATAAGTGGTTATCACTGTCACCTCACAGCAAGAAGGTCATGGGTTTGAATCCCCAACCCGGTCCTTTCTGTGTGAAGTTTGCATGTTGTCCTCGTGTTTGCGTGGGTTTCCTCCCACAGTCTAAAGATATGCCGTGTTTGTGTAGTATCGCAATGTAGCCTAATCTAAAATGTATTGGTGCTTTCACAAAATATTGACACAATGAGATTTTTGCTAAATAATCTTCAGTAATGTAGATCTACTGTAATGACTAAGTGGGTAAAGGCAAATAATAGAACAGCTAGAACAGTCTGATAAGTTCACTGTATGCAGCCTTTAAAAGCAGGAAAAGACAACACTTATGTCATATCACCATATTACAAATAATATAATATTGATATATTGCCCAGCCCTAGATTATAGCTTCATAAATGTCAAAGTTTGCACAACAGTGATGTGAGCATTACGGCCCCGAGGTGAGGTGAGCTGTGCTTTTACCATTTTGTCTTCCTCCTTGGTCCAGCGTCGTTTGGCCGCATTTGGATTAAGGGTCTCGAGACACTTCCGCGGACACTCCGCCTCTGTCCTCACATTCTGAAAGGAAGCAGGAAGCATAGACCGTATAAATATATGGACGTCGGTATCATAAGGTCATCCATTGGTTTTTGGACGTATAATGCTATCATCTGGATTTTCTTTGACCATGCCGACAGATTTTCATGCAACTCGAAAATCTGTCTTGAGAGTAGAGATCGGCATTTGAAGAAATGTCCTTAATTGATCATCGGAGGTCCACTTTGATATGTAACAAGAAATCATATTTCCCATTTCTTTTTGACAAGAACAACAACATGCCGCTTAAAGAATGTACATTTATCTTTTGACGGACTTCACATCAATGGCTGAGACACTTATGCTGCCCTGGGGTAAAACCAACAGGTTGAAATTGTGGGAGCGGGGAGGGGGGGTAGAGTAAATCATCACTGTTACAGGGTTAATATCGTCATATCTTCATCCCTCACCTCCACCCCTCCTTCAGATGCTTTAAGTGACTCAACACTGGTCCACATGCCTTAACCAACACTTTCCTCTGTCCTGCAATCTTGAATCTAAGCCTCTCCAGATGGAGAATCTCACCCAACTCTCTCAACCACATCTCAAATGAAGGTACATCATCAGACTTCCAAAATCATAAAATACGTTTTTTGGCCAACACCGTAGTCAAATACACCGGCCGGCTATTTATCACTGCCAGATTTCAGAGCGCTGTCATTTGCAGACGCCAGAATGGCCACAAGGGGTCTGGCTCCCATTGTTTGTCAAATGCTTTGGAGTAAAAATCAAATACAGAAGAAGACTAGAATGAGTGGAGGTTGAGGCATGTCCAGAATTGGTGTATAATAGGGGTGTCAAAATTAATCATATAATCGATGCATCGCGATGCAGACGTGTGAATCGAATCGTTGACAGATGAATTGTTGAATCGTTTATGTTTAAATTTCTATTAACATTCAGATTTTAAAGCACTCTAAGTAAAAAAGGGACTTGATATTTATCTTGACTGCTTGTATTTATTGATGAAAAAGTGGCCATGTGCAGTAATAATACAGAAAATTGAGGATTTGATACTTGGAGCTGCAATACTTTGAGCTGTATCGAGATGCATCATGGAATCGAATCGAATCGAGTCGTTGACAGATGAATCGTAATCGAATCGAATCATGAGCCCAGTGAAGATTCACAGTCCTAGTGTATAATATTGTTTTTTCTGATTTTCCCCAATTTCTGCCTGCTGCCCCGGTCGCTGCTCCACCCCCTCTGCCGATCTGGGGAGAGCCATAGACTAGCATCATGCTTCGTCCAACACATGGGCAGTTGCCAACCGCTTCTTTTCACCTGACAGCAGGGAGCTTCACCGGCAGGACGTAGCACGTGGGAGGATCATGCTATTCCCACCAGTTCCCATCTGCGCCGAGGGGTTCCTCTGCCTTTCCGAAGCCCTGCCACTCCGAACGTTAACTTCCATTATTCGGACTGGCGGTCGTTCACCTTAGAAGCCGCAATGCCGACCTTAGGTTTAGGCGTGGGGGTGGGAGAGGTTAGGTTTTGGGTTAGGGTCTGGGGGAGGTTAGGTTTAGGCATGGGGGGAGGTTAGGTTTGGCGTGGGGGCTGGGAGAGGTTAGTGAAAAACGGGGAATATAGACCCCCTTTCTGAGTGCCGATATTTCGGAGTGGCAGAACGTCGGAGTGGCAGCACGTCGGAGTGGCAGCATGTAACCCTGCACCGAACAGGCGCCCCGACCGACCAGAGGAGGTGCTGGTGCAGCAACCAGGACCAGAATTGGCATATAAGGGTACAATCTTGAGTCTTAGATTTGTTGCACAATGCTGATGCATTGGGATACATCTTGTTTACTTAGACTTTTGAATAGTGTACTGTAGCCTATGTATTACTTTAAATTGTATCAGATTATGTCTCACATTTACTGAGCAACGATGAATATTTCTAAGACATGTTTCCCAAAATCCTCAGTAAGGGGCACCCGCATTTCTCCCACTCAGTTCTATACCTCTCTGTGTCGGCTACTTCCTGACTAACAAGTGTTTGATATAAAGTTGACACTATAATTTCAAGTGCATTATGTTGTGGTATGTCTGCAAATCTAGGTATATAAGATCTTATAAAGTTCTGAATCTGTATAATATTGAAAAAAATGTGAGAGTAGCTAACATGTTTTAAACAGCTAAACAGCCTAATGGCTATCTGCTTCAGGCTATCTCTACTTTGTCTGTGTCTGTTTCTGTTGTGCATGACTGACAACAGCATTAGCCAATCAGCGCCCGTGATTTGATTTTCAACCGGAGAAAACGCTTTGCACATGACGATGCCAGACCAAGAACAGCCACATCCACAACTGTGGAGTGGGCGTGGCTTCGAAGGAAAATGACAGTCAGAGAGATTTTGCTGTAAGCTTACCTCCTTTTGGCTGCATTTAGATTTAGATTCCTTCCAGAAACATAGGATCCAGGCAGCTGGACTGGCCCTTTATACTGAAGGAGACACAAACACAGATAATGGACTATAGAAATTGCTTATTCCAGGCTCCGCCAATAGCAAGAAATGGTACTCTTCTGGTCTCCTAAATGGGCGTGGTCAGCTCTCCCCTTGAAGTGTGGTGCTGACCTAGCAAGCTAACTTGAGCTAGAGATCGTGAGCTCCCAAAACTCCACACACACCACACACATATAAACACGAGCCTGCCTTGTTAGCTCAATCTAGTTCTCACTAAGATATCCACTGATTTTTTTTTAGTTGCTACAGGTACAAACTTCACATGTAGCTTTAGCTCATCGCAGTATTGTTTTAGCACCGGTATCGGAAAAATACGATAGGGTACCCATCCGTAGTTGTGTGTCAGACTCACCAGGTCCTTCGTCTCCAGGTGATGCTGCTCATCATCACTGCTGATATGATTTCACACTGATTGCTGGAAGAAGAAACAGCAGTTATTCACACACAAAACAAGACTGTGAGCAAAGACAGGGTTTCCTTTAAAATATACAGCTGCTAGGGCTGGGCGATATGGACATCATCAAACTCAAATCAACTCTCAATAACTGTCAAACGAAATTAATGACTTCAAAACGGTTTACATTTTTTAATGTTACAAAGCTGGTTGAAAATCAGAGTTTAAAGATTGCGTTAGTTTGAGGATGATGAATTTGTTTTCTCTCTGTGGAGCATTGTGTGTTGTTGAAATGTGATGATGATGGTGGTGCTGCAGGGACATTGTGACAAACACCACCTTGTATACTACTCGCCTATCTGCAAATAAACATTGCAGGACTCTAGGGAAGTGGTCTGTGTTTCGATTCAGCACAGTCGGGATTGACAAAACGGTAGACTGGTTGTGGTTTGCTTTCATCCTTAACTCAAATCAACACTCAATAACTGTCAAACGAAATTAATGACTTCAAAACTGTTTACATTAGCCTACTGATTGTAGCCTCAACGCGGGTTGAAAATCAGAGTTTAAGTAGGGTTTTTCATGGATGACTTTTACTTGAAATTATTATTTGTTTACATTACTGTATTGGTAGGCTACTTTTGAAG